>NC_041384.1:753147434-753155832 GCF_002162155.2 Triticum dicoccoides
TCTGTCTTGAGCACATTCTCTTTTGTTTACTCCATGCATGGTATGTGGCCGGCTAATCGATGAGTTATGCATGACGTACTGTGCATGTATCGTGTCCGCAGGTTCCACTGGATTCTGCTAGTAATTAAAGTTAACACCTCAGAATGTCTCGTCCACGACTCTGTGAATATGGATCCAAAGCTTTGGGGCGGCATGAGAAGAATGCTGCAGAAGTAATTATTTTCATTCATTTGCGCTCTATATCGATCGGCCTATTTCGTTCATTTCCTAATATCAAGTAACTAATTAATAACTCTCTTGTTCATTTAATTTTCTTTGCCTCGTAGGGTTTGGAGACGGTTCGTAGATACAAAGGTCGGTGAATTCAAAAAAGAGCTAGAATTCAAAATGTTAAAGGCTAAGAATGCTGGGGATATTCAGCCACCGGAGACCAATCTATGTGGATACTATGTCTGTGAGATGATCCGGAGATACACCGCTGAGCGGGTTCCGAGTGATACCAATGCTCAGAGGAATAACCTCCGGTGGATGCTTAGTCCAGAAGCTCGCTTCCGACCACTTCAAGAGGAACTAGCTGGATGGTTCAGCAGGGAAGTCCTCCATCCTAAAGGAGAACACTATTACGAGGACGTAGAACTTTATATGCATTAAATCATGTATGGAAACTTGTTCAAAATTGTATATGGTCATCCGATGATATTGAATATATATTGTATATTCCTCTTGAATTCTTTTTGGTTCTAATTTCAAATTTATTTGAAATTGTACATTCATATGCATGTATGTAGTACCGTAGAATATATGAAACTCCTTCAAAATTAAAATAAAGCACAAAAGAAATAAAACAATACAAATTAAACAGAAAACAGGTTTAGGGGGGGGGGGCTAAAACCCTAAACCTGTGGCGGCCTTTAGTCGCGGTTGGCCAGAAGAACCGCGACTAAAGGTCCTCCGCCCCGACGGCCGCCTGGCGCCCACGTGGACGGGCCTTTAGTCGCGGTTCTTAAGGAGCCGCGACTAAAGGTGGGGGGCTTTAGTCGCGCTTATTTGGTCGCGGTTGCGCAACCGCGACTAATGGCAGTTGCGAACCGCGACCAAAGGCCTTTTTTCCACCAGTGAAAGCCACCGTCTAGACAACATTTGCCGCTGCTTCCTATCCAATTGATAAAGGGATGCTGATAGTCCGGGTCTAATACTACAGACCTCGCAGCCAGTGGTGGAGCTAGCCCGTCCATGGAGCCGGGGCAAAATACAAAGGGGTGTGCTCCATAGGCATTTGCCAACAAAGACTGGTGATTAATTCTCAGTCCCTTAGTGTAATTTAATGGAAGTATTTGGGCAGAGCCCGGGCAGCTGCCCAGGGTCGCTGGGAGGGTGGCTCCGCCACTGCTCACAACCAAGGCTAACATCTAAGACCTGAGGCCCCAACCTAGCCACTTGCCGGGTCTGGGGCACACATCGGTCCGGTGCGCTCTCAGAGGCCGCCGCCGCCAACTGCCACCGCTCCATCTTCAGAGTTGTACTGAGCATCAACCTTGCTCGGTCTAGCTGTCGTCGATGCCACCATGGTGCCCAACGGCAACACCTCCCTACACGCAAACAGCTAAGCACGTCGCGGTTGCCACCGATACACCTCAGCACCATGCTGCCAAGTATCACCAGCCAACACAGCTTGAAGTCTTTGGAAGATCGGTCGTGCGTAGCACCTGCCAACCAGGCCTGATAAAGCGTAGCACCTGTCGGTCAGGCATAACTACATCTCCACCGAAGCTCCATGCAAGGCGAAGCCGCTCCACCTCCTGCCTCTGACTTCCAGTGCTGCTTCACAAAAGATGCTCTCAAGAGAGAAACGACACCGCAGTGCCGCCATAGTCCAATCTGGAACACCAGATCCTAGGGTTTCCCCCGGAGCAGCATGAGTGAGTCGACAGTAGTTACACGACGATGTGTTCATCAAGGTAACGGCGTAGAATGCCGCCATCGCCTGCCGTCGGCTCGGTTTTCACCGGCAACCATGTCTCCCCAACTCGCAGCCGGGACTAGATGATGGATCTCGAGATCTGATCACCAAGCCTCTAGCCGGCCACCTCCGACGAAGAAGATGACCACCACCGCTGGCTACACCGGCCAGAACAGATCTGCCAGAGGTGCCACCGAGCAGTCCACCAGGCCCTCGACGCCGTCGCCGATCTAAAGCCAGATGACGTGCCGCCGAAGACCGCAATGCGCCGCCGCCCGATCTAGGCCAGCAGCCGCCCGTGGCCCAAGGCAGGGCCAACCACCGCCGTCATCGTTAAACCATCGCCGCCGCTTCTCGATCGGCCGCACCTCCACGCACGTTGGGGCCCCGCCACCCCTGAGACGTGGGAGGGAGGAAGGGCCGCCACCACTGTCGGCCTCCGGGCGTAGGCCGGTGGCGGCGGGAGGTAGGAAGGAAGATGAGTTAGGCTCCGACAGCAGTTAGGGTTGGGGTGCGACCTGAGTCGCCCGAGTGGGGGGCGACGCGGGGGTGTTTCTCCTACCGAGCCAAGGAGTTCTTGGCGAGCTTAAACAACAATGGTAGCGACGTGTACTACAAGGAAGACGGAATCATCGACAATGACGTGCAGGGGATCACGTCGGTAGGGTACTACGTGTTGAGTGGTGCTCAACCTTGTCCTCCAGATCTTTAGCCAAGTTTCTCAGATCGCGCTTCTCCTATTTTGGCATCCCGTGATCTTTTGTTTTATTTTGCACTGATCATGTTATGACAAAGCGGCCAACGGTTTTAGGTTATCACGTCACGCAACTCTGAAAAAAAGAGAACATGTTATCTATCTCATACGGGTTTGATCTTCTGTAATTTTTTCCACAACATGCCTCATAAACATCTTGACACAACGCGCATGCCTGTAACTAAGTCACTCCACATGTGAAGGTAATCATATTAATCAGTTTTCATAAACAAGCGCGGCTCCAACCAATAAACTCGTACAATTATCTTGAAATAAATGGACTTACAATACCAATCTTTGTCACATTGTTTTCCCCTTGAATACAAGCGCATGCGGAGCTTACAAAGGTGGAAACATAATCATGCATTATTGCATCAGTTTACAAAAGTAAAACCAAATCATCCATTATTATGGGCTTAACATAGGGAAACACTACTAGCAGCCGTCTGATAGCAGACGTTTACCAGACCATGCGCGGGTCGTTGATGTCTTTTTCATCTCACGGTTGAGATGGCCTCCTAAATCCTTTTATTCGTTTCCAAAAAACACCATTATCTAGCCACATCATCACCCATAACTCCTCCCGTAATAATCTCACCTACCATAAACGCATCAGTCTCCTCGTCCTATCTCCATAACTACACCCGACAGCGTCAATCTCGTCGTCGCCCCTGTTCTCACCACCATGAACAGCCTCTGTCCATGCCCGTGAAACTAGCCATGCCGGTGCGCTGTCCCATCGTGTGGTTATGCCTGGCATTAGTTACGACGCGCACGACCAGCGAGCTCGCAGCCCCATCGCCGTCTCGGTCATCTACAATTGCTTCGAGCACCACGGCATCCAGTCCACCGCGGTAGATCTTCGTCTCGGTCACCGGATGTATCTGGCACGCGAGGAACATTGCTGGAGTCGCCCCCCTCATCTGCAGGTACCATCCTCATCTCACCTATGGATTGTGGGAGGTCTTGATATAGTTCTACTCCATTGTGTATCTGCATGACAGAATCATTGTCCTCATCCAACCTCTTGGTCCTGACTATCCTCATCATATAGAAAGTATGTTGATATTGCATCCATACCATGCTTCCTGCTTTTCATGATTCGTACATATAGGATTACAACATCAGTCCTTACAGTTTACTTCATATTTACCACGCCAAGGCTTCTACACTAGGCCAGTTTGCTTCATACATATCAATCTTGTGCTTCTACATTGTGTTTCTTTGGCTCTATGCCCTGCATGTACTTGTAGGCTCCATGTTTTTTACTTAGTCGACAGCCAAATCATGCTTCCTAAAACGTATATTATGGACAAGCTGCATGTGCCACCCCCTTCCTTATCTTAACACAAAGTTCCTTCCTAACTCGAGCTCCGCGGTCCCTCCTATCTAGACCGTTGGCTTGCTATGCGATTTGTGCAGGAAAGGAGCGGCACGAGTGCGCAGCGGTTGCATGCAGCGTCATTTGCAGGCGCTGCCGTGCGCAGGTAAACAGTAATCAAACCTAGGTATAGCCCTGTATGCTAGTACTTGTGGGTCCTAGCGCATCTGACTCCCCTCTGTTCTGTCTTATCAGCCGCCCCTCGTCTCCCATCCGCATCTCACCCCGGCGCTGATGGAATCCTCTGCCTCGGTGGTGTCTCCACCTATTTAACTGTTGAAAGAAGCTAGGTCGCTGAGTTTCAGATCCATAGTGTATACGAGGAGATGGAAAGGAAGACAAAAGAGGATGCCAGATTATAACATACCTCTGATCCAGGCAGATGGAGACGGACGTCATTGCGGATGGATCTGGAGGCGCCGCAATCAAAATCTGTTCGGCCGCTGCCGCTATCGCCATGATGGGCTCCTCTGCCTCGTTGGTGTCTCCACCTCTTTTCCTGTTGAAAGAAGCGAGCTCGCTGCTCTCCAGATCCATGGTGCTGCAAGCAGATATAAAAGAGGAGAAAGAGGATGCCAGAGTAAAACAGCTATGCGTTGCCTGATAGAAGGAACGAGATTACACGCGTCGTACTTGCACAGAGGAGTCGTCCAGTCCTGTTGGTTGTCCGTCGTTCAGTGGAACGCATAGCTGTTTGATGGGCCTAGTCACGTGGGGCCCTTCACGTCTTGTCTAGTAGCCTACTAGGCCCATCAAATTCGAATCTTTTGCAGCCTCCCGCCAGAGTATTAGGGCTTGATTCCCGTGGCAGAGCTGCTGTTATTCAAACACTAGATGACCCGTTGCGCCAATGGCGCAAAGGCCGAATGTAAGCTAATCGATGTGAGAGTATGCTCTAACATATTATTGTTCAAAAAGAATAGCTTATATACATTGGTTGAATGTGTACAGGATCGATTGGGAAATCTTAATATGAGCTTGTAAGGGTGTGTTTGGTTCAGGAACAAAGTGTAATGGAATGTCATGGTTCCGTTCCATAGAAATGGAATGGTTCCGTCTCTGTGTTTGGTATAAGAATGTAGTGGAATGGAACGGTTACGTCTCCATGTTTGGTTGGTGGAATGGTATGGAATGAAAATTGTTCAAATTGGTGTTTGCTTTTCTGGTATCATACGCAACATTGATAATATGTTCCTGAGCTTTCTTTTCTAATTCCAAAATAACATTTTCTTTGTCTTTTCATCATCGAGGAAAACAAGTCAGGTGCCTCCACCAAAGTGAAAACATCCCTCGATTCTCCTATCTCGCCTCGCCCGGCATACATGAAGATCACACTGTTCTAGACATTCACATCAGATTATCAGAACCATATCCAGTTTTGAGGATCGTTGCTTACATGGATTAGCCAATTGAACCTTCCTGAATTCTTCTAAGCTCGCCATGGCTGCCGCCTGGAATCAGGCGCCCTTCTTCCCGGCCTTGGCCATGGGCCCGCTGGTGCCACCAGCGTCAGCCGCCACCCTCTCCAACTACCCGCCGAGCACTGGATGCCACCGCTCGTCTTCCCAGCGTGAGCCCCGCCGCCCACTGCCGCCCGTCTTCTCGGCCGTGAGCCGTGCACCCGCTGCCCGTCAGCCGATTCAGGATGAGGCGAGGGAGAGGACCGGCCGGCGGCGCGGATCTAGGAGAGGACCGGCCGGCGGCTTGGATCAGGAGGGATGGATCGAGGGGGCTTCGTGCAAGTGGAGTACGACGTGCGAGATAGAGAGGGACGAGCGCTGAGCACGGTTCCGCGTGGTCCGCTCGATTTGGAGAAACCGCTCGGTTCCGGATCTCAGCGGAATATTCGCTCGATGGGAACGAGTGGGTTCCGTCCCAGTTACCAACTGAACGCTAGAACGTGGCCCAGGAACGAGTCCGACCCATTATATTCCGGTTGGTTCCTGAAACCAAATACATCCTAAGTGCTGCAGATATGATCACAGGGAATGTTTGATGCAAACATTAGTGTGAAAGCATGGATAAAAGGAAAGGTTGTTTTCTTCGGTCATAGTGTTGTGAAACAATAGTAGAAGAGGAGACCTTCACATATATACAATAAGCGATGGTAAACCGCTCTTGACTATACAGACAACAATAAAATCTAAAGATCGTAAACTACATCATAGACTACTTTTCACCATAGAGGCAGCAAGGGAGGACTAAAGTCTATACATATCTTGCTGGGAGTAGTCCAAAATGGGAAAGATGCTGGTCTCATAGATATGAAACAAAAGGTGGTTGTTGCGGTAACCGATGAAGCACGCTATCCAGAAACTGTTGCTGGTTGCTTCAAGGCGCTGCTCAAACTTCATAGCAATGTAGCGTAGCCTTTGCGTCAGTCCTTCGATGCTTGCAAGAGCTGTTTTCATAACTCCTTTGGTGTTGTCCTGACCTTTCAGGTGGCGAGCAGCTGTTGTGTTTTCTATCTGGGTAGAATATGAGTTCATGTACCTGACAGCGTAGTAGCATGTTTTGCGCAGCTTCTTGATTGTCTCATTCGATGAAGTCAACCATTTGACCAGGTGCGTCACTTGATTTTCTAGCCTCTTGACATGGGTGTAGTGGTAGCCTCTCATTTCTTTGCCATATGCATTCTCCATGAATCTAATAGCCTCCATAGCAGCACTGACTTCTGCATCTTCATAGCTATCTAAGATTGCACCTGGTATAGAACTCGGGACAAGTGAACCATCTAGCAATTCCAAAGTAGAAATGAAAGTCACTGTCACACGATTCTTTCCGCCTGGGTATATTTTGTGCTGGTAAGTTGCAGGGGGCAGCTTTAGAGCTTGCAGCATGAGGCCAAAGACGTGAGCATAAGGAATCACTATCAGGTAGTCATTATCCTGTAGGGACAAAGCGAGGGTAAATTTTCTTTCTCACAAAATAATAGCTGAACCAATAGATGAGAAGTGCTCGGCGGTAGCGAAAGGGTCAAATCTCAAAAAAGTTTGAACCGGGGTCAGATACCGATTTTGTTTGCAAAAAGGGTCAAAACACGAAATTTGGCCACCTAGTGGTGGCAACCTAACTCATATGGCTTCCAACCGAGCTAGGTAAGAGTAACTGAATCCATCACCAACATTAGCTAGTGTCACTTAACCTGCGGCCAAGGGAACCACAAATTAAAAAAAAATCTAGCCATTGACAATGAATTTCTAGGTACAGAAGCAAGCAAACCAGTAGCTCCAATTTATAGATAGCTAACTTAGCTAATTAACAGTAACTTAGCTAGGCCATCTCGTACAAGAGTTGAAATACTTTGTCTTTGAAGAGCGGGAGCTCATTCTCATGAAGGTTGATAGAAGTCAGAATAGGGTTG
Source organism: Triticum dicoccoides (assembly GCF_002162155.2). Taxonomy (NCBI): domain Eukaryota; kingdom Viridiplantae; phylum Streptophyta; class Magnoliopsida; order Poales; family Poaceae; genus Triticum; species Triticum dicoccoides. Next base: position 753,154,894 of record NC_041384.1, read on the forward strand.
CAGATTTCCTAGCTAAATTTTCGCGCTCGGAGCATATAACCGACTTGTGGTTACAGGATGCCCCCGAGAATCTCCTAAGCCTTTTCGCTATGGATTGTAAAACTATTCGTTAATCAATAATGCTCCCAATCTTTACACACACAAAAAACAGTAACTGAACTCCTTCCCCACTTTTAGTTGGTGTTTGCTTAAGCTCCAACCGGGAGCACAGAGTAAACATTCTGGTTGCTGGAGATAAACTACAGAAACTGAATGTGATAGTGCACGTCTATTCCAGATGATGATACAGATGTGTACCTGGATGTGGCAGTGGTGTGCTTCATACAATGTGAAGGAGATGACCATGACTGTGACCCAGTACGCGGTGCCGCAGGAAGAGCTCAGCAGGCCAGGGACAAGAAACGTTCCGCTCGATAGGCCCCCGCGTCGCCCCCCGCTCGTGCGACTCGGGTGGCTCCCCAACCCTAGCCTCCGCCGGGGCCTAGCTCATCTTCCTCCCTTCCTCCCGCCGCCGCCGGAGGACGCCGCTGGTTTGCGCCCGGAAGACGATGGCGGTGACGGGGGCCCTTCCTCCCTCCCGCGTCTCAGGGGTGGCGGGGCCCCAACATGCCTGGGAGGTGTGGCCGATCTAGAAGTGACGGTGATGACTTCAACGGCGGCGGCGGTCGGCCCGGCCTCGGGCAACGGGCGGCTCCTTGCGGCAGCTGGCCTGGATCGGGCGGCGGCGCGATGCGGTCTTCGGCAGTATGTCATCTGGCCTTAGATCGGCGCCGGCGTCGAGGGCCTGGTGGACTGCATGGCGACACCTCTGGCAGATCTGTTTTGGCCGGTGTAGCTAGTGGTGGTGGTCATCTTCTTCGTCGGAGGTGGCCGGCCAGAGGCTTGGTGATCGGATCTCGAGATCCATCATCTAGTCCCGGCTGCGAGTTGGGGAGACAT
>NC_041384.1:753155842-753159423 GCF_002162155.2 Triticum dicoccoides
CCGGGGCCTAGCTCATCTTCCTCCCTTCCTCCCGCCGCCGCCGGAGGACGCCGCTGGTTTGCGCCCGGAAGACGATGGCGGTGACGGGGGCCCTTCCTCCCTCCCGCGTCTCAGGGGTGGCGGGGCCCCAACATGCGTGGAGGTGTGGCCGATCTAGAAGTGACGGTGATGACTTCAACGGCGGCGGCGGTCGGCCCGGCCTCGGGCAACGGGCGGCTCCTTGCGGCAGCTGGCCTGGATCGGGCGGCGGCGCGATGCGGTCTTCGGCAGTATGTCATCTGGCCTTAGATCGGCGACGGCGTCGAGGGCCTGGTGGACTGCATGGCGACACCTCTGGCAGATCTGTTTTGGCCGGTGTAGCTAGTGGTGGTGGTCATCTTCTTCGTCGGAGGTGGCCGGCCAGAGGCTTGGTGATCGGATCTCGAGATCCATCATCTAGTCCCGGCTGCGAGTTGGGGAGACATGGTTACCGGTGAAAACCGAGCCGACGGCAGACGATGGCAGCGTTCTACGCCGTTACCTTGATGAAGGCATCGTCGCATAACTACTGTCGACCCACTTGTGTTGTTCCGGAGGAAACCCTAGGTTCTGGTGTTCCAGATCGGACGATGGCGGCACTGCGGTGTCGTTTCTCTCTTGGGAGCATCGTTTGTGGAGCAGCGCTGAAAGCAGAGGCAGGAGGTGGAGTGGCTTCATCTTACACGGAGCTTCGATGGAGATGTCAAGTCATGCCTGACCGACAGGTGCTACGCTTTGTCATGCCAAGTCGGCAGGTGCTACGCATGACAGATCTTCCAAAAACTTTAAGTTGTGTCGGCTGGTGCTACTTGACAGCATGGTGCTGAGGTGTATCAGTGGTGACCGCGACGTGCTAAGCTGTTTGCGCGCAGGGAGGAGGTGCCGTTGGGCGCCGTGGTGGCGTCGACGATAGCTGGACCGAGCAAAGTTGATGCATCAGTACAGTTCTGAAGATGGAGCGGTGGCAGTTGGCGGCGCGGCCTCTGAGAGCATGCCGGACCGGTGAGTGAACCATACCCGGCAGGCGTCCTGGATGGGAGCTCATGTCTTAGATGTTAGGTTTGGCTGCGAGGTCTGTTTGGTATTAGGCCCACACTATCAGCATCCCTTCATCAATTGGATAGGAGTAGCAACAGATGTTGCGTAGACGGTGGCTTTAATCTTACTGTTGTATTACTTTGTCAGGTGTTGTGTGAACAATTAATAAAATGGCTGCATGCATCATCCAAATGCAGAGGCCGGGGGTCTTCCTTTTTTTACGAAAAGGAAGAGCTCAACAAGTCAGTCCGTTAAAGGGGCTAGTCTAAAGTCTGCTCCTGATAAACCACGTTACACATTTCGCTTGTGGATTTTCTCGGTTTCCAAAGGTTTGCTCTATGCAAGAAAGGCATTACCAACATAGAGATGAATCAAAGCTCATGAAAAACATAGAGAGGGAACAGATGGGCACACAATTTACAGCATGAAAATGGAGAACTACACAAGAAAGCCACCAGCAGCAGTAAGGCATCAGTAGAATGCGGAGTCGTACCATGCAACCAGTTGGGAGTGCCACCTTGCTCGTCAACAATGGAAGCCGGTTAGCAATCTTCAGTCCCCACCTGTTGGAGACAGCCTAACTGAAGTATCTTCCAGCCGAGCAAGGTGACAGTTACTATGCGCTCATTTAACCAGTGGTAAATTTAACAATTTTGATCTATGGATGAAATCATTTCACAAAAAGCATTGCTTCTAAAAAAAGTTCACTCAGCTGACCTTTTTGAATGGCACCCGACACGAAGGCGCCACACTACACTGTGCAACGCCTGACAGATAGGCGCCACACGCCTGGCCAGCGTCGCATCCCGGACCGCCTAAAAATTACTAAGTCAGTGTGCAGCGCCTGAGAGTTAGACGCCACACTATATAGTGTAGCTCTTAGCCTCTAGTCGTTGCACTAGTGGTTGCCTACAAAATTAAGCAACCACTAGTGCAACGCCTAGAGGCTAGGCGCTACACTGTATAGTGTGACGCCTAGCTCTCAGGTGCTGCACATTACTTAGTAATTTTTGAATCACACGGGTGCCACGCTGGCCAGGCGTGCAACGCCTATCTATCAGGCGTTGCATGGTGTAGTGTGGCGCCTTCATATCGGGCACCACTAAAAAAGGTCAGCTGAGTGAAATTTTTTTAGGGACAATTCATTTTGTGAAATGATTTCATCCACAAGTTAAAATTGTCAAATTTGCCTTAACCAATGGAGAGCAGGGAGTAAAAAAGTATAACTGCTCGGAATAAACTACAGAAGCAAAGTCATCCACAACACAACCAAGGAGATCACGACGTAAAAACAGAATCATATCATACCCACTGGAGATGAATTTATAGATTCATAAGCTAGCAATGCAGTAACACATTTTTTTGAAGGAGTAACACAAGTCTTAGATAAGCTAACTGAACTAAGTAACAGTAACTGTCCGTCTCCAATTTAGCTATTGCTTGCTCAAGCTGCAACCAAGAGCAGAGGATAAACATTGTGATTGCTGGAGATAAACTAGAGACGAAGGGTCATGTACATGACTGATGTTTGCAATGATTATTTTGGAGAATTTCCAAGAATCTGGTGGGTCTGGTTACCTTGTTCGGGCAGTGTTCCAGTGTGGAAAAGGGCCACACATCTGAAGTATGTAAGAAAGAATCTTGAGCGCAAAGCTGATGCCATGTGTGACATCTTGAGTGTAAAAAAGACTTGAGCGCAAAGCTGATGCGGCGTGTCAGATCAACGTGCACCGGGTCGGGGTGCGAGCATCTTACGAGTGCCAACGTTTGGTTCCCCATCGTCGTCGTTTGCTCAGGCTCGGGTAAAAATTCTGAACACCTGCAGATACAAATTACATACAGTCTATACAGACAGAGAATCGAATAACAGGATACAAATAAACTGAAAAGAACCCGATGCCTGAGATTGCTCTGCTAGGAAATAAACTTGAACTCGATCACGGGATACATACATACGTACGTACATACATACATACTGTCTATACATACATACATACAGTGATCGTTTTTTCTTTCCTTCCTCGCGGCTGGAACCCTAGCCGCCATCAGGAGAGGCCATCTTTCAGCGCCGTCCTCCGGCGGCTCCCCTCCGCCGGCAACCTCGGTCGTCGGTGGTGAGGGGGGTCGCCGGATCCACGCGTGTGGATCGTTTTTACTTCCTTGTAGTCTAGGTTTTTTGGCTGTTCATCGGCCTGGATTCGGCGGTGACGATGACGGCGCTGAATAAAGATTCTTCAGATCCTTCCTTGTCACTTAAGCCCATGTCAGCCCATTCTTTTCCTCCGCTCATGCGACCTAGGCAGGGAGGCGGCGGTGGCCGATCTACACCTTTCCGGCAAGGGTCCCCTTCTCCCTTCGTTTGTTGCAACGATGATGGGAGGGAGTGGGGATCTCACTGCTTCGTCTTGATGGCAGTAGGGCTAGGAATATTTAGGATCTCACTGCTTCGGCTTGATGGCAGTGGGGATCTCACTGCTTCGGCTTGATGTGGTTGTGCGTGTCAATACTCCAACTCCATTTTCAAC
>NC_041384.1:753159433-753160591 GCF_002162155.2 Triticum dicoccoides
GCGGGGTGATGTTTTTTTTTGAAATTTTGGGTATTAAGGCTGGAGTTGAAATATGTTGTTGATTGATGTTTTTTTAATCTTTGTTTCGTTTGGTTTGTGATAAAAAAATGAACCAACATGTGATTGGATGGTTAGGAGGACAGTGTTGCCATCAATCCTCCAGGGATCAACACCTAGGTTTGACGCTTTGGTGTCCCATAAAGATGAAATATTATTTAAATGGGAGACGATCGATAGCGAGGTGGATATGGATAACGTGCATGCGTTTATAGGGGTGAGTATATGTACGTGTTTTGTGAGAGTTTGTGGTTGTACTATGTCAAAAAAATGCTACAAGTAGTCACCTTTTGTTTGTGTTTGCTATTTCATTGATGATCACAGCTTCGCAAGGGCATGGCAGGCTGGCACCTAAAAAAAGGTAGTGCTAACTGGCGAACGTTCGCTTGAAAGTGACTCCTAGCGAACGCACTCGTAACATTTAATCGAGATCAAATGATGACAGTTTTCTTTTTAAATGACTTCTCTACCGTGAAATTGTCATGCTTGTCTGAAGAAATTGCCGCCCCCTACAACTAAATTGCCATAAAAACGTTCGCCAGCTAAGAGGGTCAAAAAGAGTTGTGAGGCTGTTGCCTTGCAGTATAAAGTCAAAAAAAAGAGGGTAAAAAAGTGTTGTTTGGTAAGTGGAGCTACACCTTTTTTTACGGAAAGTGGAGTTACACTGGACATAGCCGGAGAAGAACGTTTGAGCATGGGCCGTGTTATGGGCTTCGGCCCCAGGACGGAAGGCAAAAATGAGGGCCCAACTGTTGCTAAAAAAAAGAGGGCTAACCCAATGCGGGCGGCGACCACATTTTTCTCTGAGCTTTGCTACACTTACAGGCAAACCTCACGGGATTGCAAGTTATGGATGATGTGACAATAATTGACTGGCATGCTGGGCCCCACAATTGAAATTCATGGAGGGAGAGGGATTAATTGGGGGAGACGTCTGCCTGTAAGTGCAGCCCGTAAGTGTAGAATTTTCGTTTTTCTCTCTGTCTTCCTCCACCACGGCGGTCCAATCGGCCGGTGCCTCCGTCCGCCGTCTTCCTCCCCCGCCGCCGGCGCCAGTCTCGCCATATGAACCGCCGACCTGAGACACAGTGCCCCCCCCCC
>NC_041384.1:753161723-753196512 GCF_002162155.2 Triticum dicoccoides
AAGTGGGTTCATCTCAAGAACTGGAGAGAACACAGTGCCTGAGATTGTTTCGACATCCTCGATTTCAGCATACAAAATACACATTCAATTCTTCAGAGGCCTTTGCTGTCTGAAATTGAAGGTGCAAATTGGAGAAGGACAGCAGTGGTGTGATGGGCCCCAACAAATGATAGAGCTGGATATAGTGCATTCTCCTTCTGTTTCCCCAACATGCATCTGAATACCTGTCGTATTTGCGCCAAGAGAAAAAACTTGAAACATATATTTTGTATTAAAAGAAGCACCAAGAAAACGCAGCAATGGCCCAATAACAAGAGCACTCAGAATCATTGCTAGTGTAATTCACTAAATCTCTTATAAACATTGATCTCATCAACACAATGCATATGCCAGTAATTGACTCCATATCTCAGGTAATAAAAACCAGTGTACACATATAAGCAAGCATGCATAATCCCAACCGAGAAACTAATACAACCATGATGCCTGAAATATTGACTTATTATAGTAGCAATCTAACTAGCCTGTAAGTACAGGTTCTAGCAACACTTCATAAAAGAGGGAAACAAATTATCCATTATTAATAAGCTCAATAGCCCCATCTAGCGTGGTAGGCTAGCAGATGACAAGAACTCTGCCTCCAAGCTGTAGCGTCGTTGGCTACCTCCTGGCTGTGCGGACAATTGCCGAGCAGATCTACTCCTTTGAGTTAACGACCTTGGTTGCGTCTGTTCTCCATTTCTTGAATCAGGCTGAGATGAGTTCATCCGTTTTGTCCGTAATGTCTGCAGTTCTGTCTCAACCTGTTTCATGGTTGGTCTTTCTTCGCCGTGTAGCCTCAAGCACCGCTCTGCAAGAGAGGCAACATCATTGATCTCAGGTGCTTCCTCAAGCACCTGAGAATTAGCAATATCTGTGATTCTTCCCTCATTGAACTCCTGGAGGAAATAGTTCGACAAGCTCTTGATTGTGCCTGATTCACTTGTGAAAACAGGCTTCATTTTGAGAAGCAACTCCACTAGTACCACACCAAAACTGTACACATCACTCTTCCCGGTCAGCTGCCTAGTATGGAAATACTCTGGATCTAAGTACCCAAATGTACCTTGCACATTCGTGACAATGTGTGTTTGATCAATCGGAACCAATCTGGATGCACCGAAATCTGACACTTTAGCTGTGTAGTTCCCATCCAAAAGTATATTTGAGGACTTCACATCACGATGGAAGATTGATATTGAAGCTGAAGAGTGGAGATAAGACAGAGCTCCTGCTGTTTCTAGGGCAATCCTTAAGTAATCACCCCAAGACAAAGAAAAACCATCACTTGAATCTGCATGAAGGACTTCAGACAGTGAGCCACTGGATACATAATCATACACCAGCAGTGGAACCTCAGTTTCGAGACAACATTCGTCCTAGCCAATGATGTGGAGCAGGTTTTCTATGTGAAGGCCATGTCTACCAAACCGAGAAAAAGAAAAGATAAGGAAGCGAATACATCATATGATGAGCCAAAGCACCACATAGTTCTTTCAGGTAAAAGAGACATCGTGGGATTGGAGGGCAAGACAGATATGTCTGAAGATTATGAAAAGTTTCATGAAATTCCTCCCTTCAAAGTCAAGGCTGACCCAAGCACCCTGTTAAACGATGAAGATTATCCATGGTTATGGCGCAATAAGCAAAGGACACAAGCGAAGAAAAAGTGAAGACTTTCTGTCCACAACTATTATGATGATGCCTTTGATCTAGAATATCACTGCAGTTACATGTGAAGAAATGAAATTCCGTTTTTAACAGACGAGTTTCTGTCCGAAACCCTGATACTTCGAAAGAGATTGTCCGTTTTGTACACGAAGTGCATCCAGTTTTTGCCGTAACCCTCTCAACTTTTTAGCACATGCTTGTGGATGAAATGATGATACCATGCCGTCTTTCAACCTTTCAAGATTTCATTTGTAGTGCTTTTCAGTTTCAGGGTCATTTAGCTCAAAAAAAAATCAGTAAATGCATGAAAAATACCAAATGAAGTCAGAAAGGGTTGAAAATTGATGATGTGGCTTTGAATGGTGCATTTTGAACACAAAAAAAGTCTGGAGTTCAAATAAGTTCAAAAAAATGAAGTCCCTTTGTAATAGATGAGTTTTCGTCCGAAACCCTGATACTTCGAAAGAGATTGTCCATTTTGTACATGAAGTGCATCCAGTTTTTGCCGTAACCTTCTCAACTTTTTACCACATGCTATGTGGGTGAAATGATGATACCATGCCAACTTTCAACCTTTTCAGAGTTCATTTGTGGTTCTTTTCAATTTCACGGTCATTTAGCTCAAAGAATGAATTAATAGCAAAAAGAATGAACTGATAGCAAAAAGAATGAACTAAAAATAATCAATTAAAATATTCTGTTATGATCAACTAAAGAAAACTATAATATTCTTCAATAGCAAAAAGAATCAACTAAAATGCTTTTATAAAACTCCAATAGCAAAACTAATCAACTAAAAAGCTTTTATAAACCTCTAGTATTATTGAAACTAAAATTATATAAAATTTATGAAACTAAAATTATCAAAGCATTTTCTGTTCAAAACATTAAAAGCAAAAAGAATTTTCATAAAGAATTTTTTTGTTAGAAACTTTAATAGAAAAAAGAATTATCATAAAGATTTTTTGTTAGAAACTTAAATAACAAATTTTGTTTTTGAATATAATGATAAAACACAGTAATATGAAATAGCAGGAAAAAGAATCACTCCAAAATCTATTTTTATACTAAAGTTAATCACAAACTAGTGATTCACACAAATTTCAAAGAATTCAAATTTAAACTATTCAAATTTGAAAACTATGGCACTAACAGAAAGTTTATAACTTAGCGACCTAAAAGCAAAAATAATTAAAAAATAAAGCAAAAAACAAAAAGAAAATAAATAATGCAAAAAACAAAACAAAAAACTGGAAAAAATTGCCACCTACTGGACCACCACGGCCTGAATACCGCTAGAAACCCTATTGGGCCAGGATTCAGGCCCGCAAAAGGCCCAGCAGGCCCACAGGCCGAGAGATAAGTTTAGGCCTGTAGGCCTGCAATAGTGAGGAGTTTAAATGGGTGGGCAGAGCAGCGCTTATAAATAGGTGCGGCCGCTCTCTAGCTAGCGAGGTGGGACTAAACATCCCACCGCACCGCAGCTTTGGCAGGCACAAGCCATTGGTCCCAGTTGGTCCCACGAACCGAGACCAATGCGTACCTTCGGTCCCGGTTCGTGGCACCAACCACGACTAAAAGGGGCATTGGTCCGGTTTGTGCCATGAACCAGGACCAAAGCTTCGCCTATATAAGCAGCACTTGTCAAAATTTTCATTCAGTTTCTTCGATCGCTCCGACGACGCCGACAAGCTGCCGCTCTGCCCTGCCGCTGCCATCATCGCCCTGCCTCCGACGCCGTCGTCGCACTGCCCCTGCCTCCGACGCCGTCACCATACCCCTGCCCCGAGCCCTTGTCACCACGCCCGCCCCTGCCCCCGACGCCGTCGCCGCGCCACCCCTACCCTGAGCCCTCGTCGTCGGGCCGTCACCGTCCTGGTCCGCACCGCCCTTGCCCCACGCTCGAGCACCTACCCCGGCCCGCCTCCGCCATCGCCATCGCCATCGCCAGCCGCCCCCGCTGTGAGCCGTCGCGCCGCCCCGGCTCATAGTATTTTTTTCATATGTTCATAGTATTTTTTGTTCATATATGTTCATATGGATGGATGTATATATATATATGATGTTCATAGAATATATTTTTTGTTCATAGAATATTTTTTTGTTCATAGAAATTAGTTAAAATGAGGGGGGACGTCGGACATGACATTAGGAGGGATGTCGGACGTCGGACATGTCATGAGGGGTGAGCGTCATTGTCGTCTACCCCTCCCCGATAACTTCGACATGAGGGGGGACGTCGGAAGGAGAAGAAGAGGAGAAAAAAAATAAGAAGAGGAAGAAGAAGAAAAAAAGAGGAGAAGAAGAAGGAATAGAGGGTCGAGGGTCTTTTTTTCCTCTTTTTTTCCTTCTTCTTCCTCTCCTTATTTTTTATCGGGAACGAGGGTGTCAAGGATCGCCAAGCGGTCGAGGGTCAGAAACTAGGGTAGAGGGTCGAGGGTCGGGAACTAGGGTAGAGGGTCGAGGGTCGCCGAGGGGTCGAGGATCGCCGAGCGGTCGAGGGTCGGGAACTAGGATAGAGGGTCGATGGTCGCCGAGGGGTCGATGATCGCGGAGGAGTCGAGTGTCATCTATGGGTCGAGGGTCTCCGTTTAACAAGAATGCCCCCATTATGGATGTGCACAAGTTGATCCATTTTTTCAGATCTCATCTCGTAACGTTCTATATGTCGTGTTGTCTTGTGTCAAAATATTGAAGAAAACCATGGCTTCATCATTAGCCAGAAGTAACCGAGGCATGATGGTACAAACTCTCCAAAGTTATTTTGGAACGGAGTACCGGATAGGATAATCCCCTTTTTGCTACGAAGTTCAGCAAAGGTGCCAGTGTCAAAACCGGCGGATCTCGGATAGGGGGTCCCGAACTGTGCGTCTAGGCGGATGGTAACAGGAGACTAGGGACACGATGTTTTTACCCAGGTTCGGGCCCTCTCGATGGAGGTAAAACCCTACTCCTGCTTGATTAATATTGATGATATGGGTAGTACAAGAGTAGATCTACCACGAGATCAAGGATGCTAAACCCTAGAAGCTATCCTATGGTATGATTGTTGTTCGTCCTACGGACTAAAACCCTCCGGTTTATATAGAAACCGGAGAGGGCTAGGGTTACACAGAGTCGGTTACAATGGTAGGAGATCTACATATCCGTATCGCCAAGCTTGCCTTCCACGCCAAGGAAAGTCCCATCCGGACACGGGACAAAGTCTTCAATCTTGTATCTTCATAGTCCAGGAGTCCGGCCAAAGGTATAGTCCGACTATCCGGACACCCCCTAATCGAGGACTCCCTCAGTAGCCCCTGAACCAGGCTTCAATGACGACGAGTCCGGCGCGCATATTGTCTTCGGCATTGCAAGGCGGGTTCCTCCTCCAAGTACTTCATAGAAGATTTTGAACACATGGATAGTGTCTGGCTCTGCAAAATAAGTTCCACGTACCACCGTAGAGAGAATAATAACATTTACACAAATCTAATCTGCTGACGTATTCCATAGCGTGTCATCACACCATGGCCAAGTCTTTATTCGAATCGTTTTTACTGCCGCACCTCAGCGTGTTTTGCGAGGCGGTTTCCTTGGCACGTCTTGTGAAAGTAGAGATCGTGTCCCCTTATTTCGGGATTCTCATCAATAGGGGCGTGGGTAACCCAACCGCGCCATTGATTACGGCGCTTGGGAGATAAGCGAGTTTTACCAGGCTGGTGGGGACGCATAGTTGCATCCGCCCATATAAGGGGATAAGGATCCACCTTTTTCATCCACGCCTTCTTCCTCCTTTGCTCATCCATTTCCATGCACTCGAGCTCCAGCGCCCAAGTCCGCACTCCCCACCTCAACCTTCTCCAGCCATGTCCGGAGCGGGAGGCAAGTGGATGGTTTCCTCCGTCACGGAGGGACACATCAAAAAACTGAGGAAGGCTGGATACTTGCCTAACAACATCGCGCACCGGCTTCCTGAAGAGGGGCAGCTCATCCCCATCCCGAAGAGTGTTCCTCCCCCACTTCGTCCGCGGACTAGGCTTCCCTCTCCACCCATTCGTCCGGGGGCTCATGTTCTACTATGGCCTGGATTTCCACGATCCGGCCCTGAACTTTGTCCTCAACATCTCGGCTTTTATCGTCGTGTGCGAGGCTTTCCTCTGCATCCGGCCCCATTTCGGCCTATGGCTCAAGACTTTCAATGTCAAGCCAAAGGTGGTGCGCGGCAACCAGGCGGAGTGTGGAGGCGCCATGGCGGGCAAGATGCCCAACGTCCTATGCCTCGAGGGCTCCTTCGTGGATACCCTGAAGGGGTGGCAATCGGGGTGGTTCTACATCACCGAGCCGCGTGACTCTGAATGGGTCGCAGCCCCCAAGTTCCGATCCGGACCCCCTACGCGGCTCACCTCCTGGAAAGAGACGGGCCTGTCGTGGGGTAACAAAGGAGAGCTGACCGGACTCCAAACATGCGTGCAAACCCTGGTGGACAAGAAGCTTAAACTTGTCAACGTAGTCCAGGTTATGCTCATCCGCCGGATCCTCCCGTGTCAACGACGGGCCTTCAACCTGTGGGAGTTCGACCTGGCGCAGCACCGAAATCTGAGCAGGATCTTCGACATGACGTACAAAGATGCCTGGAAGGCACTATTCAAGGGCGCCGAGGCTCCCGCATCCGCTACCGAGGATCGCGGATTCAGCACGCAACGTCACGCTAGTGCGGTAAGCTGTTTTTACCTTTTATAGGGTATTAGTTTTTCATAGTTTGACTCTATGCGGGATCTAAGCTCCCTTACCTTTGACAGGATTGGCAGGAGATGTCCGGACAGATCAACTGTCCGGCTCCTTTGCCAGAAGACCCAGCCGATGCTCGTTTGGCGAAGCTGCTGGTTCCGGCACCCTATGTGGTGCCGGAGAAGAAGGCCAAGAAGAAGGCCACGGGGACTCGAAAGAGCGCCTGGCGCCTGGAGGTGTCGGATTCATCATCCGACGACTCCGAGACGCACTCCTCCCGTGAAGACGAGGAGGAGGAAGAAGAAACCTCTCCCCCTCCAGCGGGGGGAGGAAAGAAAAGGAAGGCCACCCCAACTGGGGAGGCCGAAGGGTCCAAGAGGGGGAAGACCCTTCCTCCGGACTACTCCACCAACGCCGACGACAGCGAAGACGAGTGGCCGCACAGGGCCAAGCCCCTGGCAAAATCGTAAGTATTCGGACACCAGAGCAATTCATAGCGTTCCTTTCTTGCACAACTCCTTCTTACCCCGAATATGACTATGCAGTCCACTCCGGGCTGGGCTCGACGAGTCGTCGAGCGGCTCCCTGGATTCGTCTGACGTGAATTCACTTCCGCCCGCTACCACCCCCCGCCCTACGGACGACGCCGAGGTGCTGTCCCAACAGGTTCCAAGCTAGGAGGAGGTGGTCCTGGAGGCGCCACAAGGCGACCTCCCGGACTCCAGCGCAAAGGGGATAAAACCCCCATGGGCTCCGAATCCGGCCTTGAGCCGGACACCGCGCCGGAACCTTCAACGGTTCCGGACTCCGGCGGGTGGCCTCCTTCCAAGAGGAGCAAGCCTACCGAGCCGGTGACCTTCGTCCAACTGGAGACACTGGACAATTTGCTGGAGGTGCTTAACGGTGCCTCCATCGACGAGGAGCACCGCACTATTATGTGTGCGGTGATCCAGAAGGTTCAGTCCGCCAAGAGCTGACTGACTGAAGCATGTGCCAGCCTTCTAATAGGCTTTGAGGTAAGTAAAAAATATGTAAAAATATTACCACATAGACAGTAGCCCCTGATGCTCTGTTTGGCGTTCGGAAAGAAAAGCCGAATAGAGGATTTAATAACATTCGTAGGAGTCTAACAAAAGTAAGTCAATATGCGTATGCAGGATTCGCTGCTAGCATCCGCCGCACTGACTGCGGAGGTGGGCACGCTGAAGCAGAACCTCGAGCGGTCCGAGCAAGAGCTCGGCCTAGCCAAGCAGCAGCTCGAGGAGAAGGAAGGTAAGAGATACCTTATTTAAATATGTAAAAGGTGCAATTGCAAAAAGTGATAGGATTAACGTGGCTATTGTAGGGGCCACAACTGAGGTGGGGACCCTTAAGCAAGCGCTGTCCGAGGCCGAGAAGAGGGTGGCCACAGAGTGCACCGAGCGGGAGAAGCATGAGACGCAGGTTGGCGAGGTGGGGCAAGAGCTCCAGGCTCTCATGAAAAAACATGAGAGTTTGGAGCTTGACTCGAAGACGCGAGAGTCCGAGCTCGCGGCGGCCATTGAAGATGCCAAGTCTACCAAGGCCGAAGCCCGGAAGGCCCTCTAGGAGGTGGAGGCAATAAAAAAGATAGCGGCGGGTGAGGCATTCTTTATGCAAAGCAAGCACGTAAAAGGGAATTACTTGTTACTTACCCGAATCCGGAGCTCTCCAGGAGCATTCGCAGACTTGCCCTATAGCGTATCAGATGCCACGCCTTCTACCAAGCCGAGGAGGGAAGCTCAACGGAGAAGGTGTTCTGGTCTCAGTATGCTGAGGCCGAACACCCGGTGCCCTTAAGCGACCAGCTGAAACAGCTGGTCGAGCTCCATAAGGTGGCCAAACAGGCCATGAAGGGCCTCATAGTCCGGCTGTGGTCTGGAGAGGCCATGCTTGGAGCTACTTCGGGCTGGTGAGGCGGCTGGTGGAGGCCTGTCCAAGGCTCGAAGTCATCAAGCGCTCCGTATGCAATCGAGGGTGCCCGTAGGGCGCTTGCCCGTGCGAAGGTGCACTGGGGCAAGTTGGATGCTGAGAAGCTTGTGAAGGACGGGCCACCGCCGGGCAAAGAGCATCGCAAGCCCGAGATGTATTATGAGGGCCTTCTGAAGGGTGCCCGCCTTATGGCGGATGAATGTTCCAGGGATGTAATTTTTGAGTAAACTCGCTCGTTTTGTCCTGTGTGCTGAAAACTTGTTCATGTGCTCTAAGCAATGCTTTTTGAATTTAAAATATTACCTTCTGTGCGGCCGTTTATCAAATTTGAGAGATGGCGAGTCGTCGGCTTCTGCCCCCATGCCACGAGTGCTGGGGTGTTCGCGATAAACATGAGCGCTCTTTTCCCCATTCTTGGGTCCTTCGAGGGAGGCGCTCAACACAACGAACAAGGCAATCGGACTATAATGCTTGAACACTCTCACTTAGCCATAGAATTCTATAATTTTAAATTTCGGCGAAGACCCTAGTGTTTGGAAGTCCGAGTTCGGGGCGCTATCCATGCCTAGGCCGGACAAAGCCGACTCCTCGCTCTAAGCGGCATAAGTCTTTAGGGACTCGAAAACCTCTCGAACAGCGACCAGCTCTCGCCTCATCATGACGGTCAGTTTTAGCTTTCTCTACTGAGGTGCTTAGCCCAGCTCAACTGAGGCACAATCGCAGTAGTTCTCCTAGTGCTACCTTAGCCGATATAACGGAACGTAAGGTACCGAAACATAGGAGCCGGGCAAACCCAACTATTGACCCAAGACATGATTCGGAGCCGATGCATATAATGCTATAAGTTCGGGGTGCTACACTTGTGAAAGTGTTCAGACTTCTCACACCGTGTTGTGGGGTACTTAAGCCCCTGGCTAGTGCTGGAATTCGAGCCGAGTCGAGCCAACTCGGCTTGACTCACTAGAGCTCGCTTCGTTAACGAGCTAGCTCGACCCGACTCATTATTATAACGAGCTCAAATCCAAGATTGGCTCGACTCGTATAACTCGCGAGCTGGCTCGTTTAGCTTGTTAAGCTCTTTAAAGATATGAATTAAAACTCTCAAATATTATAAAAATTATTATGTATATATTAAACATATATATCACTAAACAATAGTAATTTCCTTGTAACGCATGAGTCTCCTAGGCTGCTGGGCCTTCAACGGCTAGGCCTTGTGTTGTGCGCCTGGGACATAGGGTGCTGAGTGGCTGATTTTTTATGTATTGGGAGTGGCTGATCTTTTGTACTGAGCCTAACGAGTTACACGAGTACTCGTGAGATTGGCTCGTTTAACTTGGTCTATAAATGATCTTAAACTAAAGCTCGGCTCGACTCGTTATTCTTCGAGTTCGAGTCGATTTGAGCCGAGTCACAAGCTACTCGTTTAGCTCACGAGCTTCGAGCTTTTTTTCCAGCCCTACCCCTGGCGAATTGGCTGTACCAAAGTGTATGAGTGCGACATGTCATTAATGAACATATATTCGTAAAAAAGAAAGTAATGCAATAATAGACGAAAGCTATCCATTGTTTATTTGAAAAAGCTGCGATCAAAGCAGAAAGATACAGATAGTGCAATAAGCAAAAGATGGGACTATTTAACATGTCCTTTCCAGGGGTGAGCTGCGGAATGGTATGCGAAACAGGTATACTGCTCGTTATAGAGACCACCTTAGAGTTCCATGGTGCGGCGTAGCTTTCTGCTTCCCTGGTTGTTGTATCGTTTGTGCGGCAATTGTACTGCCGGACAGGCCTTCCGAAGAATGGAGTCCTGGAAGTAAGAGAAAATGAAGAAGTTGGCAGCCCCTAGTGCGGTTTAAGCCATGTTTCGGGCGTGCCGTGATGGTGCCCCTCCCCATTTGCCCATGGTATTTCCAGAGCGTAGTTATGTACGCGCAACACTGGTTTCGCAAGTTCGCGAGGGTTGGGGTTGGGGTCGCCTTGCTACGCTTGCTCGGAACATGCCAGGCGGTCTTGTTGTAGGTTACTCCGGGCGCGCTTGACGGAGTCCGGACGTTTAATGGCCGGACTGGGGAATTGCCTAGAGAGGCTGCTTTGTACCTCCGTTGCGAGAGCCGCCGTATGCTCCTCCGTTTGGAGAGAGCGTTCGGTGTTTCCATTGACTGTAATGACTCCTCGAGGGCCTGGCATCTTGAGCTTGAGGTATGCGTAGTGCGACACCGCATTGAACTTTGTGAATGCGGTTCGCCCGAGCAGTGCGTGATAGCCACTGTGGAACGGGACTATGTCGAAGATTAACTCCTCGCTTCGGAAATTATCCAGAGATCCGAAGACCACTTCAAGTGTAACGGAGCCTGTACAGTTGGCCTCTACACCTGGTATGACGCCTTTAAAGGTCATTTTAGTGGGTTTAATCCTTGTGGGATCGATGCCCATTTTTCGCACTGTATCCTGGTAAAGCAGGTTCAGGCTGCTGCCGCCGTCCATAAGGACTCTAGTGAGGTGAAATCCGTCAATAATTGGGTCTAGAACCAATGCGGCAAATCCACCATGACGGATGCTAGTGGGGTGGTCCCTTCGATCGAAAGTGATCGGGCAGGAGGACCATGGGTTGAACTTTGGGGCGACTAGCTCCATCGCGTATACGTCCCTTAGCGCACGCTTCCGCTCCCTCTTGGGGATGTGGGTTGCGTATATCATGTTCACCATCTGCACTTGTGGGGGGAAGCCCTTCTGTCCACTATTGTTCGGCGGCCGGGGCTCTTCCTCGTCGTCGCTATGCAGCCCCTTGTCTCTGCTTTCGGCATTTAACTTGCCTGCCTGCTTGAACACCCAACAATCCCTGTTGGTGTGATTGGCTGGTTTACCGGGGGTGGCATGTATCTGGCATGAGCGGTCGAGTATTCGGTCCAAACTGGACGGGCTCAGAGTATTTCTTTTGAATGGCTTTTTCCGCTGACCGAGTTTATAGCCTCTAAATCCGGCATTAACTGTCGTATCCTCAGCATTGTCACCGTTAATGCGGCGCTTTTGCTTGTTGCGACGCGACCTGCCACTGCTGTCCTTGGTATCTGAATTACCAGGGCTCTTGGTCATGTTATTATTGCGAGCTAGCCAGCTGTCTTCTCCCGCGCAAAAGCGGGTCATAAGTGTCGTGAGGGCTGCCATAGATTTCGGCTTTTCCTGTCCTAGGTGCCGTGCAAGCCACTCGTCGCGGATGTTATGCTTGAAGGCTGCTAGGGCCTCTGCGTCTGGACAGTCGACGATTTGATTTTTCTTGGTTAGGAACCGTGTCCAGAATTGTCTGGCCGATTCTTCTGGCTGCTGAATTATGTGGCTTAGGTCATCGGCGTCTGGTGGTCGCACATAAGTGCCCTGGAAATTGTCGAGGAATGCGGCTTCCAGGTCCTCCCAACAACCAATTGATTCTGCTGGCAAGCTGTTAAGCCAATGCCGAGCTGGGCCTTTAAGCTTGAGTGGGAGGTATTTGATGGCGTGTAGGTCATCACCGCGGGCCATGTGGATATGAAGGAGATAGTCCTCGATCCATACCGCAGGATCTGTTGTGCCATCGTATGATTCGATGTTCACGGGTTTGAAACCCTCGGGGATTTGATGATCCATTACTTCATCTGTGAAGCATAGTGGGTGTGCGGCGCCTCTGTATTGGGATATATCACGACGCAGCTCAAACGAGCTTTGTCTAGTGTGTTCGGCCCGGCCGGATTTACTGTATCCGGCGTGACGACTACGGTCTCGTGCCGTGGGGCACCCACGCAATCCGTAGATCGATCTTGTTTTCCTTGCCTTGTCCTCCAATATATCTCAAAAGTCTGGCGCATTTTCCTGTGCCTTCGTATTTTTTGAGCGGCGCCGGGGTGCGGCTTGAGTGGAGGGCCGAGAGGCCTCTCTGTCGCGGCCACAGGGTGGCCGGTCAGCCGCATCATGCGCTGGTGATGTAGGTTTAGGTGCTTCCTCCTCTAATCGGGGTAGCAACCTGCGTTTTGGGTAGCTCTTGGAGGGGCGTTCGAGTTCATACTCTTCGGCCGCAAGGGCTTCAGTCCATCTGTCGGCTAGCAAATCTTGATTAGCTCTAAGTTGTTGCTATTTTTTCTTGAGGCTGCTCGCCGTGGCCATAAGCCTGCGTTTGAAACGCTCTTGTTCGACGGGATCCTCTGGCATGACAAATTCGTCGTCGTCGAGGCTTGCCTCGTCTTCGGAGGGAGGCATGTAATTATCGTCCTCGACCTCTCTGTCTGCCGCTCTCTCATGAGGGCTGGCTTCTCCATCCTCCTGTGCTGAATCTTGCTGGAGGGGGTTTTCTTCGGCACTGTCCGGAGTGTTATTATCTCCCGTGCCGGAATCATCGTTTTTGCTTTGGCGGGATTTAGAGCGGCTCCGCTGATGCCGGCGCTTAGGCTGTTTCTTGGAGGGGTCATCCTTCGCTGTTCCATCGCCATCGCCTTCATTTGGGGTGTCCACCATGTATATGTCATACGACGAGGTGGCTTTCCAATGCCCTATAGGCGTTGGGTCTTGATCATCTCCTGCATTAGCGTCCATACCGTTGATCTCTTCAGAGTCGAAGTCGAGCATGTCGGTTAAATCATCGACAGTGGCTACGAAGTGGGTGGTGGGTGGGCTTTGAATTTCTTCATCATTCGCATCCCAACCTTGTTGACCATAGTCCGGCCAGGGCTCTCCTGATAAAGAGAGAGACTTTAGTGAATTCAGAATAACACCGAAGGGCGAGTGCTGAAAGATGTCCGCGGCGGTGAACTCCATGATCGGCGCCCAATCGGATTCGATCGGTAGGGGCGCGAAGGGCTTGGAGTCCGGAAAGGAGTCCGGCTCCTTGGAGTCACGGGCTTCGCAGAGGATAGGGCTGGTGTTCGCCTCGATCACCGTAGAGATTGCAGCCCCCGAGGCGGTGTCCAACCACCCATCCTCGATTGGCGCAGTTGGCTCCGAATTAAGGGTCGGAGCTGATGCGGGTGCGGCCTCCGGGGCACTGTTCAGGGGCAGAGCTAGATCATGCCCATCGTGACAGTGCGGTGCGCTCAACTGCGGCTCGAATCCGTCGAAGATCAAGTCTCCACGGATGTCGGCCGTGTAGCTCGAACTTCCAAATCTGACCTGATGGCCAGGGGCGTAGCTTTCGATCTGCTCCAGATGGCCAAGCGAATTGGCCCGCAGTGCAAATCCGCCGAATACAAAGATCTGTCCGGGGAGAAAAGTCTCACCCTGGATCGCATCGCCATTGATGATCAGAGGAGCCATCGGGCCTAAAAGTGACAACACAGAGGAACTCCCAATGAAAGCACCAATGTCGGTGTCAAAACTGGCGGATCTCGGGTAGGGGGTCCCGAATTGTGCGTCTAGGCGGATGGTAATAGGAGACAAGGGACACGATGTTTTTACCCAGGTTCGGGACTTCTCGATGGAGGTAAAGCCCTACTCCTGCTTGATTAATATTGATGATATGGGTAGTACAAGAGTAGATCTACCATGAGATCAAGGAGGCTAAACCCTAGAAGCTAGCCTATGGTGTGATTGTTGTTCGTCCTACGGACTAAAACCCTCCGGTTTATATAGACACCGGAGAGGGCTAGGGTTGCACAGAGTCGGTTACGATGGTAGGAGATCTACATATCCGTATCGCCAAGCTTTCCTTCCACGCCAAGGAAAGTCCCATTCGGACATGGGACAAACTCTTCAATCTTGTATCTTCATAGTCCAGGAGTCCGGCCAAAGGTATAGTCCGACTATCCGGACACCCCCTAATCCAGGACTCCCTCAAAAGGCCTTCCAAATAGCGATATTCGAAAGGATGTTGCTGAACTTCGTAACAAAAAGCGAATTATCCTATCTGGGACTCCGTTCCAAAATAACTTTGGAGGGCTTCGTACCATCATGCCCCGGTTACTTCCGGCTAATGATGAAGCCATGGTTTTCTTGAATCCTTTGACAGTAGACAACGTGACATATAGAAGGGTAGATGAGAGCAGGAAAAATATGGACCATTTTCTGCACATCCAGAATGGCGCCATTTTGTTAAATCCCTTGTTTGACATTCATGAGAGAGACGGTCCGGATGTCGGACATTCATGAGAGAACTCCGGTAACTCTTTAACTTGAGGGGGACATCGATAAACCCCTCTCGCCCGACCAAACCCTAGAAGCATCGAGGCCACCCCAAACCCTAGAAGCGTTGCCGAGGGGTCGAGGTTCGAGAATCGCTGAGGGGTTGAGGGTTGTCGAGGGGTCGAGGTTCGAGGATCGCCGAGGGGTCGAGGGTCGTCATGGGGTCGAGGGTCAAGATTTATCAAGAATACCCCCATTATGGATGTGCACAAGTTGATCCATTTCTTTCTTGATCTCATCTACGCAACATTCTATATGTCAGGTTGTCTTGTGTCAAAGTATTGAAGGAATTCATGGCTTCTTCATTAGCCAGAGGTAACCGGGGCATGATGGAATGGAACTCTCCAAAGTTTTTCTAGAATGGAGTCCCAGAGAGGATAATCCGCTTTTCGCTACGTAGTTCAGCAAAGTCCTTCCAAATAGCGATATTCAGAAGGCTCTTGCTGAACTTCGTAGCAAAAGGCGAATTATCCTATCTGGGACTCCGTTCCAAAATAACTTTGGAGAGGTTTGTACCATCCTGCCCCGGTTACTTCTGACTAATGATGAATCCATGGTTTTCTTGAATCCTTTGACACTAGACAATGTGACATATAGAAGGGTAGATGAGATCATGAAAAATATGGACTATTTTCGGCACATCCAGAATGGCACCATTTTGTTAAATCCATTATTTGACATTCATGAGAGAGGCGGTCCAGACATCGACATTCATGAGAGAACTCCGGTAACTCTTCAACATGAGGGGGTACATCGATCAACCCACTAATTAATATTCCTTGTTGTGTGATTAGCTAGCTAGGTCTATGTTTGCCATTATTAATATATCCATCTCTCATGTATGTATATTAATTGTCATGTTTTAATATTTGCATAAACTATGGATCAACAAAGAAACTTGGAACAAGAAGAGATGTTGGGGGACATAATCCATGACGGCCGTGATGTCTTGTCGTTTCTCAACGACACCGATGGTCTGGAAGGAAAGGAAGTAGGCTACGGTTATCAAACAATGGAGGAGGAAAGTCATGATCATGATGGCTCCGGTGATCGAATCCCGGTGGAAGAAGGAGAGCGTGATGACGGCTTCGGTGCACGAACGGAGTCGGGATCAGCTGTTGCAAAGTCCAGCGAGGTATGTGTGTGTGTGTGTGTGTATAGGACAACACTATTCTAATCCCAGGATTAGAATAGTTATTTGGATCACGACGCACCCTATATAGGAGCAGCGGAGATCTCCCTGAACTCCATGAACTACCCCGCCAGCCCCAGCATAAAAAACGGCCACGACACAACCACAACCCCCACCACATCCCCCGATCCCCTCTGATCCCATCGCCGCCGATCTCGCCCCAGCCTGGACTCCCTGCCACCGGTGCCCCACTCGCAGCCGCCCCCAACGTAGGTGCCGCCTCCGGCGGCAACCGCGCGAGCCACCCACCTTAGTCCGACCCAGCCGCATCTCCTGCCCCCTTCCCCCGCCCCGACGAGCCTCCCGCCGCCCTTCATACCCGACGTGCCTCCCATTGTTCTGCAGGTCAACTGCGCCTCCCGTGGCTGGTCATCTCCACTGGAGCCCTTGCATCATCCCCACCCCCAGCGCTTAGGCCATTCGCCGCTGCCAAATCCGTCCGTTCAATGATGTAGCACCAGGAGGTTTAGTGCCTCAACCCCCTCTGAATCCCATGTACCCTGCAATCGTTTTTGGCGCGAACGAACAGCAGGCCTGCCGAGTCAGCGACCCCCGCATCGTCGTCCTCACAACGCCTCGGTTTCCCGCGGGGAATCAATGCCAAGGCTGCTGCTGGTCAGCCTTCCATTGATTCCTCATATGCCGACGCGGTGCGGTGACGCGCCCGCTCCCGCCATGCATACACACAACGCCGCCGCCCCTTCCCCCACCGCTATATAAAGCAGCTCCTCTCTCGCCAGAGGACGCACCCGCCCGCAGCCCTCTCTCTCCCCGTGCATCGCCGCCATCGACGAACTCTTCCCTCTCTCTCCCCGTTCAAATCCGCCGCAGACTATGGGCGAGAGGTTCCCTGGCGATGGGGCGGCGGCCAATGGCTTCGCCTGGCACTCGCTGCACGAGTGGGAAGCCCACCTCCTATATGAAGCCAACATCCCGGCACCTCCCAACATGCGTGCGCCGGGGCGGTGGAGGCTCAGCGAAGGGGGTGTCCCCGTGCCCCCGCTGCCCGACGTAACGCACCCCGACAACTTAAACGATGAGGTCGAGCGCGTGTGGGCATCACTGACGGAGGAGCAGCAGGTCCTCCTGGACTATGCCGTCAGCAACCACGAGGCGTGGGCGGCATACTTCGGACGCTGGCAGGAGGCGCGGCTGGCCTCCACCAACAACGCACCTGTGGTGCGGGGCACCAAGAACAACGATGGTTGTCGCCTGTGGTGGGGCGCCCTAGATGTCTACTATGCAACTTTATTCTTGTAGACACGTGTTGGGCCTCCAAGCGCAGAGTTTTGTAGGACAGTAGCAATTTTCCCTCAAGTGGATGATGTAAGTTTTATCAATCTGTGGGAGGCATAGGATGAAGATAGTCTCTCTCAAGCAACCCTGCAATCAAATACAAGAAATCTCTTGTGTCCCCAACACACCCAATACAATGGCAAATTGTATAGGTGGACTAGTTCGGCGAAGAGATGGTGATAAAAGTGTAGTATGGATAGTATATATGAGTTTTTGTAGTGCGAACAATAAAAAACAGCAAGGTAGTAAATGATAAAACGGAGCAAACGGTATTGCAATGATGGAAAATGAGGCCTAGGGTGCATGCTTTCACTAGTGCAATCTCTCAACAATACTAACATAGTTGGATCATATGATTATCCCTCAAGGTGTGATAAAGAACCACTCTCGAGTTCCTATTAGCGGAGAACAAAAGATAGAAATTGTTTGTAGGGTACGAAACAACCTCAAAGATATTCTTTTCGATTAATCTATCCTAGAGTTCATACTAAAATAACAGCAAGCTATTCTTTCCGATCGATCTAATCAAGAGTTTGTACTAAAGTAACACCATACGATGCATATCAACCAACTCTAATGTCATCTAGATACCCCAATGTCACCGCGAGTACCCATGAGTTAATTATACGATGTGTATCAAACAATTTCAGATTCATAATACTCAATCCACGCGAAGAACTACAAGGAGACCCCAAAGTTTCTATCGGAGAAAAGATAATAAAAACATGCATAGATTACCCCAAAGTCACCTCGGGAATCCGCAAGTTGAGTGCCATAACATATATCAAGTGAATCAAAATAATACCCCATTGTCACCAGGGGTATTCATATGCAAGACATATATCATGTGTTCTTAGATCTGAACATTCAATCCGACAAGACAAAACTTCACAGGCTAAAGACTCAATTCATCACAACAAGTGTAGAGAGGGGAGAAACATCATACGATCCATCTATTTTAACAAAGCCCATGATACATCAAGATCGTGACATCTCAAGATCGCGCGCGAGAGAGAGATTAAACACATAGATACTGGTACAAAACCCTCAGCCCCGTGGGTGGACTACTCCCTCCTCATCATGGTGGCCGCTGCAACGATGAAGATGGCCACTGGAGATGATTCCCCCCTCCGGCAGGGTGCCGAAACGGGTCCCGATTGGTTTCTGGTGGCTACAGAGGCTTGCGGCGGCGGAACTTCCAATCTAGGGTTATTTCTGATGGTTTCTCTCTTTATAGGTATTTTTGGCGTCGGTCTCACGTCCAGATGGGCCTCGAGGTGAGAACGATACACCGGGGCACGGGCAAGGGCCCATGCGGGCCCCGGTGGGTTGTGCCCTCCTCATGGCTCTTCTGGCCCTCCCACGAAGCTTCGGGGGTCTCTTTTGTTCCAAAAAAATCGTCAAAAAGTTTCAGCTCATTTGGAGAACTTGCATTTCTGCACAAAAAATAACATCAAGGTAGTTCTACTGAAAACAACGTCAGTCCGGGTTAGTTCCATGCAAATCATACCAAAAACATATAAAATTATTGTAAACATTGCACGAATACTTCATAAATTATAGATACGTTGGAGACGTATTAGCATCCCCAAGCTTAATTCCTACTCGTCCTCGAGTAGGTAAATGATAAAACAAATAATTTATGAAGTGTGAATGCTAGCAAAGTGCACAAGTTTGATCAATGACAATTTCAATCACTTTTCCTAGCATCAATTCTTTCTTATAAAACTTATCATGACCAAGTAGCAACCAATTCACATGTTAAGGTTCAAATAATGAGTTCTCTTGAAACTCAACAACCTATATTCTTAATCACCAAACAATTGAAATTCAACTTATTCAACAAAGTCTAAGTAAGAGCTCCACATACTAAACCATCATATAGTCTTCTATGATTGCTAAAACTCACCGCATACACATGAGCAAAACGTTTCAACCGAACACACAGAAAGATAGGGGCTTATAATTTCGCCTTCCAACGTATTCACCTCAAGGGTGATGTCAACAATAATAACTCATGTTTCAAAAAAAACAATAATAACTCATGCTACCCATATCCAACTGGATATATGTGCCTAGATCTTTCCTAACCACATGATGCTTGCCAAAAGAGAAAAATAAAAAGGAATAGAGAGAAAAACTTTGACTCTTTGCATAAAAGTAAATACTAAAAAGTAAAAGATAGGCCCTTATGATAACGTTAGTGCAAAAGAATGTCACGTTATATTGCCCCTTATGATAACAACCTTTATTATGCAGTCTACCACTTTTATTCTTTGGCATCACAAGTTCGTACAATGCTCAATTTTCTCTTACACTAAATGATCTAACACTCTTAGAAGCAACTTTTATTGCCTTATTGCACCGATGACAACTTACTTGATGGATCTTGCTCAATCCTTAGGTAGGTATGGTGGACTCTTGAAAATAAGATTTGGGTTTAAGGGTTCTTCGGATGCACAAGTAGTATCTCTACTTGGTGAATTTTTGGCTAGCAAAGATGGTGGGGGCAAGCACCACATGTTGAAGGATCTTTGACAATATAACTTGTATGTGAATATGAACAAACATAAATCATTACGTTGTCTTCCTTGTCCAACGTCAACAATTTTGGCATATAATATTTTGATGGGGGCTCAACAATCACAAAAGATTTCCAGGATAGTGTATTTTCATGTGGAAGTTCTCTTCCTTATAGTAATCATTCAGGAATTGCTTGTACGACCAATATTGTGATTGTCAAGCTTCAAAAGCTTTCACTTTCTAAACCCAATGTGAAGCCACTACTAGGCATGATATCAACATGTAATTTCAACTCCATGATATTCAATTCATTCAACAATTTACTCATAGGATATAAGTGAAGCACAAGAGTAAATGACAAGCTACTCCAAAAAGATATAAGTGAAGATCAAGCGAGTACTTAAGTAAATATGTAGCTAATTGAGGACTCTCTTTTATTTAAAACTTTCAGATCTAAGTATTTTATTAAAACAACAATCAAAACAAAATGACATTCCAAGGATAGCACACATCATGTGAAGAAGCAAAAACAAGCAAACATATGCAAACAATGTAAACATAACAGTAATCTGCCAAAACAGTACAGTCTCTAAAGGATGCAAGAGTATCAATACTTCTTAAACTCCAAAAATTATGAAAATATACCACCCTGTAGAAACTTTATCAGAGTTTATTTTGCAAAAAGTTTCAACATTTTATCACATTCTGACTTTTCTAGGGAATATTTACAACAGCGGTAAACTTTCTGTTTTCAAACAGCAACAAGTATACTTGCGAAATAAGCATGGCAAAGGCTATCATTGCCATTTTTATTGAAATAAAAGATGCAAAACATTATTCTAAATAACACCAATAAAACCCTAACAAAATAAATTGATGCTCCAAGCAAAACTCATATAATGTAACAAATGAAAACTGAAGGAAATATGCCCTAGAGGCAATAATAAGTTATTATTTATTTCCTTATTTCATGATAAATGTTTATTATTCATGCTAGAATTGTATTAACCGGAAACATAATACATGTGTGAATACATAGACAAACAGAGTGTCACTAGTATGCCTCTACTTGACTAGCTCATTAATCAAAGATGGTTATGTTTCCTAACCATTGACAAAGAGTTATTATTTGATTAACGGGATCACATCATTAGGAGAATGATGTGATTGACTTGACCCTTTCCGTTAGCTTAGCACTTGATCGTTTAGTATGTTGCTATTGCTTTCTTCATGACTTATACATGTTCCTATGACTATGAGATTATGCAACTCCCGTTTACCAGAGGAACACTTTGTGTGCTACCAAACGTCACAACGTAACTGGGTGATTATAAAGGTACTCTACAGGTGTCTCCAAAGGTACATGTTGGGTTGGCGTATTTCGAGATTAGGATTTGTCACTCTGATTGTCGGAGAGGTATCTCTGGGCCCTCTCGGTAATGCACATCACTTAAGCCTTGCAAGCATTGCAACTAATGAGTTAGTTGCGGGATGATGTATTACAGAACGAGTAAAGAGACTTGCCGGTAACGAGATTGAACTAGGTATTGGATACCGACGATCGAATCTCGGGCAAGTAACATACCGATGACAAAGGGAACAACGTATGTTGTTATGCGGTCTGACCGATAAAGATCTTCGTAGAATATGTAGGAGCCAATATGAGCATCCAGGTTCCGCTATTGGTTATTGACCGGAGACGTGTCTCGGTCATGTCTACATTGTTCTCGAACCGTAGGGTCCGCACGCTTAAGGTTTTGATGACAGTTATATTATGAGTTTATGAGTTTTGATGTACCGAAGGAGTTCGGAGTCCCGGATGAGATCGGGGACATGACGAGGAGTCTCGAAATGGTCGAGACGTAAAGATCGATATATTGGACGACTATATTCGGACTTCGGAAATGTTCCGAGTGGTTCGGGTATTTTTCGGAGTACCAGGGAGTTACGGGAATACGGGGGAGAAGTATTGGGCCTTATTGGGCCATACGGGAAAGAGAGAGGAGCTGCCTAGGGCAGGCCGCGCCCTCCCAAGGCCTAGTCCGAATTGGACTAGGGGGAGGGGCGGCGCCCCCTCCTTCCTTCCCTTCTCCCTTCCCCCTCCTTGTCTCCTAGTCCTACTACATGGAAGGACTCCTAGTTGGACTAGGAAAGGGGGAATCCTACTCCCGGTGGGAGTAGGACTCCCCTAGGGCGCGCCATAGAGAGGGTCGGCCTCCCCTCCTCCACTCCTTTATATACGGGGGCAGGGGGCACCCCATAGACACACAAGTTGATCTTCGTGATCGTTCTTTAGCCGTGTGCGGTGCCCCCCTCCACGATATTACACCTCGGTCATATTGTAGCGGTGCTTAGGCGAAGCCCTGCGACGGTTGAACATCAAGATCGTCACCACGCCGTCGTGCTGACGAAACTCCTCCCGAAAGCTCTGCTAGATCGGAGCCCGGGGAGCGTCATCAAGCTGAACGTGTGCCAAGAACTCGGAGGTGCCAGAGTAACGGTGCTTGGATCGGTTGGACCAGGAAGACATACGACTACTTCCTCTACGTTGCGTCAACGCTTCCGCTTCGGTCTACGAGGGTACGTAGACAACACTCTCCCCTCTCGTTGCTATGCATCACCATGATCTTGCGTGTGCGTAGAATTTTTTTTGAAATTACTACGTTCCCCAACAGTGGCATCCGAGCCAGGTTTTATGGTTTGATGTTATATGCACAAGTAGAACACAAGTGAGTTGTGGGCGATATAAGTTATACTGCTTACCAGCATGTCATACTTTGGTTCGGCGGTATTGTTGGATGAAGCGGCCCGGACCGACATTACGCGTACGCTTACGCGAGACTGGTTTTACCGCCGTGCTATGCACACAGGTGACTAGCAGGTGTCAGTTTCTCCAACTTTAGTTGAACCGAGTGTGGCTACGCCCGGTCCTTGCGAAGGTTAAAACAACACCAACTTGACAAACTATCATTGTGGTTTTGATGCGTAGGTAAGAACGGTTCTTGCTAAGCCCAGTAGCAGCCACGTAAAACTTGCAACAACAAAGTAGAGGACGTCTAACTTGTTTTTGCAGGGAATGTTGTGATGTGATATGGTCAAGACGTGATGAGATATAAGTTGTTGTATAAGATGATCATGTTTTGTTGAAGTTATCGGCAACTGGCAAAAGCCTTATGGTTGTCTCTCTATTGCATAAGATGCAAGCGCCAAATAATTGCTTTACTTTATCGCTATGCGATAGCAATAGTTGCAAGAGCAATAGTTGGCGAGACGACCATATGACGACACATTGATATAGATCAAGATGATAGAGATCATGGTGTCATGCCGGTGACAATGGAAATCATGACGATGCTTTGGAGATGAAGATCAAAGGCACAAGATGATGATGGCCATATCATGTCACATATTTTGATTGCATGTGATGTTTATCTTTTATACATCTTATTTTGCTTAGTTTGACGGTAGCATTTTAAGATGATCTCTCACTAATTATCAAGCAGTGTTCTCCTTGAGTATGCACCGTTGCCAAAGTTCGTCGTGCCCAGACACCACATGATGATCGGGTGTGATAAGCTCTACGTCCATCTACAACGGGTGTAAGCCAGTTTTGCACACGCAGAATACTCGGGTTAAACTTGACGAGCCTAGAATATGCAGATATGGCCTCGGAACACGGAGACCAAAAGGTCGAGCATGAATCATATAGTAGATATGATCAACATAGTGATGTTCACCATTGAAAACTACTCCATTTCACGTGATGATCGGTTATGGTTTAGTTGATTTGGATCACGTGATCACTTAGAGGATTAGTGGGATGTCTATCTAAGTGGGAGTTCTTAAGTAATATGATTAATTGAACTTTAATTTATCATGAACTTAGTCCTGGTAGTATTAGCATATCTATGTTGTAGATCAATAGCTCGCGTTGTTGCTTTCATATGTTTATTTTGATATGTTCCTAGAGAAAATTGTGTTGAAAGATGTTAGTAGCAATGATGCGGATTGGATCCGTGATATGAGGTTTATCCTCATTGCTACACAGAAGAATTATGTCCTTGATGCAACGCTAGGTGACGGACCTATTGCAGGAGCACATGCATACGTTATGAACATTTGGCTAGCTCAATATGATGACTACTTGATAGTTTAGTGCACCATGCTTAACAACTTAGAATCGAGACTTCAAAGACGTTTTGAACGTCATGGACCATATGAGATGTTCCCGGAGTTGAAGTTAATATTTCAAGCAAATACCCGAGTTAAGAGATATGAAGTCTCCAACAAGTTCTATAGCTAAAAGATGGAGGAGAATAGCTCAAGCAGTGAGCATGTGCTCAGATTGTCTGGGTATTACAATCGCTTGAATCAAGTGGGATTTAATCTTCCACATAAGATAGTGATTGACAGAATTCTCTAGTCACCATCACCAAGTTAGTAGAACTTCGTGATGAACTATAATATGCAAGGGATAACAGAAACAATTTCCCAAGCTCTTCGTGATGCTGAAATCGACGAAGGTAGAAATCAAGAAAAACATCAAGTGTTGATGGTTGACGAAACCACTAGTTTCAACAAAAGGGCAAAGGGAAGAAGGGGAACTTCAAGAAGAACGGCAAGCAAGTTGCTGCTCAAGTGAAGAAGCTAAAGTCTGGACCTAAGCCTGAGACTAAGTGCTTCTACTGCAAAGGAACTGGTCACTGGAAGCGGAACTACCCCAAGTATTTGGCGGATAAGAAGGATGGCAAAGTGAACAAAGGTATATTTGATATACAGATTATTGATGTGTATTTTACTAGTGTTCGTAGCAACCCCTCGGTATTTGATACTGGTTCAGTTGCTAAGAGTAGTAACTCGAAACGGGAGTTGCAGAATGAACAAAGACTAGTTAAGGGTGAAGTGACGATGAGAGTTGGAAGTAGTTCCAAGATTGATATGATCATCATCGCACACTCCCTATACTTTGGGGATTAGTGTTGAACCTAAATAAGTGTTATTTGGTGTTTGCGTTGAGCATGAATATGATTTGATCATGTTTATTGCAATACGGTTATTCATTTAAGTTAGAGAACAATTGTTGTTCTGTTTACATGAATAAAACCTTCTATGGTTATACACACCAACGAAATGGTTTGTTGGATCTCGATCGTAGTGATACACATATTCATAATATTGAAGCCAAAAGATGCAAAGTTAATAGTGATAGTGCAACTTATTTGTGGCACTGCCGTTTAGGTCATATTGGTGTAATGCGCATGAAGAAACTCCATGCTGATGGAATTTTGGAATCACCTGATTGTGAATCACTTGATGCTTGTGAACCATGCCTCATGGACAAGATGACTAAGACTCCATTCTCCGGAGTGAGCAACTGACTTATTGGAAATAATACATACTGATGTATGCGGTCCGATGAGTGTTAAGGCTGACGGCAAGTATCATTATTTTCTGAACTTCACAGATGATTTGAGGAGATATGGGTATATCTACTTGATGAAACATAAGTCTGAAACATTTGAAAAGTTCAAAGAATTTCAGAGTGAAGTGGAAAATCATCGTGACAAGAAAATAAAGTTTCTACGATCTCATCGCAGAGACAAATATTTGAGTTACGAGTTTGGTCTTTAATTAAAACAATGTGGAATAGTTTCACGAACTCATGCCACCTGGAACACCACTGCATAATGGTGTGTCCGAACGTCATAACCGTACTTTATTGGATATAGTGCAATCTATGATGTCTCTTACCGATCTACCACGATTGTTTTGGGGTTATGCATTAGAGACAGCTGCATTCACGTTAAAAGGGGCACCATCGAAATCCGTTGAGATGACGCCTTATGAACTATGGTTTGGCACGAAACCAAAGTTGTCGTTTCTAAAAGTTTGGGGCTGTGATGCTTATGTGAAAAAGTTTCATCCTGATAAGCTCAAACCCAAATCGGAGAAATGTGTCTTCATAGGATACCCAAAGGAGACAGTTGGGTACACCTTCTATCACAGATCCGAAGGCAAGATATTCGTTGGTTAGAATGGATCCTTTCTAGAGAAGGAGTTTCTCTCGAAAGAAGTGAGTGGGAGGAAAGTAGAAAACTTGATAAGGTAATTGTACCATCTCCCTTATTGGAAAGTAATTCATCACAGAAATCTGTTCTTGTGACTACTACACCAATTAGTGAGGAAGATAATGATGATGATCATGTAACTTCGGATCAAGTTACTACTGAACCTCGTAGGTCAACCAGAATCAGATCCGCACCAGAGTGGTACGGTAATCCTGTTCTGGAGGTCATGTTACTTGACCATGACGAACCTACGAACTATGAAGAAGCGATGGTGAGCCCAGATTCCGCGAAATGGCTTGAGGCCATGAAATCTGAGACGGGATCCATGTATGAGAACAAAGTGTGGACTTTGGTTGACTTGCCCGATGACCGGCAAGCCATACAAAATAAATGGATCTTCAAGAGGAAGACGGACGCTGATAGTAGTGTTACTATCTACAAAGCTAGAATTGTCGCAAAAGGTTTTCGACAAGTTCAAGGTCTTGACTACGATGAGAATTTCTCACTCGTATCTATGCTTGAGTCTGTCCGAATCATGTTAGCAATTGCCGCATTTTAAGAAATCTGGCAAAAGGATAACAAAACTGCATTCCTTAATGGATTTATTAAAGAAGAGTTGTATATGATGCAACCAGAAGGTTTTGTCAATCCTAAAGGTGCTAACAAAATGTGTAAGCTCCAGCGATCCATCTATGGACTGGTGCAAGCATCTCGGAGTTGGAATATACGCTTTGATAAGTTGATCAAAGCATATAGTTTTATACAGACTTGCGGTGAAGCCTGTATTTACAAGAAAGTGAGTGGGAGCACTACAGCATTTCTGATAAGTATATGTGAATGACATATTGTTGATCGGAAATAATGTAGAATTATTCTGCAAAGCATAAAGGAGTGTTTGAAAGGAGTTTTTCAAAGAAAGACCTCGGTGAAGCTGCTTACATATTGAGCATCAAGATCTATAGAGATAGATCAAGACGCTTGATAAGTTTTTTCAATAAGTACATACCTTGACAAGATTTTGAAGTAGTTCAAAATGGAACAGTCAAAGAAAGAGTTATTGCTTGTGTTACAAGGTGTGAAGTTGAGTAACACTCAAAGCCCGACCACGGCAGAAGATAGAAAGAAAATGAAAGTTATTCCCTATGCCTCAGCCATAGGTTCTATAAAGTATGCCATGCTGTGTACCAGATCTATTGTATACCCTACACTAATTTTGGCGTGGGAGTACAATAGTGATCTAGGAGTAGATCACTGGATAGCGGTCAAAATTATCCTTAGTGGAATAAGGATATGTTTCTCGATTATGGAGGTGACAAAAAGGTTCGTCGTAAAGAGTTACATCAATGCAAACTTTGACACTGATCTGGATGACTCTAAGTCTCGATCCAGATGCATATTAAAAGTGGGAGCAATTAGCTAGAGTAGCTCCTTGCAGAGCATTGTTGACATAGAAATTCGCAAAATACTTACGGATCTAAATGTGACAGACCCGTTGACTAAAATTATCTCACAAGCAAAACATGATCACACCTTAGTACTCTTTGGGTGTTAATCACATAGCGATGTGAACTAGATTACTGACTCTAGTAAACCCTTTGGGTGTTGATCACATATTGATGTGAACTATGGGTGTTAATCACATGGTGATGTGAACTATTGCTGTTAAATCACATGGCGATGTGAACTAGATTATTGACTCTAGTGCAAGTGGGAGACTGAAGGAAATATGCCCTAG
Organism: Triticum dicoccoides; assembly: GCF_002162155.2. Taxonomy (NCBI): domain Eukaryota; kingdom Viridiplantae; phylum Streptophyta; class Magnoliopsida; order Poales; family Poaceae; genus Triticum; species Triticum dicoccoides. The sequence continues at coordinate 753,189,052 of NC_041384.1, forward strand.
AGGCAATAATAAAGTTATTATTTATTTCCTTATTTCATGATAAATATTTATTATTCATGCTAGAATTGTATTAACCAGAAACATAATACATGTGTGAATACATAGACAAACAGAGTGTCACTAGTATGCCTCTACTTGACTAGCTCGTTAATCAAAGATGGTTATGTTTCCTAACCATTGACAAAGAGTTGTTATTTGATTAACGTGATCACATCATTAGAAGAATGATGTGATTGACTTGACCCTTTCCGTTAGCTTAGCACTTGATCGTTTAGTATGTTGCTATTGCTTTCTTCATGACTTATACATGTTCCTATGACTATGAGATTATGCAACTCCCGTTTACCGGAGTAACACTTTGTGTGCTACCAAACGTCACAACGTAACTGGGTGATTATAAAGGTGCTCTACAGGTGTCTCCAAAGGTACATGTTGGGTTGGCGTATTTCGAGATTAGGATTTGTCACTCCGATTGTCGGAGAGGTATCTCTGGGCCCTCTCGGTAATACACATCACTTAAGCCTTGCAAGCATTGCAACTAATGAGTTAGTTGCGGGATGATGTATTACGGAACGAGTAAAGAGACTTGCCGGTAACGAGATTGAACTAGGTATTGGATACCGACGATCGAATCTCGGGCAAGTAACATACCGATGACAAAGGGAACAACGTATGTTGTTATGCGGTCTGACCGATAAAGATCTTCGTAGAATATGTAGGAGTCAATATGAGCATCCAGGTTCCGCTATTGGTTATTGACCGGAGACGTGTCTCGGTCATGTCTACATTGTTCTCGAACCGTAGGGTCCGCATGCTTAAGGTTTCGATGACAGTTATATTATGAGTTTATGAGTTTTGATGTACCGAAGGAGTTCGGAGTCCCGCATGAGATCGGGGACATGACGAGGAGTCTCAAAATGGTCGAGACATAAAGATCGATATATTGGACGACTATATTCGGACTTCGGAAAGGTTCTGAGTCGTTCGGGTATTTTCGGGGAGTTACGGAAATATGGGGGAGAAGTATTGGGCCTTATTGGGCCATACGGGAAAGAGAGAGGGGGGCTGCCTAGGGCAGGCCGCGTGCCCCCAAGGCCTAGTTCGAATTGGACTAGGGGGAGGGGCGGCGCCCCCTCCTTCCTTCCCTTCTCCCTTCCCCCTCCTTGTCTCCTAGTCCTACTACATGGAAGGACTCCTAGTTGGACTAGGAAAGGGGGAATCTTACTCCCGGTGGGAGTAGGACTCCCCTAGGGCGCGCCATAGAGAGGGCCGGACCTCCCCTCCTCCACTCCTTTATATACGGGGGCAGGGGGCACCCCATAGACACACAAGTTGATCTTCGTGATCGTTCCTTAGCCGTGTGCGGTGCCCCCCTCCACGATATTACACCTCGGTCATATTGTAGCGGTGCTTAGGCGAAGCCCTGCGACGGTTGAACATCAAGATCATCACCACGCTGTTGTGCTGACGGAACTCCTCCCCGAAGCTTTGCTGGATCGGAGCCCGGGGAGCGTCATCGAGCTGAACGTGTGCCAAGAACTCGGAGGTGCCGGAGTAACGGTGCTTGGATCGATTGTACCAGGAAGACGTACGACTACTTCCTCTACGTTGCGTCAACGCTTCCGCTTCGGTCTACGAGGGTACGTAGACAACACTCTCCCCTCTCGTTGCTATGCATGACCATGATCTTGCGTGTGCGTAGGAATTTTTTTGAAATTACTACGTTCCCCAACAAAAACATAGCTCCAAGTTAGGTTACCGATAATGTTGGAGACGAAAGAGGGGATGCCTTCCGGGGCATCCCCAAGCTTAGTTGCTTGGATTTCCTAGAATATTACCTTGGGGGTGCCTTGGGAATCCCCAATCTTAGGGTCTTGTCACTCCTTATTCTCGTCGTATCGACATCTCACCCAAAACTTGAAAACTTCAATCACACAAAACTTAACGGAACCTTGTGAGATAGGTTAGTATGATAAAGAGCAAACCATTTCACTTTTGGTACTGTCAAAGACAAGATTCATAATTGTTTCCACACAATTCCTATTGTAGCATATCATTTCTACAATTTATATTGAGCAATATAAGCCATAGAAAATAGGAAACAAGCAAACTATGAATTGAAAACAGAATCTGTCAGAAACAGAACAGTCTGTAGTAATCTGTACTCAAACCATAATTTTGATACTCCAAAAATTATGAAAAAATTAGGACCACGTAATAAATTTGTATATTAATCTTCTGCAAAAAGAATCAACTCAAAAGCACTCTTCTGTTAAAAATGAGAGTTATTTTCATGAGCGCAAAAGTTTCTGTTTTTCAGCAAGATCAAATCAACTATCACCCAACATGATCCCAAAGGCTTTACTTGGCACATTATTGAAACAAAAACAATAAAACATGATTACTACAGTATCATAATCATGTGAACACACAAAAACAGTAGATAAAAGTGTTGGGTTGTCTCCCAACAAGTGATTTTCTTTAATGCTTTTTAGCTAGGCATGATGAGTTCAATGATGCTTGAATAAAAGATAAGAATTGAAACATAACAGGAGCATCATGAAGCATATGACTAGCATATTTAAGTCTAACACACTTCCTATGCATAGGGATTTTGTGAGCAAACAATTTATGGGAAAAAGAATCAATTAGCATAGGAAGGCAAAACAAGCAAAACTTCAAGAGTTTCAACACATAGAGAGGAAACTTGATATTATTGCAATTCCTAGAAGCATAAGTTCCTCCCTCATAATAATTTTCAGTAGCATCACGAATGAATTCAACAATATAGCTCTCACATAAAGTATTCTTTTCATGATACATAAGCATAGAAATTTTGTTACTCCCCACATAACCAAATTCATTATCATTCATAGTAGTGGGAGCAAACTCAACAAAATAATTTTCATGAGACGGAGCCAGGTCTCGCCACCGTGAAGACGGAGCCATGGCTCGACGACGCGGCGGCCTTGAAGTGGGCGCGGGAGGACTGGGCGCGGCTGGAGTTGGAGCGCCAGCGCCGCGCCCTAGAGGAGATCGCCGCTCGGTGCCGTTGCCGCGACAAGGGAGGCGTCGTCATTCTCGACGACAGCGACGACGATGCGGCGCCGCCCGTTCGCCAGGGTGACCTCGGGCAGGGGTCGAACGACGGCACCCGTGTGAAGGAGGAGAAGGACGACGACGGCAACAACGGCGACTATGCCGCGTTTAGCGAGTTCTTCGGCCTGTAGTCGCGGCCTTTGTTTTTTTAGTAAATTTTAAATTTGCTATGTAAAAACTGCTTTAAGTCGCCGAAGTTTGTGTCCTGCTTGCGAAATTTTAGCCGAATATCTTTTTAAAAAAGTTTAAAATAGGCGTCTGGGCCGTTCCTGGGGGCACGACTGGGACCCCGATCGGCCCCAGCGACTTTAGCGCCGGTTCGCCCCCAGGCAGCGATTTTTCGAGCCCCATGGGGAGGCCAAATGGCTGTGGTTGCTCTAAAAATTCTGAATAGACAATAGCTCAATCTATCACAAAGGATTCCTGTGGATGTGTGCTTTGATGACATGTGAGAGGAGATGATGATGCCCCTCGTACATGCCCATGTGGATATGGCAATCGATTACTCAATACTACCTCCGTCCTAGTTTATTAGCCCTCATTGCATTTCATGCCAAAATTTTGACCATGGATTTAATTAACCAAATGTTTATGCATGTCATAAAAAATTATATCATTGAAAATTATGTTTAAATACGAATTCAACGATATAATTTTTGTTGACATGCATTAACATCTTATTAGTTAAATCTTTGGTCAAACTTTGACACAAATTACAAAGAGGACCAATAAACCAGTATGACGTAGTACAATCCGAAGAAGATGACCATGATGTGACCTGGTAAACCGTGCCGCAGGAAGACCTCAGCAAGTCGGTCCATTAAAAAGGGCAAGTATAAGTCTGTTCCGGATAGGAAACCAAAGATGAGAGGGAACAAATGAGCACGCAAAAAGCAGTAGATGGGGCTCATGAGAGCGCGGGGTCGTACCATTCAACCTGTTGTCATTGTCATCCTGCTCGTCAACAACCGCTAGCAATCTTGAGCCCCCACCTAATGGAGGCAACCTAACTGATACTAACTTCCAACCTAGCAAGGTGACAGTGACCGATCCATCACCAACATTAGCTGGAGTTCCATTAAGCAGAGACCAAGGGAATTACGTTGTAACTGTAACCACTTAGATATGTACACAGAAGCGAGCAAACCAGTAGCTCCAACTTATAGATAAGCTAAATGAGCTAAGTAAGAGTAACGGAACTCCATCCCCAATTTTAGATGTTGTTTACCTAAAGCCACAACCATGAGCACGTAGTAAAATGTCTGAACAACGGGAGATAACCTACAGACACAGAATCAAGTAACAGAGTGACAGGTAATGAGCACGTGTACATGGATTCCGTAGGGTTCTTTTTTGGTGGTCAAGTGGATTCATCGGAAGAAGTGAAGAGAACCCAATGCCCAATGCCTGGGAGAGATTGCTCAATCTCTTGGAAGGATGCATATCCAACAGTTCAAAGGCCTCTGGTGCCTGTCCCAAGGACATTGCTCAGTCATCTACAAGTGTGATTTTTCTTTGGGTCTGGTACGGTAGTGTAAACTGAGAAAATTTTAAGTTGAAGTGTAGGTATGGAATGCAGGTGATGTGCAAGGGCCAGCACATGGTGCTACGTACCTGGCCGGTGCTGGTGGTGTTCCAGTGTGGAAAAGGGCTACACAGCTAAAGTATGCAAGAATCTCGAGCACAAAGGTGATGTGTTATGTCACATCTTGAGTGCAAAAAAGACTTGGCACAAAGCTGATGGGGTATGTCAAATCAGCGAGTCCGTGTCCATGCCACAGGTGCACGTCATGGGTGCCAACGTTGTGCATCACGAAGTAAAATTCTGAACGCTGCAGATAAACTACACGTACCCGCTGTCTCAGCCACTGTATAGATGTGTCCTAGTCGGGCCCAATTTAAATGAAGGTGAATTCTATTTCAGTCGAATGAAAAAGATTTTGTGTCGAAAAGAAGCAACTGCCAACCGCTATTGCCAAAAAGGACCACCTCGGAGATGAAATGGCAGAAAAGACACCCGGCCGTGGTGGCAGGTGCGGCAGGCGACACGTGGCACCTGCCGCCACTACACGAGGCGGTCGCCCGCGTATAACCGGAATCGCTGGGTAGGACGGAATGGGCTGGCGACGTGGGACCTACCGCCACGATACGAGGTGGCATGCGCTGGTGCTGCCGCACCGTGGCCAACAGGAATTTTTGTCCCAAAGGACCACTAGCCCAACGAAATTGATAAAAAGGACCACATGTGGTTAAAAGAGACAAAAAAGACCCCCTCAACTATGACGGCAGGCGCACCAGCCGATGTGTGGCACCTGCTGCCACCAGGGCAGGTGGCAGGCCGCGCATAATAGGGAGGCAGTCCCCGGACGGAACGGTGCTACGGATGTGGGCCTTGTCGCCACCATGCTAGGCGGCAGGACTGTTCCTGCATGCGATCGAGGCAGAGATTCCCTGGCACCGATTGAAGAATTTGATTGATAGCGGCACTGATTGGCGCGCAGTAGCACTGGAATATTCGTGGCACTGACTTCTTGCCGTTTCTTTAGCTGCCGTTGTCGCTTTGTGTCACTGATTCCCTGATTGCTTGATTCCCTCGCTACTGGAGTAATTTGCAGACGGCGCTAATTGCCGCGGCCGACGAGACAGATTCCCACGCGCGGGAATCCGATGTCGTTTCCTTTCTTTTTGCCCCGCTGCTGCCCGGAAATCACTCATTCAGTGTTGGCTTTTGCTTCAGCAGACGCGACGGCAGCCAGGGAATCACTCACTCAACACTGACTTTTGCTTCAGCGGAAGGGACGGCTGCCCGGGAATCACTCACTCAGCACTGGCTTTTGCTTTAGAGGACGCGACGACACTGCAGGAATTCACTCACTTGCTGTGCGAATTCGAGGCTGAGGTAGGTGAGTTTTAACATGTTGTGCCGATACTACAGGGATCCTCTTCCTTTTATATGCTATCCTATGCTTTTGCTCCGTGCGAAAGCACACCCTCTCTGGCCTCCTCTTCTGCTCTCTAAGTCTCTAAGAACACTGAGAAAGAAAAACTCACTAGGCACTTTAACTCGTGATTTAGCGCGATTTGGAGTTGGATATTGAATATGCTGAAGTTGAACAAAAGATAGATCAAGGTAAGATCTATCCTTTTTGTTGGTTTCGTTCGCATGCATGATTTTTTTACTCTTTTAGATTAGTTCATAACTATGTGTTATCTGTTGTGTTAGGCATTATTTCATCACCTTTTGTGTCATTTAAAGCGCCAGGAGTAGGATTTGCCTAGCGAAGTGAATTACGAAGTTGATCAATGTATGAGCTTTGCAATAAAATGATTTTTTTTGTGCATGCACGATGTTAATTAGTTAGTCTTTTAGCTAGTCATTAGCTATGCGATGTTAGTGCTTAAAGTTAGAAATAATTTCAAATTACATATGTTGCATTTATACTATTTTTTTAGAAGAGTAGGTTGAAGATGTTGTATCAATGTTAGCGGCATCCATTAGTATTAATCGTAATTAGTACCTTTATTGAACGTTTAGGTTCGGTTCGAGCCGGAATTTGGACAACAAATATTTGACGGTATTGTAGATAAACATTAGGCTTTTAAAATGCATAAATTTAGTTTGACATACGAGAAGATCTTAATACGGTAATTAAGAAAAAGTTTGTACATACTGTAATTGTTCATTGCATGTGCTATGTTATTTCATGTGGTATGTTTATTAATAAGTATATAGTTAAGAAACCGTAGGTCTACTTGGTTATGTCGCAATAATCTAAATTTTCTGTGTTAAGATTACATGCTAATGTACTTAATGATGTATGTAATTAGGTAAAATAATTCATCTTAGTAGCAAACAAGGAGGAGATGAATGATTGAAGAATTTGTATTTCAATCTTCGCTGTCCTTTTTGAGGTGATGACCACATACATGCAAGTGCTATTTTCATACTTTTGGTAACAGAAAGAAAAATCCGTGTGTAATATTTAATTTTCATACTTTTCATACTCGTGATGCACCTTTAGATATTTAATTTAAATTGAATCTCTTTGTATTTTTGTAATCGTGATGTTATCTTCAGATAATTAATGTAAATTGTATCTCTCTGTATTTTTAGGTTAATTTGGGTCTTCAGATAATTTGCATTTGTATTTGTGTCTTTAGATGTTTATTTTTATTTATATGTTTGTGTGCAGGTTACGGCTGAAGTGCGAGTGCTTTTGCAGGGGCCCCATGACGCCGGCCACCATTGCCACCTATTGTTGAATCCAAATAATGATAATGATCCTCGAACTTTCAGACTTCGAACCGTAAGTAACACATGGTCAATACACGATTATTTCATTCCTCGCGTTGAGGCTTATG
>NC_041384.1:753550376-753565672 GCF_002162155.2 Triticum dicoccoides
CTGAACAACGGGATATAACCTACAGACACAGAATCAAGTAACAGAGTGACAGGTAATGAGCACGTGTACATGGATTCCGTAGGGTTCATTTTTGGTGGTCAAGTGGATTCATCGGAAGAAGTGAAGAGAACCCAATGCCCAATGCCTGGGAGAGATTGCTCAATCTCTTGGAAGGATGCATATCCAACAGTTCAAAGGCCTCTGGTGCCTGTCCCAAGGACATTGCTCAGTCATCTACAAGTGTGATTTTTCTTTGGGTCTAGTACGGTAGTGTAAACTGAGAAAATTTTAAGTTGAAGTGTAGGTATGGAATGCAGGTGATGTGAAAGGGCCAGCACATGGTGCTACGTACCTGGCCGGTGCTGGTGGTGCTCCAGTGTGGAAAAGGGCTACACAGCTAAAGTATGCAAGAATCTCGAGCACAAAGGTGATGTGTTATGTCACATCTTGAGTGCAAAAAAGACATCACACAAAGCTGATGGGTATGTCAAATCAGCGAGTCCGTGTCCTTGCCACAGGTGCACGTCATGGGTGCCAACTTTGTGCATCACGGAGTAAAATTCTGAACGCTGCAGATAAACTACACGTACCCGCTGTCTCAGCCACTGTATAGATGTGTCCTAGACGAGCCCAAATTTAAATGAAGGTGAATTCTATTTCAGTCGAACGAAAAAGCTTTTCTGTCGAAAAGGAGCAACTGCCGACCGGTATTGCCAAAAAGGACCACCTCGGAGATGAAATGACAGAAAAGACCCCCGGCCATGGTGGCAGGTGCGGCAGGCGACACGTGGCATCTGCCGCCACTGCACGAGGTGGTCACCCTCGTATAACCGAAATCGCTGGGTGGGACGGAACGGGTTGGTGACGTGGGACCTACCGCCACGATACGAGGCGGCATGCGCTGGTGCTGCCGCACCGTGGCCAGTAGAAATTTTTGTCCAGAAAAACCACTGGCCCAACGAAATTGACAAAAAGGACCACATGTGGTCGAAAGAGACAAAAAAGACCCCCTCAACTATGACGGCAGGCGTGGCACCTGTTGCCACCAGGGCAGGTGGCAGGCCGCGCATAAGGGCATGGCCAATGCATAGCACCAGGGTGATGCCTCACATGCCATGTAGGATCGGATAACAGAAAAATAGGTTCGGATGGGGAAGCAGGATCCTTTTCAGAAGCCACAGGTGCACGTCATCGGTACCAACGTTGTGCATTGCGGTGTGAATTTTTGTTTTTAACACAGCACAGACAATAACGCTTATATACGCGCGCATACACTCACCACAATAAATGTGCACCCTACCCTTATAAGCACCTCCGAGAGACTGAGCTGGCATATTCTCTTGAGATTTTATGAAGTCATCGTGGGCGCTTCGTAGTCGACGGAAACGTCTCCTCTCACTAAAAACGCATCGTAGAAAATTCTAAAATAAATCCAGGATAAATGCTAGTATCGGGACTTGAACCCTGATGGGCTGGGACCACTGTCCACCTAATCATACAACCACCGATTGGTTCACTGGAGTGATTCCGAACGCTGCAGATAAACTACACACAGACCCTGGTCTCCGCCACTGTCTAGATATGCCTTAGACAAACCGAAATTTAAATGAAGGCGAATTCTATTTCAGTGGAATGGAAAATAGACACTCGCATTTTCTATGTCACAACATGGCAACGCCCGAACACATGACAAGTTTCTGTATTATCGTAGCGTAGTAATTCTTTCTTCACACCATGGTACAACATGATAGTTCTCTCTTCATAATATGATACTACTAGGAAAAAGGTTATAGACAATCATTTACTAATGGTGTGTTATATTGATCGTGTGCTACTGCTACTTACGTAGCGTTGCCCGCAGACCTGTGCTAGCGCGTGACTCAAAGAAACACGGTACTATTAAATATCTCCAACCGTGTCCCGCGGACAAGCCGTGGTAGCGTGGGTTGTACCACATATCATACTACTAAGAAAATAGTTGTAGCATGTGAGGTACAAACCGCGCTACTACTATAGGTCCATGAAATCCATTGATGGGCCCATCTTAGTAGTAGCGTGGGTTTGCTACCCGCGCTACCACTACCAAATTGGAAATCTAGCTGCCCGCCCACCTGTCGTGGTTCTAAGCTTGACAGTAGAGTGGGGGGTAGGTATGGAGAGGCAAGGTCCTAGCTATGGAGAGGTTGTAAACACAAGGGATGTACGAGTTCAGGCCCTTCTCGGAAGAAGTAATAGCCCTACGTCTCGGAGCCCGGAGGCGGTCGAGTGGATTATGAGTATATGAGTTACAAGGTGCCGAACCCTTCTACCTGTGGAGGGGGGTGGCTTATATAGAGTGCGCCAGGACCCCAGCCAGCCCACGTAGGAGAGGGTTTAAGGTGAGTTAAGTCTGGGGCGTTACTGGTAACGCCCCACATAAAGTGTCTTTACTATCATAAAGCCTACTTAATTACAGGCCGTTGCAGTGCAGAGTGCCTCTTGACCTCCTGGTGGTCGAGTGAGTCTTCATGGTCGAGTCCTTCAAGTCAGTCGAGTGAGTCCCTCGTTGGTCGACTGGAAGGCGACCTCTTCTAAGGGTGTCCTTGGGCAAGGTACTTAGATCAGGTCCATGACCCTACCCTAGGTACATGACCCCATCATTAGCCCCCGAATGGATTGAGGCTTCGAGTGAGGAAGGAGTTGATGTTGTTTCCGATTAACCTTTGCACACTGGTCGTGCGTTGTTCTGGACCAAAGAATCTCTTCGTTGATAGTGAGCAACTTGTCTTCAGTCGACTCGATCCATTCTCTTCTTTCGTCGAGTGATCTTTCGGGCTTCGACGATCTCCGAGCGACGGATCGCGGGAAACCCCGCGTCTGACAGACTGATCTGCCGTTCGCGGATTCCGCGGGATGTGAAATTTGGGGACGCGCGCGAAGCGGAGCGGACCGCGGCGTCCGGATGGGACGGGACATAGACGCCTCGATCTCCGTGCCGCTTTCTTCGCCACGTATCCCGTCTGCATAACTGTTCCTGGATATGATTAGATCGACCGGGCCCACCTGTCATCCACTCGGAAGGGACCTTATAAATGCGCCCGGCGAGGATTTTTGTACTGTGCCTCAGCATTCTCTCTCTCTCTGCTCCCTTCGTCCCCGTCCAGCGCGCTTGCTCTCGCCCCCGCACAACTTCCCCTCGCGCATCTCGCCGGCAACCATGGCCAAGGAGAAGACGGCGACGCTGGAACGTGCGAAGAAGGCGTCGGCGTCGGAGAAGGCGAAGGGGAGATCCGCCAGCCGCGGCGGGTCTTCGTCCAGATCCCGCCTGCCAAAGGGCTGGGTCCAAGGAGACTGGATCCAGTCGACCATCACAGAAAAAGATCTCCTTGACATGGCCAACGAGGGCTTGATCCCTCATGGAGCTGCGAGGCTTCCGGGGAAGGAGTGGCAGCCCCAGCCAGAAGAGGGTGAGTGCGTGCTCTTGGCCACCCATGTTGATCGTGGATTTTCTTTGCCGCCGAGTATTTTCTTCCGTGGCTTCTTGAACTTCTTTGGAGCGCAGCTCCACCACTTTACCCCAAATTCTATCGCCTATCTTGCCGCGTTCGTGTCCATGTGTGAGGGTTTCCTGGGCTGTCGACCGCACTGGGGTTTATTCAAGCATATATTCACGTGTCGCTCTCAGACCGTGAAGAAGGCGAGCCCAGGCGATGAAAGAACCCGAGTCGTCCAAATGTGTGGGGGTCTGGGGATCCAGGTGAGGAATAAGAGCACCTTCCCGCCCATGACCTTTCCCGAGTCAGTCAGAGGCTGGCAGTCGACCTGGTTCTACTGCCAGGACCAGTCGACGCCGGGGCAGTCGAGTGGACTCCCTCAGTTTACCATGGACCGAGTGAACAAGCCCTCCTCTCTGAAGTTGATCCCGGAGGAGAAAGCTGACGTGAAGATGTTGATGGAGCGCGTGGTGCAGTTGGTTCGGGAGGGAGTGACGGGCATGGATCTCCTGGAGGTCTTCCTTAGGCGTCGCATCCAACCCCTTCAGTTCCGGAGCCACTGCATGTGGTTGTACTGTGGGACTGAAGACGAGACTCGAGTCCATCCAGAAGCAGTCGACGATGTCACTCTGGAAAGATGGATGGTAGCCGTTACCGGAAACAAGGATAACCCACGCGGAGCCAGAAGGATTCCTCCACTCGAACACAACAGCGATCCAAACAAGGTACGCTTGCTCTGCTCTCCACTGTGTTCTTGTCACATTCATTTCTGTTTATCCTGCCGACTGGTCGACTGATCCTTGTCTTGATATCTGCTAGGCCCTCACCGAGCTGTACTCGATGCCCAATGGGGCGCAAGCTCCAACTGAGGAGGGTGAGGCGAGTGGGGGCGAGAGCCAGGAAGAGGAGGAATGGGACTCGGACGTTGCCGAGGATGATGATGACGATGATGATGATGACGGTGATGAAGATGACGTTGAAGACGAGGAGGAAGAGGAGGAGGAGGTCGTACCACCGCGCTCAGAAAGGCGGTCGAAGCTTGTCCACGACCCTTCGACTGAACGTGGCAAGGGGGTTGCGACCGTTGCTCAGTCGACCAAGCGCCCTCGGACCACCTCTCCGGTGCCGACTGAAAAGGCGCCGAAGCGGCCCAGGGCGGCCTCGTCGAAGCCGATCAAGCTCCTGCCGAAGATGAAGGTGTCTATCCCCACAATATCAGGGTAATCGTGCTGCTTAAGTCTTCTTATTTTGTGTGAACTTTGTCCTTAGTTGACGCTGAAGTTAGTCGACTGATTCTTTGGAGTTGCAGTGCTGCTACTTCTGAGACCTCAGCCCGGGCGGATGACCATGAGATGGAGGACGCAACAACTTCAAAACCAGGTACTATATTCTTAACGCCGTTTTTAGTCGACTGACTCGCGATCTCTGATCCTGATTCTTCTCCGTAGCTCCACCCAATGCTGTTATCAATCTCCCTGATGATGATGAGGATGAGGAACCGCTGAAGCGCAGAAGGAGTAGAAAAGCGTCCGCCAGCAAGGTGCCCCAGGATGTGACGGCGCCTGAGATTCTGATTGCGGAGGAAGAGAACACCACTCGACACACGGTGTCCTTCGCAGATCCATTGACGAGTGCTCAGCAGCCCTCCCTCTTCACGACGCACCACATCCCAGAGGACCAAGCTGGCGCGGCGAAGGAGGCGATACGCCAGGCGGGAATCATGATGGAGCAATTGAAGACTATCCGGGATGCGAGCCAGGCAGCTTATGACGCCAGTTCTGCCCTCCAAAGCAATGTTCAGGTCAGTCGACCACCGTTTGCTCTGTTCGATACGCTACCAAAAACTTTTCCTTTCCGGAATTTATAGTAGTCACCCAGTGGGTGTGTCAATTAAACTCCGTGTTAGCGGGGGCACGCTGAGTGCACCCGCTGGGTGTAGTCCCCAAGGCTAAGGTCGACTGCTGGCAGTCGGCCTTAGGCTTTATGATGTCAATCTTTCTGTCAGTCGACTATGTCGACTGGATTTCACAAACCGGTGGGGGCACGCTGAGTGCACCCACTGGGTGTAGTCCCCGAGACTGTGGTCGACTGCTTGCAGTGGATTACAGTCTTAAAGAATACATCTCTCTTTTTTTTTGAGGTCGACTGGTCGAATTTATCTTCAACAGGATTAGTGGGGGCACGCTGAGTGCACCCACTGGGTGTAGTCCCCGAGACTACGGTCGAATGCTTGTATTCGGCTGTAGTCTTAGAAACGTGTGATTTTTCCTTTTTCACTCGGAAGTGAATTATATTTGACATTTAGTCGATTGGTTCTTCGCAGAACTCCTGTGATCTTGTGGCTCGCTACTCTGAGCTGGAAAACAAGCACACTCAACTCGAGCTGAGCTTGAAGCTGGTTCAGGAGAAGCTGACGAAGGCAAAGGAGGAGACCGAAGGTATGTTTGGTGAGACCCTGACGACTGCTTTTCCCCTTGCTTGTTTCAAAATCTGATCTTGCTGTATCTTGCAGGTAAGGTAAGGGAGGCCCAACAGAAGAAAGACCTCGAACTAGCTGAGAAGATCAAGCTTGCTGACGAGAAGTTAGCTTCAGTCACCAAGCTTGAACAAGACAATACCAATCTGAAAGCTGCTCTTGGGATCGCCAACAAGGAGGTCAGTCGACTAAAAACTGATAAAGCTGCCCTGACCGACCAAGTCAGCAAATTGACTGGGAAGAAAAATGATCTGGAGGCCTTCCTGAGTGGTCTTGCCAAGAAGCTGTTTCTTATGCTTGAAGGTAAACCTCTATGCTCGGCAAACATTTCCAATCATGGTTTTTCCATTCGACCATCCCCTTGACTCAGTGATCATCCTTGCAGAATTTTGTCAAAACTTTGAAGAAGAAACTAGCCGGCTGGAGCCAAACCTCGACCCCGTCAACTCTCCGGTGAACGACGAAGTTGCCATGGATGTTTTCCGACTGGAGTCTCGTGTTGCAGCTGTCGTGGACTATCTCGCAAGGCTGAAGGCCACCACATCTCGCATCGACTCGACGCTCTGGCCTGAGGAGACACTTCGGAATGACCTTGAGTCGCTGATGGTCCGCTTGAACACGATCCCTGGTCGAGTGCAGGAATGGAAGAAGTCCTCGGCTCGGTGTGGTGCAGATGTTGCTCTGTGTCTGGCCCGAGTCCACTGTAAAGATGCGCGAGAAGAGAAGCTGGCGACCCTTCGGGTGGCCAACACCAAGAAACACGACTTCAGGTCCTTTATGGAAACTTTCCTTGCGGCTGCCACTCGGATCGCCGACGGAATTGACCTTGATGAGTTCGTTGCACCTTCCAGCCCTCCACAGGAGGGGTAAGAAACTTCTTCTGGCTCGACACTTTAAATTTGCCTCGGTATGCCGAGTGGAACTGTAACCGATAAACCTTAACAGGCTTAACACCTGAGCACTTTCGGTTCCTTTAGATATCGATTCAAACTTGAATTTGGTGCTTGAATACGATTGCTTTTGGCTCGAAATGTCTTTTGCAGGTTCAAAGCAAGGCGCCTTTACTGCAATCGACTTATTCTTTAGTCCACTTAGGCGAGCACTGGGCTGCGGCTAAGCCTCCGAGTGGAAGCCCAGCTTACCACTCGGTAGGATTTCTATAACTTAGGCGAGCACTGGGCTGCAGCTAAGCCCCCGAGTGAGGGGTTTAGTCTTCACTCGGTAGGATTTTGATAACTTAGGCTAGCACTGGGCTGCAGCTAAGCCTCCGAGTGAGAGGTTTGCTCTTCACTCGGTAGGATTTTTATAACTTAGGCGAGTGCTTGGACTGCAGCTAAGCCCCCGAGTGAGAGGCTTGCTCTTCACTCGGTAGGATTTTTTACAACTTAGGCGAGCACAGGGCTGCAGCTAAGCCTCCGAGTGAGAGGGTTGCTCTTCACTCGGTAGGATTTTTGTAACTTAGGCGAGTGCTTGGACTGCAGCTAAGCCCCCGAGTGAGAGGCTTGCTCTTCACTCGGTAGGATTTTTTACAACTTAGGCGAGCACAGGGCTGCAGCTAAGCCCCCGAGTGGAAGTCTGGCTTACCACTCGGTAGGATTTTTTACAACTTAGGCGAGCACAGGGCTGCAGCTAAGCCCCCGAGTGAAAGTCTGGCTTACCACTCGGTAGGATTTTGATAACTTAGGCGACACGGATTCGCAGCTAAGCCCCCGAGTGGGAGTCTGGCTCACCACTCGGTAGGATTTTTGTAACTTAGGCGAGTGCTTGGTCTGCAGCTAAGTCCCCGAGTGAGAGGATTGCTCGCCACTCGGCGTGATTTTTTAAGCTTAGGCGAGCACAGGGCTGCAGCTAAGCCCCCGAGTGAAAGGTTTGCTCTTCACTCGGTAGGATTTTTACAAACTTAGGCGAGTGCTTGCACTGCAGCTAAGCCTCCGAGTGAGAGGGTTGCTCTTCACTCGGTAGGGTTTTTGTAACTTAGGCGAGTCCTTGGACTGCAGCTAAGCCCCCGAGTGAGAGGTTTGCTCTTCACTCGGTAGGATTTTGATAAACTTAGGCGAGTGCTTGCACTGCAGCTAAGCCTCCGAGTGAGAGGGTTGCTCTTCACTCGGTAGGGTTTTTGTAACTTAGGCGAAACGGATTCGCAGCTAAGCCTCCGAGTGGGAGTCTGGCTCACCACTCGGTAGGATTTTTACAAACTTAGGCGAAACGGATTCGCGGCTAAGCCTCCGAGTGGGAGTCTGGCTCACCACTCGGTAGGATTTTTACAAACTTAGGCGAAACGGATTCGCGGCTAAGCCACCCACTGAGGGGGAATTTTATTGGACAAAAATAAAAAGTGACAGAAATTATGGAGGAACTATGACACTATTATTTTGAGGTCCATGAACTACAGAAGTACTTTATTGCAACTTATCCGAGTGATAAAACTTAAGTATAAAATGGGCGGAGTAGTTTCGCGTTCCAAGCTCGGGGCTCATCGATGTTATGCTCGACGTTGTAAAGACGGTACGCCCCGTTGTGGAGAACCTTGGTGACGATGAAGGGACCTTCCCAAGAAGGAGCAAGCTTGTGTGGTTTGTGCTGATCCACTCGGAGAACTAAATCTCCTTCCTGGAAGGCTCGACCTCTCACATTTCTGGCGTGAAAACGACGCAAATCTTGTTAGTAGATGGTCGACCGGATCAGAGCCATCTCCCTTTCTTCCTCTAAAAGGTCGACTGCGTCCTGCCGCGCTTGTTCAGCCTCTGCTTCGTTGTAGATTTCAACTCGAGGAGCATTGTGGAGAAGATCACTCGGTAAGACTGCTTCAGCTCCGTAGACCAAGAAGAATGGAGTTCTTCCGGTCGACCGATTAGGTGTGGTCCGCAGCCCCCAAAGCACTGAGGGAAGTTCGTTGACCCAAGCTCCAGCCGCGTGTTTGAGATCACGCATCAGTCGGGGCTTCAATCCCTTAAGAATCAGTCCATTAGCTCGCTCTGCTTGTCCATTCGACTGCGGATGGGCGACTGAAGCGTAGTCGACCCGTGTGCCTTGGGAGTTACAGAAATCTCTGAACTCCTCCGAGTCAAAGTTCGACCCATTATCCGTAATGATGCTGTGCGGGACTCCATATCTGAATATTAGTTCCCTGATGAAGCTAACAGCAGTACCGGTGTCAAGGTTCTTGATTGGTTTAGCCTCGATCCACTTGGTGAACTTGTCGACTGCCACCAGTACATGCGTGAAGCCGCTTCGTCCTGTTCTCAAAGGATCGACCATGTCCAATCCCCATACTGCCAAAGGCCAGACGAGTGGGATGGTCTTCAGAGCCGACGCAGGCTTGTGCGACATATTCAAGTAGAACTGACATCCCTCGCACTTATCCACTATCTCTTTTGCCATCTCATTCGCCTTTGGCCAGTAAAATCCGGCTCGGTATGCTTTGGCCACGATGGTCCGAGAGGAAGCATGATGACCACAGGTCCCCGAGTGGATATCATTGAGGATGAGTCGACCTTCTTCTGGTGTTATGCACTTCTGACCAACTCCAGTCGCGCTTTCTCTGTATAATTGACCTTTGATTACGGTAAAGGCCTTAGATCGACGGACGATCTGTCGAGCCTCTTCCTCATCCTCCGGAAGCTCTTTTCTCAGGATATACGCGACATATGGAACCGTCCAGTCGGGAATGACCACCAAGACCTCCATGATCAAGTCGACCACCGCTGGGACTTCAATCTCAGTCGGATCTGTGGCACTCTTGGGCTGTGGAGTTTCTTCGGTGAAAGGATCTTCTTTGACTGACGGAGTGTGTATATGCTCCAAGAACACACCACTCGGAATGGCTTCTCTCTTGGAACCTATCTTTGCTAGATCATCAGCTGCTTGATTTTTCAGTCGGGGTATATGATGGAGCTCCAACCCCTCGAACTTCTTTTCCAGCTTCCTCACTGCACTGCAGTATCCAGTCATGGCTGGGCTTCTCACGTCCCACTCTTTCATCACCTGGTTGACCACTAAATCCGAGTCGCCATAGACCATCAGGCGACGGACGCCGAGTGAAATGGCCATGCGCAACCCATATAAGAGGGCCTCATATTCTGCCTCATTGTTGGAGGAATCAAAGTGAATCTGGAGTACATATCTGAGCTTGTCTCCTCTGGGGGAAACCAGGACAACCCCAGCACCGGAACCATTCAACATCTTAGAGCCATCAAAGAACATGGTCCAATGCTCCGAGTGAACTTCAGTCGGCTGCTGTTGTTCAATCCACTCGGCGAGGAAATCTGCTATTGCCTGGGACTTAATGGCTTTCTTTGCCTCAAACTTGATATCGAGGGGAAGAAGTTCAATCGCCCATTTGGCCACTCGACCAGCTGCATCTCTGTTGTGCAAAATCTCTGATAGTGGAGCGTCGCTGACGACTGTAATGGAATGATCAGAAAAATAATGAGCAACCTTCTTTGTGGTCATGTATATTCCATACACAAGCTTCTGATAATGAGGATATCTCTGCTTGGATGGAGTCAAGACTTCAGACAAATAATACACTGGGCGCTGAACTTTGAGAGCTTTTCCTTCTTCTTCCCGCTCGACCGTAAGCACAGTACTAACGACTTGTCCTGTGGCTGCGATATAGAGCAACAGAGGCTCTTTGCTGATTGGAGCAGCAAGCACCGGCTGGGTGGAGAGCAGAGCTTTTAGCTCGGCAAACGCTGCATCAGCTTCTGGAGTCCACTCGAACTTGTCTGTCTTCTTCATCAGTCGGTAAAGAGGCAATGCCTTTTCACCGAGTCGTGAGATGAATCGACTTAATGCGGCCAAGCATCCAGTAAGCTTCTGGACATCGTGCACTCGCACAGGGCGTTTCATTCGGAGAATAGTGCCAATCTTCTCTGGGTTAGCGTCGATTCCCCGTTCGGGAACGAGAAAACCGAGTAACTTGCCACCGGGAACTCCAAATGTGCACTTTGATGGATTGAGCTTGATATCATATCTTCTGAGGTTGGCAAATGTTTCGGCGAGATCAGCGAGCAGGTCGGAACCTTTTCGTGACTTGACAACGATATCATCCATATATGCTTCCACATTCCGACTGATTTGAGTGAGTAGACACTTCTGAATCATTCGCATAAATGTGGCTCCGGCATTCTTGAGGCCGAATGGCATGGTGATATAGCAGAAGCACCCGAATGGAGTGATGAAAGCTGTTTTTACCTCGTCGGGTCCGTACAGACGGATCTGGTGGTACCCGGAGTAGGCATCTAAAAAAGACAGCCTCTCGCATCCCGCGGTCGAGTCAACAATTTGATCTATGCGAGGGAGAGGAAAATGATCTTTCGGGCAGGCTCGGTTGATGTGCTTGAAATCAATGCACATTCGGAGCGACTTGTCCTTCTTAGGAACCATGACGACATTAGCGAGCCACTCGGAGTGGTATATCTCTCGGATAAATCCTGCCGCCAACAGTCGAGCCACTTCCTCACCAATGGCTTTTCTCTTCTGGACGGCGGACCGCCGAAGATGCTCTTTGACTGGTTTTGTAGATGAGTCGACTCTTAGGCGATGCTCAGCCAGTCCCCTGGGAACACCTGGCATGTCAGCGGGCTTCCATGCAAAAATGTCCCAGTTCTCACGGAGGAACTGGATGAGCGCTTCTTCCTATTTTGGGTCGAGTGTTGTGGAGATGCGGGTCGGAGCTGCATCAGGGTCGGTCGGGTGAATGTGAACAGGCTTCGTCTCACCGGATGACTGGAATGCAGACTCTGTGGCGGGTTTCTTTGATCGCAGCAAGTCACTCGGATCTGCGTTTTGCTTGTATTCCTCGAACTCGACCGCTGTCACCTGGGAATCGGCAATCTTTGAGCCCTTCTAAAAGCACTCTTCTGCCTTTTTCCGATCACCGGTGACAGTGATCACTCCTTTGGGGCCGGGCATCTTCAATTTGAGGTACACGTAACATGGTCGAGCCATGAACCGTGCGTAAGCCGGTCTCCCCAAAATGGCATGATATGCACTCTGAAAATCCACGACCTCAAACGTCAACTTTTCTTTGCGAAAATATTTCGAATCACCAAACACCACGTCCAAAGCTATTTGGCCGAGTGACTCGGCTTTCTTCCCTGGTATAACTCCATGAAAGCTCATGTTACTAGTGCTCAGTCGGGACATCGGAATGCCCATTCCTTTCAGTGTGTCTGCATACAACAAATTCAGCCCGCTTCCACCGTCCATCAGCACTTTTGTCAGTCGAGTGCCTTCGACAACTGGATCGACCACCAAAGCTTGCCTCCCAGGGGCGGCAATATGAGTCGGGTGATCAGATTGATCGAATGTGATGGGTATTTGAGACCATTTCAGATAATTTGCTTTTGCTGGGGCAACCATGTTCACCTCTCGGTTAATGACTTTCAGTCGACTCCTGCTTTCCACATCTGCAAAGATCATCAGAGTGGAGTTGATATGCGGATATCCTTCCTCACTGTCCTCCTTGTCTTCAGCCTTGTCCGACTCCTTCTCCTTGTCCTTAGACTGTTTTCCCTGAAACTGCTGGATCAGGAGTCGACATTGGCGAGTGGTGTGCTTCGGGTAGATGATATTCCCCTCTTCGTCTTTCTTCGTGTGGATGTGACATGGCATATCCATTACGTCGTTCCCTTCTTTATCCTTTACCTTCTTGGGGTTCCAGGATCCTTTTGGTTTCCCCTTAAACTTTCCCTGAGTCACGGCCAGAGCCTCTCCAGGAGCTGCCGGTTCAGCCTTCCGCTTCTGTTTCCGACTGGTGTTTCCTTTTTCCGACTGACTCGGCTTGTGCTTGCCGCTTCGGAGTCGGTCTTCTTCTTCGCCGTTGGCATAATTGGTAGCAATCTCCATCATCCGACTCAAGGTCATGTCACCGGTTCGACCAAACTTCAAACTCAGTTCTCTGTTCTTGACGCCATCTTTGAAGGCGCAGACTGCCTGATGATCAGACACATTCTCCACAGTGTGGTGCAAAGTGATCCATCTCTGAATATACTCTCTGAGAGTCTCATTGGTCTTCTGCACGCAAACTTGCAACTCTGTCAGTCCAGCTGGTCGCTTGCAAGTTCCTTCAAACGTTCTGATGAACACTCGGGACAAATCTTCCCAAGTGTAAATGCTGCTAGGCAGTAACTGTGTTAACCATGCCCTGGCAGAACCTTCCAGCATGAGGGGTAAATGCTTCATGGCCACCTCGTCGTTCCCACCACCAATCTGAACTGCCACTCGGTAGTCCTCAAGCCAAGTTTCAGGCTTAGACTCACCAGTGAACTTGCTGACTCCTGTTGCCAACCTGAAATTGGGAGGGATAACTGCGGCTCTGATAGCTCTGCTGAAACATTCAGGACCAGAAACATGCACTCGACTGCTTGTGGGTGCATCTCTGTCGAGTCCGCCTCGATGGGCTCTGTTCCGGTCGACCAAACCTTGCACGGTAATGGAACGCGCGTCGAAGCCAGGTTCTCTGGGGTCGACTGGAACCCTTCGCCCTGTACTGTACTGACGCCTGTCATCTTGCTGTCGAGGAGCGTAAGACCCACCCCTCGGAGGGTAATTGGGCACTCGACGCCTATCATCTCGGTCGAGTCGGTCGCCATATTGATCTCGCCGATTCTCGCGCCCTTCACGCCGCGGAGGCGATCTGGGGCTGTGAGCCGACTGAACCGTATTCGCAGTGACGGATCGACTGTGAATTCTGTTGCGCGACTGAGACACGGCTGAATTCTGATCTCCTGCTGCCCGGAGCAGATCCCTGATCTGCAGCAAACCTCTGCCAGCTTCCGACTGCGAAGGCTGAATGGACTCTGCTATACGGGTCGCAGCTGCTAAATTCTGGATTGGGGTTCGATATACCTGAGTCGGCGGGAAGAGTTGACGTCGACTGGTGTCGGGAACTCGTTGCCGCGCGCGCTCGTCGAGTGCTCGCTGAAGATTCTCCAGTCGAGTGCGTTCGGCCAAATTGGCCAGACGCGCCTCCTCCAAGGCACGAGCCTCGGGGGTTTCTCCTGCGATGGGAGTACGCAGAGCATCCACGTTCCTGCGGCGAAGTTCCTCTCTTTGCAGAGAGTCGAGTGGCTCAGGCTGGTACTCTTTGTGGCCTCGTGCGGGGTCGCCTCCGTCACCTGCTCCACCATCACGGGCGAAGCCAGGGGGACTCCGGGGCCCGTCGACCATCAAGATTTCCGCCGCTGGATCACTGCTACCGCACTCGGATGCAGTCTCTACGGAGCCAGTCGACAGATCGAACAAGCCGTAGAGAGATTCGTCGGGCTCGATTGCCGCAACTTGGGTGGTGGCCGATTGGCGAGCCACCGCGTGCCTCACCCATCGCTGAAGCCTCGACCGGCCCGAGCGCTTGCGCTGGCGGGAGACCGGGAGGGTGGACGATGGAGGAGTCGTCCGATACGGGGTCGACGGTTGCCGCAGCAGAACACCGCGGACACATGCGCGAAAATGCGTCGCACCGCGGACGAGGAGCGCATCAACGTCGAGTGGAGCCTCCTGGAGCCAGGCGGAGTCGTCGGCGATGAAGGTGAGAGTGCCGAGACAGATCTCTCGACCTTCGACCAAAACTCCAGCAGACACCATGATGAAAGTACTCGGAAGAATCGCAACTTCTCCACAAAATCGCTAAAACACCTGCCCCACGGTGGGCGCCAACTGTCGTGGTTCTAAGCCTGACAGTAGAGTGGGGGGTAGGTATGGAGAGGCAAGGTCCTAGCTATGGAGAGGTTGTAAACACAAGGGATGTACGAGTTCAGGCCCTTCTCGGAAGAAGTAATAGCCCTACGTCTTGGAGCCCGGAGGCGGTCGAGTGGATTATGAGTATATGAGTTACAAGGTGCCGAACCCTTCTACCTGTGGAGGGGGGTGGCTTATATAGAGTGCGCCAGGACCCCAGCCAGCCCACGTAGGAGAGGGTTTAAGGTGAGTTAAGTCTGGGGCGTTACTGGTAACGCCCCACATAAAGTGTCTTTACTATCATAAAGCCTACTTAATTACAGGCCGTTGCAGTGCAGAGTGCCTCTTGACCTCCTGGTGGTCGAGTGAGTCTTCATGGTCGAGTCCTTCAAGTCAGTCGAGTGAGTCCCTCGTTGGTCGACTGGAAGGCGACCTCTTCTAAGGGTGTCCTTGGGCAAGGTACTTAGATCAGGTCCATGACCCTATCCTAGGTACATGACCCCATCACCACCAAACACAAAACCGAACCCAAAACCTAACCAACAACCACACTATTCTTCCTCCTCTTCCTGTCTGTCCTTCCCCCAAATCAGTTGTCGAAGGCTACCTCTTCGCCCCCAAATCTCCTTCCCGAATCCCCACCCATTCAAAGGATCCAACACACA
>NC_041384.1:753566028-753567255 GCF_002162155.2 Triticum dicoccoides
GCGCGCGCGCGCGCGCGCACGCACGCACGCATGACTAGCCCCATCATCTCGCGAACCGATGATCCGATGATGGTGGACAAGTCGCGACGACGAGGGTGGGCCGCCTCAACGCCGCGGTGGAGCGGTCCTAGGTGGGCCGACACTTCCGCCTGGCAACGCGTGCAAGGGGGGAGGGGGGGGCACCTTCACCACCGAGCTTCTCACCGGCACCACCACGCTCCTTGCCATGGCCTACATCCTCGCCGTCAACGCCTCTATCCTCTCCGACCCGGCTGCGCCGCCTTCCTCTCTCGCGTGCGCCGCGACCTCATCGTCGCCACCGCCGCCTCGTCCATCACCGGCGCCTTCATCATGGGTGCCTTCGCCGACCTCCCCATCACGCTCGCCCCCGACATGGGCACCGACCCCTACTTCACATACACTGTAGTCGACTTCCATGGCTCGGGCACGCTCTCCTACCGCAAGGCACTCGTCGTGGTCTTCATCGAGGGCCTCATGTTTATCCTCATCTTCGTCATCGGGCTACGGTCCAAGCTCGCCCAATTGATCCTCAAACCCGTGTGGATCATGTCATCTGCGGGGATCAGGTTGTTTCTGGGGTTCATCAAGATGCAGAGCAACCAACGATTCTGGCTCGTCGGCTTCAGCACGTCCACACTGGTCACGCTCAGCGCATGCCCCACGTCGCGGCGCACGTCGATGGCGCGGTGGTTACGTTCGCCAACAACATGGTGGCGCTCATGCCTGGCGGCACGGTCTCCGACGGCGTACTTTGCCTGTTCGGCTGGATGACCTCCCTAACCTTCTGACCATACTAAAATGGAACTGGAAGATTTTATTTTTTAATTCCTAATTAGTAGTAGTAGCACGGAAAAAAACTGCGTGCTATTAGTATTTAGGATACTAATAGCACATGGTACTACAGACGCGCTACTACTATTTAGGTGGTGATACCCCAGGCTTCTACTAACATTTTAGCTGTGGCATGATAGTAGTAGTGAGGGCCCCATGCTGTTACCAAGCAATTTACCCGCATCATTATTAGGCTTTTCTAGTGTGGTTATCCTCAGCATGACAGTTCTCTCTTCACGACGTGACAATTCTCTAGCGGTGTATGAGGAAGGGGGCGCTGGGGGTCTGAAATTTCGGTACACCACGTAGTCACTCCGTCCATCTATTTATGCCTTTCAGACACGATGGTTTCGTTAATGAAATTGGAGGGGGAGG
>NC_041384.1:753567437-753586106 GCF_002162155.2 Triticum dicoccoides
ACATTCATCCACTTACACCTCTCCCAGGGATGCTCATTCCATCGAAACCTAAGAAAAAAGGAGTTTGAAATTTGATAGTAGATAGATGGACGGAAATAAACACGATAAATAAATAAACAATGCCGCGCGCGTGCACTGATTGAATTGAAGCGATCGATGGATTAGATAGATGCATGGCCGTGGCCGGAAATAAACACGATAATTAAATTAACAATGCCGCGCGCGTGCACTGAATGAATTGAAGCGATGGATGGATTAGACAGCAGCCTGTGGCCCGCCAGCGCCACGATCTCGCTGCAGCACGCCGGCGTGGGTGAGCAGCGCCCAGAGGTGCGTGATGAACTCACCTCCTGTCGCCAGAGCCTCCAGATGCGCCCGGGCGTTGTCGGAGGGCGCTAGGTACAGCATCATCTCCGCCCAGAACTCGGAGAGGATCCTCCAGCGTCGCGCCGGGTCTGGGATGTCCTCGTTCAGCCTTCTCGCAAGTCGAGCGCCCTCCACGACGAGCGACACGTCGCCGGCGGCAGACCGGTCATCACTGATGTCCATGAGCTTCTCATACTTGCGCTTCATGGTCTTGGCCCCTTTGAGCAGCTTGCGCGCTTCTCTGATGGATTCCCCGAGTATCAATGTCGAAACGGAGCTGTGATCGGGCAAGAGATCCGGCTCGAAGGCGATGAGGTACGCGCAGTAGAGCGACAAGCTGGAGGCCACCGAGGAGTCCGTGTCAATCGTGCTTCCATCATTTCCGGGCAGCCGCCCGTCTGTTGCTTGCTCATCGAGGCTGTGCTTGCAGAGGGTTGTAGCAATGTGCCACACCAGAACGGTGTGGGTCGTCGTCGTTCTGTTGCTAGCCCTCTCCAATAGTTGCTCGACGCCATTGTTTCTCAGGGATCTGACCCCATTGGTGAGGCGGCCCTCGCTATCGATGAGAGAATCGACGACTGCTTGCTTCAGCTGCCTCGACACCTTGACAGGCTTGGCTCTGTGGCGACCCTTCTTAGGCTTGTCGACTAGGCAGCATGTCATGCAGTGCAGGCACTTGCTAGCACGACGCGTTCGGTCGAACGCGTCGATGAGAGAGTACTGGCCGAGCTTGTCCTCCCACGGGCGAAGCGCCTTCAACCTCAATAGAAGACCAATGAGCATCTGACAGAAGCCGTTCCTTTGCAACGCAGACGCAGGCATGGCGGCGTAGCTCCTTATCAACGCCACCTTGCACCACCCTGATGCCGCGTACAGGTACAGCTGGAATAGCTCCAAGAATGCCACCACCACCATTAAAACCATTGTGGTAGTGGTCAACAACGGGAACTTATTCTTCTCGAAGAGCAGGTGAATGACCCAGAGGCAGAGGCCAATCATGGCGAAGGGCAAGTAGAAGGCGAAGTAGCGAACTAGCGACCCTTGTGGTAGAGATAAGGGTACCTTGTGTAGTACAAGTCATGGACGAAAGCAAGCTCTTCTTCCACGACCCTGAACACCCGCTCGCACTGCTTCTGCTTGTCGCCGGCGAGCAGCCCGCGGAACACAAAATCGTGGGTCTTCTCGAGCTCCGCCTCGACTAGCTCGAAACCAGCGAACCTTCGGTTGAGCATCTTGGACAAGGCCATGGAGAGGCACATGTCCTTGAGCAACCCGCCGCCGTCAGAACTCAGGAGGCTGCCCGTGCACGACCAGATCTGCTCCACGGTGGTCATCTTCACGCACTGCCTGTCGTAAGATAACACGTACTCGGGTCGCTTCACGAGGAATTTCTGCTTGCGCTCGCCGGAGACCACGTACCGGTAGCCTTGCATGGTCACCGGGTCGGGCCTCTCATCGCATGCCCGTAGCACATCCTCCTGCATGTAGTCTGCGATCCGCTTCATGTTCTTGCAGAGCATGTAAGATTTGCGCGCCATCCTCATGGATGCGATCCGCGCGTACGACTTGAGCAGGATGATGAACAGCATGAACCAGAGCGCCACCTTCATGGTCACCGGGAAGTCCGACGCCCCCGGCAGCAAGCCGAAGTACACAACGATCCACACCCCCCACATTCCGTGGATGAGGTGCTTCACGATGTAGCTCTTCCAACTCTCGATGTCGTTGAGGCTGCTGGCCGTCAGGCAGTCGGCGTTGCCGACGAGCATGAGCAGGCACACCGCCCATATGGGGAACTCGTCGACGTAGTACGTGGAAGACTGCATCAGGCCGAGGGTGTAGCTGACCAGCGCGTAGGAGAGGGAGTAGGCCCCCACCACGACGCCGTGGAGGGCCTTGTTGCTCGACCTCCGGCGTAAGGAGCCGAGGACGTGCAGGACGAACAGCATGACCACGGCTACGACGACCAGAGCTCCGATGCGAAATGGTAGCAGCTTCTCTAAGTTACTATTTGTGTCTGGAAAAGGACTGGGAGCGGCGGCGCAGGGGCATTGGTTCATGTCGGCAGCCATGGTTTCCTGCCCCTGCTCTCCTCTCGTTTGCGGCCAAGTAGGCGCTCCAACCTCACTCCTATATATCCTTGCATCCGGTCAGGTGTGCCCCTTTTCTTTGGAAAAAGTTTCTTGCACTACTAATATATATCTTTTTTTAGTCTGAACACACTTTATTAATCATAAAAGTTCATAGGAATACAATGGATTATAAGCCACAAATGACGCCCATAATCTAGTCCGAAAGCGTGTTTAGCAAGGCTATGTGCCTCGATATTGGTCGATCTACCCTCGAAGATGAAGGTGCATTGCTCAAAATCTCTCACTGTTTCAGTGATCTCCTTGATTACAGCAGCGTAGTGCCCTCCTGTAGCATCTTTGATATCCTGGATCACTCCCTGGCAGTCTGAAGCAATGACAACCCTGGAGATCTGCAAGTCCATTGCAAGGGCGGTACACGCCAGAGCTTCCAGTCGCAAGATCAGTCACTCCTGGTGTCTTGATCATCGAGGCTCCTAAGAATAACCCTGTTTCATCTCTGCATATAGCACTGAAAGAACCCTCCAGGAAGTTTCTCATTGTTGCCCCGTCCACTCTGATCTTTGCCACTCCCGGCGGTGGCGGTATCCATCTAGCCCGCGTTTGCACCGGGGTTGGGTGCACTATCCCTTGCATCGCCTTGGGCGTGCAATCCTCGATCTCTCTGATATACTTGGTGATAAAAAGATGCGTAGACAAAGGGCTCTGAAAGATGTTTTCATGCAGCGCCTGACGACGTGAGTGCCACAACGCCCACAATGTAACTGCAACCTGGGTAAATTCTGCAGGTGAAAGCATTTCCTGCAGGACAAACAACCATCGTCTCGCATCCGGCTCTTGGGTGTTGTTCAGGGCCTCAACCAACTCAGGATCTTGTAGCGCCCACACACACCGGGCGACTGTGCAGTGAAGAAAGGAGTGCTGCCATGAATCTTCTGCCCCGCACAAGTCACACCGTGTGCTTGTGGTCATGTTTCAGTGATATAGCAGGTCTGCTGTGGTGATAGATTGCTGCGCTAGCCTCCATAAGAAAATCTTCACCTTAGGAGGAACATTGACTTTCCACAATTTCTCCCACGCCTTGGAGTCTCTGTCCAAATCAGAAGAATTTGCTCGGCCCTCAATCCATGCTTCTCTCCTCATCTTGGTGTTAACCAACATGCGGTAAGCAGATCGGACGGAAAACACTCCATTCTTTTCATGAATCCAAGACCAGAAGTCATCGACATGTCTCGTGCACAAAGGTATCGACATAATTGTCTGAGCATCTGTTGGAAGGAAGATTTCCTAGATCAATGTGCTGTCCCATTGTGCGTCTGGCATGATTAGTTCAGTGACCCATTGCGGTGGATCCACTATCCTGCTCACTATGGGTCTCATATTAGACGGACGTGGTAACCAATTCTGGTTCCAGATCTACGTTGTTTGACCGTCGCCAATCCGCCTTATTAGCCCCTGGGTCATCACGTCTCGTCCCTCCAAGATGGCGCGCCAGATCTGGGAAGGAGCAGAACCCAACTCCGAGTCCAAGAAATCCGTTGTCGGGTGATATTTGGCCTTCAGTACTCGTGCACTAAGGGACTCCGGGTCTATCAGAATTCTCCAAGCTTGTCTTGCTACAGGCAGTACTACTAATATATATATCTATATCTATACGAGTAAGGGCTTTTGATGGCCGGGCTACAGGCAGGCTGCAATCTCGTCCATTCGAATGGGCTTTGGGATTGGGGATCCGTCTTTTCACTGCTGTGGGGTGGCAGGCCTAGTGGGTGAATTACGGTCCGTGATACAGCTAGACTTCCTTCAATAGGCGTATTGTGTTCGGCCCATCACCCGTTCCTGTACCCCGGCCCGCGGCGTGACTCGGTGGCCTGGACAGTAGTTTTGGCGAAATCACTAATTAAGGAGTACTCGTTGCAAAGAACACTTCACTTTCCTAGGTCGCGACAAGTGGCGTACATGCAGCGCGCCACTTGTCGCAACCTAGGAGTTTTCTCTTTTTTCGTAGATCCGTTTATTCAAAATGTTTTATCTCTTAAACCGTGCATCCAAATCTTGAACCGTTTTCATCATTGGATTCCTCGCGTCGAGATCTTCAAAACTAGATCCCATTTTGATAGGTTTTGACGAACTTTTTTTTCACGAAAAAACCGGGCGAAAAAACCGAACCGGGAGCACGGTTTTTTCCCTTTTCGAAAGAGGCACGCCCGTGCCTCTCGCGAAATCACAACCTTGCCTCTCGTGGAAGCAAAACCGTGACTCTCGTGGAAGGAAAAAAAACAGAAAACGCGTTTTTTTTCATTTTCGAGAGGCACGACCGTGATTCTCGCGAAAGCACAACCGTGCCTCTCGCGGAAGCAAAACCGTGACTCTCGTGAAAGAAAAAAAATAGAAAACGTGTATTTTTTTCCCTTTTCGAGAGGCACGGCCGTGACTTTCGCGTAAGCACAACCATGCCTCTCGCGGAAGCAAAACCATGATTCTCACGAAAGAAAAAATACAGAAAACGCGTTTTGTTTTTCCCTTTCCGAGAGGCACGGTCGTGACTCTCGCAAAAGCACAACCGTGCCTATCGCGGAAGAAAAACCGTGACTCTCGCAAAAGAAAAAAAAACAGAAAATGCGTTTTTTTCGTTTCCGAAAAGGCACGGCCGTGACTCTCGATAAAGCACAACCGTGCCTCTTACGGAAGAAAAACCGTGACTTCTGCAAAAGGGAAAAAAAGAAAACACGTTTTTTCGCGCAAAAAAGTTTTTTTTTTCGAATTGTTTTTTATCGAAAAGCTAAGAAAGACCGGGGGAAAACCAAAACGCAGAAAAAAAACCCGGGAAAAACCGTTTAAAAAGTCGAAAACGCGTGTGGAAAAATAAAAAAACAAAATCCGAAGGGAGCGTCCAGAGCGCGACACGTGGCGAATGGCTAAGAGCGCGCCAAGTGGCGCTGATCGTTGCAAGGCTCCTGAAGGAGCGCTTGTTGACTAGTTGCTCCCTAGTTTTGGTACAGAGCAATCTTTCGAAACAACACATGTTATATGGGCCTCTCCTCCACAGACAGAAAGCTTGCGTCCACGGCTGCTCTCTTTTTCCACACGGGCGCGCTGCGGATTCCCCACCGGTGAGATTTCGACGGACAGACTGGAGGTCAACGGGTATGTTCTTGTTCCTCCAAGTTCTCTCTCCCCCTAGTTCCTTCCCCACTTTTCTTTGCAAATCCATTCACTGATGGCGCTAGGTTTGACTGCAGGAGCGGTGGAGCTAACATCACCGGATGGAAAAAGTGTTGTGTTCCCGGTGGAATCCCAAGATTCCATGAGTGCTCCAGCCCTAGAGCTCGACAAGGACGAAGAAGCAGCGATGGTTGGAGATGGGAAGAGATACGAGGTGTGCTCTCAAGCTACAAGCGGCTGGACGAGGAGGTGCGGTTTTTTCTGTCCCCCCCCCCATCATGCTTCATTCGCATCTGTTCAGCTTAAGAGATGCATTCTCGACATACCCTGCTGGTACAATCCTGTGATGGATCCCTATTTAGAAAGACCAAATATCAAACAGTTAAGTGTCTGATTTGTCTTGTTTGAGTCGTGTCCCTAGTAGGAGACGCAGAGAGTAATGGTTTCAGGTTGTTCGTTTTAGATTTCTGAATAGCTTTCTGGTTCGTTTTTTGGATTCTAGGATTAATAAGACCAACCTGTCATTGATACACAGTATCTGTGATGTTTGGATTCCTAGCATGCTCTGATGCATCTTGAAATTATGGGGTTTTTTTGTGGATGTAGCAGGCTGCAAAAATAGATAGAATGAGTTATGCTAATCATGGGCGTGCATATTTGGATTACGTAACTAGAGCTGCTTTCTTATGGTGAAATACATAAATGCAAATTAGTAGGCGATACTGAACTATGTAGTTTTTTTGATTTTAAGCGTGGCGTCTGACATTTAGGCAAGAGTAAGCGAGATAACTTTTTGTTGTGATTATGGCTGGAGTACTGAGACTCACCGCGCATGCAGACACAAAATCTGTTTTGTTTCGATTCTAGGATGAGTGTGCTGGACCTTAAAAAGATGGCTGATTCTGTATTCAAAAAGTCTGAAAAAAGAGAGGATGAGTTATACCGATTATGGTTGTCGATTTGGCTTCTGTAAGTAGAGCTGGTTTCCTATGGTGACAGGAGAAATGCATTTTTTTCAGCTAATAGTGAGCTGGATATGTGTATGTGATTTCTACTGTGGCGTTTGATATCTATGCAGTGGGGAGCCATATTTCATTAGTTTTTTGGGGGGTTTCTCTAGTCTCTTGTGGTAGTAGGTATCTTGATCATACGAAGTTTTCCAGCGCATACAGATCTTTTGCTGTTATTGATTTATGCTAGTGCTATACCATGAATAGATAACTAATTGATGACTGTTCTTTTTCATGCGACACACTGGCTCAGGGTGAGGCTCGGGAAAGCACCTGGTGAGAGGGACAGGAACCCCGACAGGAAAACAACGGTTGAGCTGTCTGTCCATGCTTATGCTGAAAAATGTGAAGGGCATGTCATCAATCCAACAACTGGCACGGAATTTGACTTGTTGGATGAGGCATATGAGTTCTATAACCTATATTCATGGGAAACTGGGTTTGGTATACGGCTGGCGAAGAGCAGGCTCAATGTGCAGAGAACAAGATGTATGCAAGAGATTGTGTGTGCATGCGCGATACGTCTGTGTAAAAAAAAAGCATGTTTCTTCCTGGTTTTTTGCACGGTACGTCTGTGTAAATTCAGATCAACCGCTCGTGTCTTGCAATGTGTTGCTGTTTACCAAACAGAAATCTTGGTTTTTTGCACGAGCTGCTGAAAGTTTCTTCCTGGTAAATTGTGAAATGTATCAATAATTTTGGACTGAAATCTGCCAGCATATAGATACGCATCTGATAAGTTCCCTGTCAGTGATCCATTTGACACACTATGACGTATGTTTGTAAATACTGTAATGTATTTGTACCGTTTGTGAACCATATCAAATTGCTAAGGTGGGTGATGGGTATTCCAATTATTCATTGTTCCTAGTTCTGTACGTAGAACATGATGTGTGTATTAGTAAAAATCAGCACATGTTGTGTGTTAGCTTAAGTTATTTTGTCAAAATGTGTCGATTTTCAATTCAGTTCTAGTGATAATGGTTTGTGTTGTCTCATCAGGGTGAGAGTGGGAAAAGCATATCTGGAGAATTTGGAGAGGGAGGCCTGGCCGAAAAAGTGCCCGCAAGCTAACTGCAAGCTGGTTGGTAAAGAGGGCTTTTTTTGAACAAGTAAAGAGGGCTTGAGTGGGTAATTAAAAAGATGACTTAGCTGTCAATGTAAGGCAGTTGATATTTCAGTCATTTTCGACTTCGATTTAGTTGTTGTCTGTGTTGGGGAACGTAGTAATTTCAAAAAATTTCCTACGCACACGCAAGATCATGGTGATGCATAGCAACGAGAGGGGAGAGTGTGATCTACGTACCCTTGTAGACCGACAGCGGAAGCGTTAGCACAACACGATTGATGTAGTCGTACGTCTTCACGGCCCGACCGATCAAGCACCGAAACTACGGCGCCTCCGAGTTCTAGCACACGTTCAGCTCGATGACGATCCCCGGACTCCGATCCAGCAAAGTG
The DNA here is from genome assembly GCF_002162155.2 of Triticum dicoccoides. Classification (NCBI taxonomy): domain Eukaryota; kingdom Viridiplantae; phylum Streptophyta; class Magnoliopsida; order Poales; family Poaceae; genus Triticum; species Triticum dicoccoides. The sequence continues at coordinate 753,575,530 of NC_041384.1, forward strand.
TCGGGGAAGAGTTCCGTCAGCACGACGGTGTGGTGACGATCTTGATGTTCTACCGTCGCAGGGCTTCGCCTAAGCACCGCTACAATATTATCAAGGATTATGGTGGAAGGGGGAACCGCACACGGCTAAGAATATGATCACGTGGATCAACTTGTGTGTCTAGGGGTGCCCCTGCCCCCGTATATAAAGGAGCAAGGGGAGGTGCGGCCGGCCAGGAGGAGGGCACACCAGGAGGAGTCCTACTCCCACCGGGAGTAGGATTCCCCCCCTTTCCTAGTTGGAATAGGATTCGGGAGGGGGAAAGAGGAGAGAGAGAAGGAAGGGGGGCGCCGCCCCCCTCTCCTTGTCCTATTCAGACTAGGGGGGGAGGGGCGCGCGGGCCAGCACTGGCCACCTCTCCTCTCTTTCCACTAAAGCCCACTAAGGCCCATATACCTCCCGGGGGGTTCCGGTAACCTCCCGGTACTCCGGTAAAATCCCGATTTTACCCGGAACACTTTCGATATCCAAATATAGGCTTCCAATATATCAATCTTTATGTCTCGACCATTTTGAGACTCCTCGTCATGTCCGTGATCGCACCCGGGACTCCGAACTAACTTCGGTACATCAAAACTCATAATAAAACTGTCATCGAAACCTTAAGCGTGCGGACCCTACGGGTTCGAGAACAATGTAGACATGACCGAGACACTTCTCCGGTCAATAACCAATAGCGGAACCTGGATGCTCATATTGGCTCCTACATATTCTATGAAGATCTTTATCGGTCAGACCGCATAACAACATACGTTGTTCCCTTTGTCATCGGTATGTTACTTGCCCGAGATTCGATCGTCGGTATCTCAATACCTAGTTCAATCTCGTTACCGACAAGTCTCTTTACTCGTTTCGTAATACATCATCTTGCAACTAACTCATTAGTTGTAATGCTTGCAAGGCTTATGTGATGTGCATTACCGAGAGGGCCCAGAGATACCTCTCCGACAATCGGAGTGACAAATCCTAATCTCGAAATACGCCAACCCAACATTCACCTTTGGAGACACCTGTAGAGCTCCTTTATAATCACCCAGTTACGTTGTGACGTTTGGTAGCATACAAAGTGTTCCTCCAGTAAACGGGAGTTGCATAATCTCATAGTCATAGGAACAAGTATAAGTCATGAAGAAAGCAATAGCAACATACTAAATGATCGGGTGCTAAGCTAATGGAATGGGTCATGTCAATCACATCATTCTCCTAATGATGTGATCCCATTAATCAAATGACAACACATATCTATGGTTAGGAAACATAACCATCTTCGATTAACGAGCTAGTCAAGTAGAGGCATACTAGTGACGTTTGGTTTGTCTATGTATTCACACAAGTATTATGTTTCCGGATAATACAATTCTAGCATGAATAAGAAGCATTTATCATGATATAAGGAAATAAAATAATAAAATTATTATTGCCTCTAGGGCATATTCCTTCAGTCTCCCACTTGCACTAGAGTCAATAATCTAGATTACACGATAATGATTCTAACACCCATGGAGCTTTGGTGTTGATCATGTTTTGCTCATGGAAGAGGCTTAGTCAACGGGTCTGCTATATTCAGATCCGTATGTATCTTTCAAATCTCTATGTCTCCCACCTGGACTAGATACCGGATGGAATTGAAGCGTCTCTTGATGTGCTTGGTTCTCTTGTGAAATCTGGATTCCTTTGCCAAGGCAATTGCACCAGTATTGTCACAAAAGATTTTCATTGGACCCGATGCACTAGGTATGACACCTAGATCGGATATGAACTCCTTCATCCAGACTCCTTCGTTTGCTGCTTCCAAAGCAGCTATGTACTCCGCTTCACATGTAGATCCCGCCACAACGCTTTGTTTAGAACTGCACCAACTGACAGCTCCACCGTTTAATGTAAACACGTATCCGGTTTGCGATTTAGAATCGTCCGGATCAGTGTCAAAGCTTGCATCAACGTAACCATTTACAATGAGCTCTTTGTCACCTCCATATATGAGAAACATATCCTTAGTCCTTTTCAGGTATTTCAGGATGTTCTTGACCGCTGTCCAGTGATCCACTCCTGGATTACTTTGGTACCTCCCTGCTAGACTTATAGCAAGACACACATCAGGTCTGGTACACAGCATTGCATACATGATAGAGCCTATGGCTGAAGCATAGGGAACATCTTTCATTTTCTCTCTATCTTCTGCATTGGTCGGGGATTGAGTCTTACTCAATTTCACACCTTGTAACACAGGCAAGAATCCTTTCTTTGCTTGATCCATTTTGAAATTCTTCAAAATTTTGTCAAGGTATGTGCTTTGTGAAAGTCCAATTAAGCATTTTGATCTATCTCTATAGATCTTAATGCCCAATATGTAAGCAGCTTCACCGAGGTCTTTCATTGAAAAACTTTTATTCAAGTATCCTTTTATGCTATCCAGAAATTCTATATCATTTCCGATTAGTAATATGTCATCTACATATAATATCAGAAATGCTACAGAGCTCCCACTCACTTTCTTGTAAATACAGACTTCTCCAAAAGTCTGTATAAAACCAAATGCTTTGATCACACTATCAAAGCGTTTATTCCAACTCCGAGAGGCTTGCACCAGTCCATAAATGGATCGCAGGAGCTTGCACACTTTGTTAGCTCCCTTTGGATCGACAAAACCTTCCGGCTGCATCATATACAACTCTTCTTGCAGAAATCCATTCAGGAATGTAGTTTTGACATCCATTTGCCAAATTTCATAATCATAAAATGCGGCAATTGCTAACATGATTCGGACAGACTTAAGCATCGCTACGGGTGAGAAGGTCTCATCGTAGTCAATCCCTTGAACTTGCCGAAAACCTTTTGCGACAAGTCGAGCTTTGTAGACAGTAATATTACCGTCAGCGTCAGTCTTCTTCTTGAAGATCCATTTATTCTCAATTGCTTACCGATCATTGGGCAAGTCAACCAAAGTCCATACTTTGTTCTCATACATGGATCCCATCTCAGATTTCATGGCTTCAAGCCATTTGCGGAATCTGGGCTCACCATCGCTTCTTCATAGTTTGTAGGTTCATCATGATCTAGTAGCATGAATTTCAGAATAGGATTACCGTACCACTCTGGCGCGGATCTTACTCTGGTTGATCTACGAGGTTCAGTGGTATCTTGTTCTGAAGTTTCATGATCATTATCATTAACTTCCTCACTAATTGGTGTAGGTGTCACAGAAACAGGTTTCTGTGATGTACTACTTTCCAATAAGGAAGCAGATACAGTTACCTCGTCAAGTTCTACTTTCCTCCCACTCACTTCTTTCGATAGAAACTCCTTCTCCAGAAAGTTTCCGAATTTAGCAACAAAAGTCTTGCCTTCGGATCTGTGATAGAAGGTGTATCCAATAGTTTTCTTTGGATATCCTATGAAGACACATTTCTCCGATTTGGGTTCGAGCTTATCAGGTTGAAACTTTTTCACATAAGCATCACAACCCAAAACTTTCAGAAACGACAACTTTGGTTTGTTGCCAAACCACAGTTCATAAGGCGTCGTCTCAACGGATTTTGATGGTGCCCTATTTAACGTGAATGCGGCCGTCTCTAGAGCATATCCCCAAAACGATAGCGGTAAATCAGTAAGAGACATCATAGATCGTACCATATCTAGTAAAGTACGATTACAACGTTCGGACACACCATTACGTTGTGGTGTTCCGGGTGGCGTGAGTTGCGAAACTATTCCACATTGTTTCAAATGTACACCAAACTCGTAACTCAAATATTCTCCTCCACGATCAGATCGTAGGAATTTTATTTTCTTGTTACGATGATTTTCAACTTCACTCTGAAATTCTTTGAACTTTTTAAACGTTTCAGACTTATGTTTCATTAAGTAGATATACCCATATCTGCTTAAGTCATCTGTGAAGGTGAGAAAATAACGATATCCACCACGAGCCTCAACATTCATCGGACCACATACATCTGTATGTATGATTTCCAATAAATCTGTTGCTCTCTCCATAGTACCGGAGAACGGTGTTTTTGTCATCTTACCCATAAGGCACGGTTCGCAAGTACCAAGTGATTCATAATCAAGTGGTTCCAAAAGCCCATCAGTATGGAGTTTCTTCATGTGCTTTATACCGATATGAGCCAAAAGGCAGTGCCACAAATAAGTTTCACTATGATTATCAACTCTGCATCTTTTGGCTTCAACACTATGAATATGTGTGTCACTACTATCGAGATTTAATAAGAATAGACCACTCTTTAAGGGTGCATGACCATAAAAGATATTACTCATGTAAATAGAACAACCATTATTCTCTGATTTAAATGAATAACCGTCTCGCATCAAACAAGATCCAGATATAATGTTCATGCTTAACGCTGGCACCAAATAACAATTATTTAGGTCTAATACTAATCCCAAAGGTAGATGTAGAGGTAGCGTGCCGACTGCGATCACATCGACTTTGGAACCATTTCCCACGCACATCGTCACCTCGTCCTTAGCGAATCTTCGCTTAATCCGTAGTCCCTGTTTCGAGTTACAAATATTAGCAACAGAAACAGTATCAAATACCCAGGTACTACTGCGAGCATTACTAAGGTACACATCAATAACATGTATATCACATATACCTTTGTTCACCTTGCCATCCTTCTTATCCGCCAAATACTTGGGGCAGTTCCGCTTCCAGTGGCCAGTCTGCTTGCAGTAGAAGCACTCAGTTTCAGGCTTAGGTCCAAGTTTGGGTTTCTTCTCTTGAGTAGCAACTTGCTTGCTGTTCTTTTTGAAGTTCCCCTTCTCCTTCCCTTTGCCCTTTTTCTTGAAACTAGTGGTCTTGTTGAACATCAACACTTGATGCTCCTTCTTCATTTCTACCTCCGCAACTTTCAGCATTGCGAAGAGCTCGGGAATAGTCTTATTCATCCCTTGCATATTATAGTTCATCACGAAGCTCATGTAGCTTGGTGGCAGTGATTGGAGAATTCTGTCAATGATGCAATCGAAGCTCTTGTAGCTTGGTGGCAGTGATTGGAGAATTCTGCCAATGACGCAATCATCTGGAAGATTAACTCCCAATTGAATCAAGTGATTATTATAGCCAGACATTTTGAGTATATGCTCAATGACAGAACTGTTCTCCTCCATCTTGCAGTTATAGAACTTATTGGAGACTTCATATCTCTCAATCCGGGCATTTGCTTGAAATATTAACTTCAACTCCTGGAACATCTCATATGCTCCATGACGTTCAAAACATCGTTGAAGTCCCGATTCTAAGCCGTAAAGCATGGCACACTGAACTATCGAGTAGTCATCAGCTTTGCTCTGCCAGACGTTCATAACATCTGGTGGTGCTCCAGCAGCAGGCCTGGCACCCAGCGGTGCTTCCAGGACGTAATTCTTCTGTGCAGCAATGAGGATAATCCTCAAGTTACGGACCCAGTCCGTGTAATTGCTACCATCATCTTTCAACTTTGCTTTCTCAAGGAACGCATTAAAATTCAACGGAACAACAGCACGGGCCATCTAGCTACAATCAAACATAAACAAGCAAGATACTATCACGTACTAAGTTCATGATAAATTTAGGTTCAATTAATCATATTACTTAAAGAACTCCCACTTAGATAGACATCCCTCTAATCCTCTAAGTGATGACGTGATCCAAATCAACTAAACCATGTCGGATCATCACGTGAGATGGAGTAGTTTCATTGGTGAACATCACTATGTTGATCATATCTACTATATGATTCATGCTCGACCTTTCGGTCTCCGTGTTCCGAGGCCATATCTGTATATGCTTGGCTCGTCAAGTATAACCTGAGTATTCCGCGTGTGCAACTGTTTTGCACCCATTGTATTTGAACGTAGAGCCTATCACACCCGATCATCACGTGGTGTCTCAGCACGAAGAACTTTCGCAAGGTGCATACTCAGGGAGAACACTTCTTGATAATTAGTGAGAGATCATCTTATAATGCTAACGTCAATCAAAGCAAGATAAGATGCATAAAAGATAAACATCACATGCAGTCAATATAAGTGATATGATATGGCCATCATCATCTTGTGCTTGTGATCTCCATCTTCGAAGCACCGTTGTGATCACCATCGTCACCGGCGCGATACCTTGATCTCCATCGTAGCATCATTGTCGTCTCGCCAATCTTATGCTTCCACGACTATCGCTCCCGCTTGGTGATAAAGTAAAGCATTACAGCGCGGTTGCATTGCATACAATAAAGCGACAACCATATGGCTCCTGCCAGTTGCCGATAACTCGGTTACAAAACATGATCATCTCATACAATAAAATTTAGCATCATGTCTTGACCATATCACATCACAACATGCCCTGCAAAAAAAGTTAGACGTCCTCTACTTTGTTGTTGCAAGTTTTATGTGGCTGCTACGGGCTTAAGTAAGAACCAATCTTATCTACGCATCAAAACCACAACGATAGTTTGTCAAGTTGGTGTTGTTTTAACCTTCGCAAGGACCAGGCGTAGCCACACTTGGTTCAACTAAAGTTGAAGAAACTGTCACCCGCTAGCCACCTTTGTGCAAAGCACGTCGGGAGAACCGGTCTCGCGTAAGCGTACGCGTAATGTCGGTCCGGGCCGCTTCGTCCAACAATACCGCCGAACCAAAGTATGACATGCTGATAAGCAGTATGACTTATATCGCCCACAACTCACTTGTATTCTACTCGTGCATATAACATCAACACATAAAACCTAGGCTCTGATACCACTGTTGGGGAACGTAGTAATTTCAAAAAAATTCCTACGCACACGCAAGATCATGGTGATGCATATTAATGAGAGGGGAGAGTGTGATCTACGTACCCTTGTAGACCGACAGCGGAAGCGTTAGCACAACGCGGTTGATGTAGTCGTACGTCTTCATGGCCCGACCGATCAAGCACCGAAACTACGGCGCCTCCGAGTTCTAGCACACGTTCAGCTCGATGACGATCCCCGGACTCCGATCCAGCAAAGTGTCGGGGAAGAGTTCCGTCAGCACGACAGCGTGGTGACGATCTTGATGTTCTACCGTCGCAGGGCTTCGCCTAAGCACCGCTATAATATTATCGAGGATTATGGTGGAAGGGGGCACCGCACATGGCTAAGTATATGATCACGTGGATCAACTTGTGTGTCTAGGGGTGCCCCCTGCCCCCGTATATAAAGGAGCAAGGGGAGGTGCGGTCGGCCAGGAGGAGTCCTACTCCCACCGGGAGTAGGATTCCCCCCTTTCCTAGTTGGAATAGGATTCGGGAGGGGGAAAGAGGAGAGAGAAAAGGAAGGGGGGGCGCCGCCCCCCTCTCCTTGTCCTATTCGGACTAGGGGGGAGGGGCGCGTGGCCCAGCCCTGGCCACCTCTCCTCTCTTTCCACTAAAGCCCACTAAGGCCCATATACCTCCCGGGGGGTTCCGGTAACCTCCCGGTACTCCGGTAAAATCCCGATTTTACCCGGAACACTTCCGATATCCAAATATAGGCTTCCAATATATCAATCTTTATGTCTCGACCATTTCGAGACTCCTCGTCATGTCCGTGATCGCATCTAGGACTCCGAACTAACTTCGGTACATCAAAACTCATAAACTCATAATATAACTGTCATCGAAACCTTAAGCGTGCGGACCTACGGGTTCGAGAACAATGTAGACATGACCGAGACACTTCTCCGGTCAATAACCAATAGCGGAACCTGGATGCTCATATTGGCTCCTACATATTCTACGAAGATCTTTATCGGTCAGACCGCATAACAACATACGTTATTCCTTTTGTCATCGGTATGTTACTTGCCTGAGATTCGATCGTCGGTATCTCAATACCTAGTTCAATCTCGTTACCGGCAAGTCTCTTTACTTGTTTCGTAATACATCATCTTGCAACTAACTCATTAGTTGTAATGCTTGCAAGGCTTATGTGATGTGCATTACCGAGAGGGCCCAGAGATACCTCTCCGACAATCGGAGTGAAAAATCCTAATCTCGAAATACGCCAACCCAACATTCACCTTTGGAGACACCTGTAGAGCTCCTTTATAATCACCTAGTTACGTTGTGACGTTTGGTAGCACACAAAGTGTTCCTCCGGTAAACGGGAGTTGCATAATCTCATAGTCATAGGAACATGTATAAGTCATGAAGAAAGCAATAGCAACATACTAAACGATCGGATGCTAAGCTAATGGAATGAGTCATGTCAATCACATCATTCTTCTAATGATGTGATCCCATTAATCAAATGACAACACATGTCTATGGTTAGGAAACATAACCATCTTCGATTAACGAGCTAGTCAAGTAGAGGCATACTAGTGACGTTTGGTTTGTCTATGTATTCACACAAGTATTATGTTTCCGGATAATACAATTCTAGTATGAATAATAAACATTTATCATGATATAAGGAAATAAAATAATAACATTATTATTGCCTCTAGGGCATATTTCCTTCAGTCTGCATGCTAATCTGTGCAAAATCAAATACTCCCTCCATTCCTAAATACTTGTCTTTCTAGGCATTTCAACAAGTGACTACATACGAAGTAAAATGAGTGAATCTACACTCTAAAATATGTCTACATACATCCGTATGTAGTAGTCATTTGAAATGTCTAGAAAGACAAATATTTAGGAACGGAGGGAGTACATGTGATATATCCTGCATATGGTGATGGTACATTGGAGTTAGGAGGTGATCAAGGGTCCAAAGAATTTCATGGCACAAATGTGTGACTATGCTTTAGACTGAAAATGTTGTGCCAGCGATTGGTAATCACAAACAGGTTATGGAAATGGATAAGCAATGTGCATAGTCATCTGTGGAATACTGAGTTTCAACTAACATTAGATATTTGTTAGTAAATACTACTCCCTCCGTAAAAAAATATAAGAGCGTTTAGATTATTAAAGTAGTGATCTAAACACTCTTATACTCCTATTTCCTTATAGAGGGAGTACCTGTTAACTACCTTGCTATCATTACATACACTCTGATGTGTAAGTCCTCATCATGTTTACTCTCTAATCCAATATTGTAATCCGGAGAGCGGTTAATTTTATTTGCCAGCACTCACGGCACAGTCGGCGCGTGAGTGGAGCAAAGAACTTGTGCCAGCTGTCGCTTACAGCGTACTGGTCAGTTGTGTACAAGTGTTCATGAAACCTTGTAAACATGTTAATGCGTGGTAGCCTGTTTATACAGGTTAAATAAGTTAGAGGGTGTTTGTTTTCAGGGACTTATTGGTCTAGGGACTTAAATAAGTCTCTATAAGTCCCATCTAAACCAAACAGGAGGGACTTATAGGGACTTAAAGTGGGCATTTGGGACTTATAAAATAAGACTCTCAAAGAGGGACTTATTGGGACTTATAGTTGTAATATGGTCTTATAGAGACTTAAAAGTCTCAGGAACCAAACAGGTAAGGACTTTTTAGGGACTTGGGACTTATAAGTTGGGACTAAAAAAAGTCCTAGGACTTGTGAACCAAACAGGCCCTTAACAGCATTGGCATTAATTTATCAAACTCGAGCCTACAGGTCATGGTTCATCTACGTGCACATTCAAACTTGTGGTAGACTAACGAGTGTAGGATGTCAAATGGATAAAATTGATGGCGAAGTATCGAGTGAAAACTGATTTTCAGTGAAAATCTGGAAACTTGCCGTGTGAGCCATTAGATCTACAAAGAACGGCACAGATCAAAGGTGGGAATTCTAACCGGCCACTTAAACATCAATTAGCAGAAACCCCCTCTTATCTCGATGATTAGCAGATTACTTGGCCGTATCCAACCTAACTCGCCCCGTACCATGGTGCAGCTGCCGCGGTGAATGCCACAGAGGTAGGCGGGCATAGCTGACGGGGCTCCCAACTGCGGCGACGCAGCCGCGCACCGTGCCGAAGCTCTCCTCGGCGAGGAGCGCAGTCCCGAGAAGCCGAGTCAAGGGACGCGCTGGCGAGGGTGCCCGTGGCGTCGGCTCAGGGAGCCTCCCTCACCGACGACGTGGACCTTGCGGCAAGGGATTGGGACTGCGTAGGAGGCGAAGAGCTCGCCGGCACAGCCCCGGAGGTGAAGTAGAGCGACACAGCCACGCATCGCTAACAGCACCTCTGAGCTCCACGCGACGCCGTAACGGTGGCCGTGACCTGCAGTGTAGCTTGCGTGAAGCACATCGGCGTCCGGATGTGGCAACCTCGAAGGGCAACTCGACAGCCGCGGGTTGCCCCCACGCTACGTCGTTCTCTGAAGAATTGTACACTGATTTTGCAGTTCTCTGAAGAATTGTCCAGCACAAACTCTGTTCTCTGAAGTACTTTACCTGGATATGTTGAAGCTTGTGCACGGAAAGTTGCTGTTCAGTTGGTGCTGGAGCACACCGCAAAAAGAAAAAGTTAGTGCTGAAGCTGTGCAATTAAAAAATAGGTACTGGAGTTGTGCAACTTCCCTACACTTACGGACTACAAGCCACGGACTGCTCTTACGGACAGACGTGTCCACCCCACGCTGAACTTTCCCCCCTAATT
>NC_041384.1:753586641-753617612 GCF_002162155.2 Triticum dicoccoides
AATACGATAAGGCCACTGTCAGCCTGTAATTATAATCCGTGATTTTCATCCCATAACTGTAGCAAAGCTCTTTTGAATGTGTTTGTTCGCTGGTCATCGACAAACTGAAAATACTTGAAGCTTCTCTCTGCAAATGGTGCCATGAGAGCTCAGGGAGATCAATGTGATGTGTGCCCGTTTTCCTAACTACATGTTCCAGTTCACGGGTAGTGGAAGTAACGCAGTGGCTCATGGGGTCTTAGTAATGTAGGAGTACTAATCATAGATCCGTTGATTACATCAGAAATTTGAAGAGTTGTATGTGAATATATTAGAATAGGAGACGAGGGGAAAGCCACCACACAGAATTGCAACGACCAAAACAAACAAAAATGAAGATACAGATTACAGAGTTGGACCTTTTTTTTTACGGAGCTACGGCGAACTTACGCCGGCCTGAAACATTTCATTATAAGATAGAGTACATTTACAAAGGTTGAGAGTTGGGGGCGAGGGTGAGATTACACTCGGCCAATAAAAATTTAATTACAAGACTTGGGTCATCACACAATAGAAAGCAGAACTGAAATAAAAGGTCAGTTTAAATTTTGCTTCTTGAAACAGAGCACTTGATCTTCAGGTAATCTTCATTTGGGGGTTTCCATCTGCTGCCTTTCTTCATAGATGGTCTCTTGTTATTGTTGCTTCAATACTCTGTGATTTCTTTATAGTGGATTTCTGGGGAACTTAATTTTTCCTTTAGGCTGCACGCTGCAGCATTCATTCAGCTAAGGAACTGAATATGAACAGCTAACCAAAAGCTGGCCCAACCCAATTGTCTGCACTAGAATTTGGACGACAGCAAATACAGACCAACAGCTTCGAAGGCAAGCAGCGCCAAGGTCAGCGGGCTGCCATCGCACTGGGGTGGGACGGGCAGGACGGGCAGCGCCAAGGCCGTCAGACTCGTCGTCGCGTCGGAGCAGCCCCAAGGGCGCCGGGTGGTCGTTGCCTGAAGTAGCGCTGAGGCCGCCGAATCACCATTGCGTGGTGCAGCACCCGCCATCGCGCGGGGGCTCGCCTGGTCGCCGTCGCATAGGTCAGATGGGGCGGCGGCGAGATTTGGGTTAGAACTTGGAAGGATAGGAACGGGTAGAATAAGACATGGAGTTACCTAATTACTGAAAGAGGGGGTTATGTGAAAAATGGAGTTAAGTGGCTGGTTAGTGCTCCCACCTTTGATCTCTGCCGCTCGCTATTGATCCAAGGTCCCACGATGGAAGTTTCCAGATTTGCACCGAATTCCAGTTTTCACTTGATACTTCGCCAAAATTGATTCCCAGATTAAACATAGAAGTTTTCACACTAACGGGCAGAACTTGAGGAGTTCTGTTTGTGCAGCGGCAAAAAAACAAATTAATCTGGATGCGCTTAGTCAAGGGCGGCTAATGAAGAACAAATCTTAACAGTCGAACTTGTGGCCAGCCATGGAATCCAGTCACGTACAGGTCTGCGTCCTACTGTGCATGGCTATGCACTCAGCTCGACGCGGTGTGCGTACATGTCAGACCAAGTGGTGGTAGTTTAGATTCGTTTGCATGCTATGTGGTGGGATCTACCTGGCTGCGACCAAAGTGAGGTCGCAGACGTGAAGTGCTAATGCAAATCGGCCATTATAGATGAACATGGCGTAATTAGTCAAGACTAATACTTCTGGATCTATCGCATTCACCATTACGACGCGCATGTGGCTAAGCTGTTCCAAATTTCTAGCGTGTAAAACGGATAAAACTCTCAAGTCCAAGTTTAGTGGTACTTGCTTTTAAACACAAACAGCAGCATAACCGTGCTGCATTTGCTAGTCAAAATGGACAGACGAATTAACATCAAACAAAATAAACTTGCTTAGTTCGTGAAGAGCTAATGGTGAACGAACATGCGTGCCCTTGACCAGCTAACGATCCTCCACGGCATGCACGCACAGGTCTACAGCTCGCATAGCAGTGCGTTCATTTCAGGGGCACGTCTGAGTCTAGATGGCTTTGCATGTGCGTTCTACACGGGCGCTCTCCTCTGGTCACCAATCGACCACGACGTGCATGCACGGGTCATACAAGTCTGCACGCGCATGGGGCATCAGTACTAAAAAGCCCAACGCTGTGCGTACATTTCAGTTGAGTGTAAGAGCCCTAGGTGCTTTTGCATGTGGAAAAATAAATGGAATACAGGCAGTATACACTCACAGCGGAAATCCCAATGCTGGCCAGATGGCAAGGATAGCGGCCTGCCTGTAGCACGGCCATCAAACGCATTTTTTGTATCTATATTTACTATTGAATGCAAGAGGTATTTTTGGTCCCCTCAAAAAGAGACGTTCCTGTCGACTACGAACGAGGCGACTACAGTGTTTTCGTAAATCTTAAGATGATATGACGGCCGAGTCTCTCAAAGATGCTCATAGAGGTAGGGTGTGCGTGCGTGCGTTCATTGGGTGAGTATATCCACATATATATATTGTTGTACTTGTGTTAAAAAAACAAAAATATATTGTTGGTTCGTCGTGCATTTTTGTAGGAAACCCCTTAACTTGTTTCCTAATCAACACACAATACTGATGTATTTCAAATTAAAGGACGGTACATGTGGAAAAAAAGGTGGTTTTATATCATCGTATATTCCTCGCCACTCTAGCGTGGCTGTGGACAACCAACTCGGTTTCGAGCCCACATACGAATTCCTCAAAAACTCACTCTGTGTTTCACCACACGTACTATACTTAGTAGAAGGAGATTAATAAAGCGAACTCTTCTCTAAACCGCGCACGCACGATCGCAGAAATCACGCCCACGTATCCGCAGGATCACAAAGTAGAGAAATTGATCAATGCCAGGAGAGCTAGGGCGACGGCTCGACGAATCAAGCCAGCTCCAAGGTTGTGCTCTAGGGTTGGCTGGTGCTAAAGTGGAAGGCACGAGCCGCTTGTGTTACTTCTGCGGATCGGTCGAGGAAGGATGATATTCGTGGCGTTGAGGGTGGCCGGCCCGAAGGGGTTGGAGGAGGTCTCCACGTAGGGATGTCAACCAGGTCCCGTTTAATCCCGTTTAAAGTCCACTTATGATATGATAGTTCAAAAAAGTTTTTTGTTTGTTTGAGAAAAATGAACTATCAAGCTAGCAAAAACTAACTAAACGGGATTGCGGACGCCATTTATTTGCCACTTACATCCCTATCTCCACGCCGAGTACTTTCCGGCGAGGTGACACGCGACGACGAAGCAACTTTATTCGAACTTGGTTCTGCCCCAAGCTGGCTTGGCTCACTGTACACAGCAACGTAGCAAGCTAACCTTAAGCTAGTTAATTGATATGCTACGCGGCGGGAATACGCACATACTCTCTCTGTCCGCCGCGGATAAGTGTACATCTAGCTTTTTGTTTTAAGTTGAAGTTTCAAGACTTTGACCAACTTTCTAGAAAAAAATAAAAGCATTTATGGCATTAAATTAATATCACTAGATTCATTTTGAATTGTACTTTGATAATATATCAATTTGATGTCAAGTATGTTACTACTATTTTTTTATAAAGTTGGTTAAAATTTTAAAATTTTTATTTAAAACAAAAGATAGATATACACTTATTCGCGGACAGGGGAGTATAGCAAAAGCTCGGCCGATCGATTGATCTACTAGCCGGCTGGCTCCAGGAACGCACGTACACAACTTGGCTTATTGCCAAAGGATTTGATTTGCTTTATTGATCTCACGGTTGTTACAAAGGGTACGGTAGATACATATATATACTAGGCTACACCTAGCAATACTAGTCCTACACGGACAGAATACCGACGTGTTTAATCCTAACAATCACACCCCCTCCTCCCCCCCCCCTCCCTAAATACAACGTCGTTACGTTACAACTCTGACGCTGATCCATTTTCACCTCCCCAAGAACTTCTCTCGATCCAAAGCTTTGGTTAGGATATTTGCCAACTGATCATTGCTGCAATTGTAGTTGACCTTGTCTTACCTTCTTCCACGCCGTCCTTCATGTAGTGATACATCGTATCAATGTGCTTGCTCCTATCACGTCACACTGGATCCTCACATAGAAAAATTATACTCACTGTCAACGTTGAGCACCACTTGTTTCAAATCATGATTCATGAGATAACCATGTAGCCACCTCGCCACACACCTTGACACACCGCGGTTGCTTTACTCTTCTTGCTCAGTTCAAGACGAGGTTCAATTGGAGCGTCAACTAGATTGCAATCTTTCATGCCACAGCCTTCAAGTAACTTCCTTGTGTATGCCTCCTGGCATAATGTGATCCCTCCGTCTTTTGTTGTACCTCTATCTCGGGGTAGTAGCTTAAAAGACCTAGATCATCCATATTGAAAAGCCTTTTCATCTATAGCTTGCACTTTGCAATCATCTCTTCATCTGCTCAGATAATTAATAGGTCGTCGTGGTAGATTCGAACTAGTAGAAGACCCCTTCCTTCTCCTCACTTGTACAATGTATACTCTAGTGGGGTTTTCTCAAATCCAAGAGAAATCATCGCCCGAGTCAAGATTGATGCTCCATGCCCGAGGGTCTTGTTGTAGCCCGTACAAGACTTTGTGTATCTTCAGTACCTTGTGTTCTTCTCCCTCTTTGATGAATCCCGGTGGTTGATTCACATACACATCTTCTTCTATCTCGCCGTTCAAAAACAAGGATTTTACATCCATGTGATGTGTTCTCCATGATTCCTGAGCCGCGAGAGTGATGAGTAATCTTACTGATTTCATCTTTGCAGCAGGATTGAACACTTATTCGAAGTTCACGCCTTCCTCTTGCATGTACTCTTTGGCTACTAGCCTTGCTTTGTGCTTCACAAACCCTCCGGTATCTTTCTTGATCTTAAAATCCCACTTGAGATCCATGGCTTTTTCATTGTCAGGAAGATCCATAAGATCTCATCTATTATTGTCATGGATCGACCCCAACTCTTCTTTCATAGCTTGACACCAACACTCCGTATTTGCGCTCACAAATTCTGCCGGTTCATCGGTACTTACTAGACACTGTCGCCCACTCCTTTTACCTTCACCGGGTCAAATGTCCAAAGAGCTTTTTTCGGATATGTGGGTGTAACACCGGCTGTAGTTGTGTGGGTGTAGCCGTGTAGGTGGTGGTGCCTTTCCTCCTGTACTTTCGGGGACAAAGAATTTTCTTTTAAAGTTGCTGTCGGGCTTCATCCCGGCGCGTGGCATGACAATCTCGTGGGCGTCATCCCGGTGGAGCTGGGCAAGTGCACGGGATTCGACGTCGTCGACCTGTCCATGAATGGCATCACTGGCCACACCCGGCCGGCTGTTGGTTTTAGAACGCTATATCCGAACCCAGAAGCAACACGTACGGTACGGGGCAAAGCTAGCTCAAACAAAACTAGCAGCTTGATCGATTTTGTCTAGCACACGTAAGTGCAGCTCGCCGGACACTTGGGTATGTGTAAGACTGTACGTACGCCTGGGCGGTCGGCATGCTCAGTGCGCTCGCCAAGCTCGTTCTTGGCACAACCGGCTCTCCGGTCAGATACTTCCGGAGATCGGCTCGTGCGCGGACTGGAGCTCGGTGAGTCGGTGATAACTCACTGGCCAGCGTGATACCGGTGAGCAACGGTAAAGATTCCAGCTCACATTGATTTTGACCTGAGCTGCAATGGGCTGTCAGGACTCAGGTGCGATGTCGAAGGAGTTCGCCGGGCTCACGCGGCTTGGTGTGCTCGACGTCTCGCACAACAAGCTATCCGGCGACCTCTAGTTGATGTCCGCTCTCGAGAACCTCGTCGCGCTCAACGTCTCCGGGCGTGCGCCGGAGACAGCGTTCTTCGCGAAGCTGCCCATGAGGGACAATGAGGGCAACCCAGTGCTCTGCCTCTCCCGGTGCCCCGGCGACACCAGTGACAGCGAGCGCACGGCGCAGCGTGCCCCTTGCGTCTCCACAGCCGTCCTGCTCACTGCTCTCGTGGTCACCTGATTGTCGCGGCGATTGTCCGACCCGGCCTCCGGCGCCAGGCATCGGCCATCGAGGTGGTTGGAGCTGACAGCGAGGATCTCCGGGGGTGTAAATGGGCCCCTTAGCTGACGTGGCGACTGTGGTACGCTGTGGCGTAGGTGTTGTGTATGCACATACAGAGCCCAGGACCGGCCTGACAAGTTCAGGGACCGTATAGTAGCAGTATTGGCAACTTTCAGGACCGTATTGAGGCACTTCGCAACTTCCAGGACCGTTTTGAACACTGCCACTAAGTTTAAGGACCAAGAATGCATTTTACTCCATCTGGCTGTGTGCCTGACCGTTGTGGTGTGCCTTGATTGCCGCATTGTGTGAATAATCTCTATTCCTAATGTCTCAGTTGGTAGGTTGCGTTCTGGGTTTTATTTTCGTCCCACCTCACCCGGTCTTTTTTGGTACTTCTTTGGTACTTGCTCCCACCTCCCGCTCAGCTGAGACGGTTTATTTTGGTACTCCCTCCCACCTTCCAGGTAGTTCCCTCCATGCAAAAAAAATCGAACCAACCAATCTCTACTCCTAATGAAGCAATTGGTAGCCTCGTACGGTTTATTTTCGTCCCACCTACCATGGTTTTATTTGGTACCTGCTCCCACCTCCCAATTTTGTCGGTTTTTTATTTCCCACTGGCCGGACAAACCCAACGTTTATTTGGTAACACAATGAATTCACATATGGTGATTGATTTCTTCTTTGGTGACCCAACTAACGGATGGTAATCAATCTTCAAATATCAAAACCAAACATACAAGGCAACAATTAATTCATTTTTTTCTGACCAGTTATTTTTCGTCTCCTCTCCCACATACCTTTTCGCTTCATCGCCCACATAAACCCATCGGATTAGTTACCATATAAAAGAATTAATCACAATCAATCAAGCATTGATGGGATATTTCCTTACATTGATGTGATTTTCATTTCTTATCATGAATCATACACGTCAAAAAAAGGTACAGCGTGCGAGTATCGTGGGCACATGCCCTACAAATCCGAAAATGCCTATAAAAATTAAATCAGAATCAATCAAGCATTGCTGGTATATTTTACTTGTTTTGATGGGATTTTTGTACACGGTACCATTAACTTGATCCTCCCACCGCTGCCCTCCTCACGAGCATGGACGGCCGATCCTCTCGACGTCTACCCTCATGTGTCCTCGCGTCGCCATCATCTTGTTCTCTCCGATCTCCTTGACTAGGAGGACTCCTCTGTGCCCCAGGCCCTGGCCGACGCCGGCGACTCCTCGGTACTCCACCCGCGCCATCACATCCGACGCAGGCGAAACTCCAGCTGATGCCACGGGATCCACATCCTACGCTCGTCGGCCATCTTCCACTCCGGCTGCTGCGTGGTGCCGCTGCTACGGGAGGCAACCTGGCAGGGGCAGACGTAGCCGTCCTCGTGCAGCCAGACCCATGCGTCTAGCTCGGCGGCGAAGTAGCCTCGGCCTCTGAAAGGCAGCATCCACTCCCCATGGCGCCTCCACTTGCAGCTCCTGGTGTCGACGGAGTACGTGCCGCAGACCGCCCTGCTCCACGAGGACACGAATATGGTGCGCCCGTCCGGGTGCAGCGCGTAGGAGAAAATCATCTCGTCCTTGGTGAAGGGCGTCGGCATGCTTTTCCAGGACCAGTAGGTGGGCAGCAGGTCGTCGTCTTCCGTCGTCGGTGGCTTCGCCATCGCCTCAAAGGACACAGGCCGCTCCATGAAGTGGAAGGCGAACGCGTACAGCGCGTTGCCGGCGCCGGAGGTTAGGAAGGTGTTGGAGCCACAAAGCAGTGCGTCTCGAACGGGAGGGCCGACGGGCAGTCCGGCGGTGTCAGTGTTGTAGAAGAGGGTTCCGGCGTGTATGTTGCTCGTGGCGATGATGTTGCAGCCCAGGGCTGCGAACTACATGGCACGGCCACGCTCAGGTGACACTAGCCGGAGGACAGGGGGGCGCTGAGGTCGGGACTGTCGGCATCGATCTTGCGGATGGTGAAGCCCTTGTGCCAGTCGTCTAGAACCAGATAGAGGCTCTTCTCCTTGTTGCCGCTTCGGTCGTGGTAGTAGTTGGGCTCATCCTCCTCGCCCTGCCTTCTTTGCTTAGACATCCCGCCCCCGACTGACTAAATTCTAAAGTATATACCAGAAAAATACGTACGCAGACGAAAACACTTGTATAGATTGGACGTAGCTAGCTAACCACGGTTGATGTAGTATCGATCTACTAGAAGCAACACGGATACGCACAAGCAATTGATACACACGGGCATGCCTCGTGCCCGCTGATCTTTCTATTGGTCTCTGGGTGTACTGTTTATAGGGGTGCAGGGTAATACGTATATATAGCTATAGCTAGGACTTGCAACATAACCGATTCGGGATGGAACTACTGATCCTACTTGGTGATGGATTCCTGCACAAGCCGGACATGAGACGTGCTTTTTTTTCTTGAGGGAAACGCCGCCACCGCCGCCGCCAGCGTGGAACCCTAGGGCAGGGCGCTAGGATCCCCAAAGCAGGGCGGGCAGTGAGGAGCGGCGCAAGGAGGCCGTGTCGGTTGTTCCCGCCACCAGCGCTAAACCCTAGGTATTTACGTTCCGTGTCCTCCCCGCACTCTACGTTGATACATCAGCGAGGAGCTGACGGTGGAAATGCTACTCCTCCCCGAACTCTATGATGCTTGATTCGATCTCGTGGAATGGAGCCATGACGGTGGGCAAGGCTATTGAGTTTGCTCCTAACGCCGGCTTGGGCGATGGGTGGGACGAATGCGAGCAGCGGCCAACGGCGGACATGGACTCAAGCCAGCACAGGTCCACGGCGGTAGAGGAGAGACACCACCCACCACCCATCGATGCAGTGAGGAGTGTGGTGTTCTACAGTATGGTAATTGGTAAAAGTTTTTGGTCCTATAATATCAGAGAGAGAGAGAGCATATTACATAAAAATAACGATGAGAATTTAGATGCATTGTTTGTCATAGAGCTGTGACTGGCCAATTTACATGAAATTAATTTCCTTAGTTGTGGTGGCAAATATAATACACCTAATCCATATTGTTATGCACTAGCGTGTGTGTGTGAGATAGATGGATTATGGTCTCATACCCAATAAGATGGATATGTGCGTGTGTTAGAGAGAGAGAGGGGGGGAAAGGGGGAGAGACAGTGAAGAAGAGGGACGTCAAGAGTGTGTGTGAGGATTTGATGGTAAAAAAGGTCGCCAATGTCACTTGATATGTATGAGAATATTAAATGTAATATTAACATGATTAATATTAAACTCTTAAAGTTACGGAAATGTTACCCGTTGCAACGTACGGGCGTTCTTCTAGTTTTGGTAGATGGTGACATGACAACTGACTGGACGCTTTCAGTAGTCAAAACCAGTCAACACATGGTCAAACCGGCCTTGGGTTGATTTTTGTCCGGTTTTAAAAGTTTGAGGTTGTAAATTGAACGGTTTTGGAGTTCAGGGTGTATATTAGACTTTGATAGTAGTTTGGGATGTAATATGTCCCCCTCTCTACAAAATACGCATTCAATTCTTTAGACGCCTTTGCTGTCTGACACTGGAGGTACAAGTTGGAGAAGGACAGCAGCGGTGTGATGGACCCCAATGAATTTTGGAGCTGGATATATAGTGCATTCTTCTTCTGTTTCCCGAACATGTATCCGGATGCCTGCCATATTTGCGCCGAGAGGAAAAATTTGAACCATATATTTATGTTAAAAGAAGGGTCGAGAAAAAACAGAAATGTACTAACGGTGGCAACGACAAGACAGCATGAGTGCCAAAATCATTGCTAATATAATCCACTACATCTCTTCTAATCATCTCAGGATAACAAAATTCAGTCTACATATATCAGCAAGCATAATTCCAACCGAGAAACCGATACAATCACGATGCCTGAAATCATGGCTTATTACAGTACCAACCTAACTAGCCTGTAATACAAGTCCTAGCAACAGTTCATACAAGAGGGAAGCAAATTATCCTTTATTATTAGCTCAATAGCCTCATCTAACGTGGTAGGCTAGCAGATGACAAGAACTCTGCCTCCAAGCTATAGCGTCGTTGGCTACCTCCTGGCCGTACGGACGATTGCCGAGAAGATCGACTCCTTCGTGTCAACGGCCTTGCTTGCATCTGTTCTCCATAACTCGGATCAGGCTGAGTTGAGTTCATCCGTTTTGTCCGTAGAGTCTGCAGTTCCGTCTCCACCTGTTTCATGGTTGGTCTTTCTTCGCCGTGTAGCCTCAAGCAACGCTCTGCCAAAGAAGCGACAGTACTGATCTCTTCCTCGGTTGCTTCCTCGAGCACCTGGGAATTTGCAATACCTGTGATTCTTCCCTCATTGAACTCCCGCAGAAAATAGTTTGACAAGCTCATGACTGTGCCTGATTCACTTGTGAAAACAGGCTTCATTCTCAGAAGCAACTCCACTAGTACCACACCAAAACTGTACACGTCGCTCTTCCCGTTGAGCTGCCTGGTATGGAAATATTCTGGATCTAAGTACCCAAATGTACCTTGCACATTAGTGACAATGTGTGTTTGATCAATCGGAACCAACCTAGACGCACCAAAATCTGAAACTTTAGCCATGTAGTTCCCATCCAAGAGTATATTTGAGGACTTCACATCATGATGGAAGATTGATATTGAAGCTGAAGAGTGGAGATAAGATAGAGCTCCTGCTGTTTCCTAGGCAATCCTTAAGTGATCAGCCCAGGACAAAGAAAACCCTTTATTTGAATCAGCATGAAGAACATGAGATAGTGAGCCATTGGATACATACTCATATACTAGCAGTGGAACCTCGGTTTCGAGGCAACATCCAAATAGCTTCACAATATTTCTATGATTTATTTGAGACAGGACTGTGACCTCATTGATGAATTGACTGATCTCACACTGCCTAATGATCTTAGACTTTTTTTATTGCAACGACACGCTGATCAGACAATATGCCTTTGTAAACCATGCCATGGCCCCCACGTCCGATGATATGTGTAGGATCAAAGTAGTTGTTGCCTTCTCCAGCTCTTCTAGCGGGAAAATCTTAGTATTCTCATTTGCAGTTTCATCCGATGATATCACCGTTTCTAGTAGAAGACCTTGGTTCTTCCGGAAATAGTTATTCCGTAGTTGCTTTTGAACATTTTGTTTCCATCTACGAATGAAAAGTGCTGCACTGAAGCTCAGAAATATAATGCCGAAACCACAAGACAACCCAATAATTATACCTGTAGGCATTAAGCTCTTTTAAGTTTCCGTTCTATCTTGTCTATCAAAAATGTAACGATAGTAGTGTTACCTAAGAGCAGAGGTTGTTGCCTCTTAGTACACTGCATTTTTAATGGATTATACTCAGTCTTGCGAGGACATTCAGTACAACTAAAGCTTCCTCTGGTATTATGGCATGTCCCGTTACAGTTGTTCGGTCGAAGGCATTCATTAATATCTGAAATTAACAAAATCTTGATAAGATGTCTTGACAAAATCCGTGAGGACAATGGGGACGAAATGAGGTGAGGCCGAGCAGACTTTAAAGGGCAAGCCATCAGTTTCTTGTGGAGATAGTGGGGAGAGGAAGCGGAGCACCGTCTCGACAATTATTAGGAGAGGGAGCGTCACACATCAATCAATTAATCAGCTGGCGAGCGCCGCAATTTAAAGGCGCGCCGGAAACGATGCGCCAAAAATAACGCGCGAGCTTCTGCCTTTTTCCACGCGCGCTAGTTTCCCGCTACCGATGGAGCGCGCCGAAACGTCCCGCGCACGCTAAAAACTCAGTTTACCGTGCGCGCGCCCCTTTTGACGCGGTTGTTGAAGATGCTCTAAAAAAGGGAAGCAAATTATTCATTATTATAAGCCCAATAATCTCATCTGAGCTAAACACTTCATCCAGATACAATACCACTGGCCAGGGCGGCCCGGGAGCGAAACCTAGGCGCCGCCAGCAAGCTCCCCTCCGTCCCCACCTTCCCTCGCCGCCGCCGGCGAAAGTCACCGGGCGAAGCCCGCGCGGCTCGGCGGCGGCGGGGTCCTTCCCTCCAGCTCGGGGAGGGGCGGCGCGGGCCGTCTGGTTCGGCCGGGCTCGGCGTGGCGCTCGTGCGGGTGCGCGCGCTGGCATGGGCGTCCGCGTTCGGGAAGGCGCGGGTGGGCGCGCGGGGTGGCCCGAGTGGGCGTGCGGGGCACGGCTCGGGCGCGCTGGCCTCTGGCGGCGCGGATCTGGCGTCTTGCGGCGCGGATCTGGCGTTGCGGCTCCGGTGTGTGGTGACCTCAAGGCTGCGTCTCCGGCGGGTGGTAGCCGCAGGGGCGTCGTTGGCTGGATCAGGGGCTGCGGTCCGGCGGCTCCTTCCCAGCGAGTGGGGGTGGGGTGGCGCCCCCCTTCCTGCCTTCGGGTCCTTCGTCTCCACGCGGGCCGGCTTCCTGCTGGCTCCTGGGGGCTGCTGCGCTGCTGCATCAGGGTGGGCGCGAGTATGGGGAGCTGCGGGGCGAGGTGGGACTGGAGCGGCCGGCGTGCCGGCTCCAGTTTTGGCAGTGGTCGGAGTTTGCCGATGTTCCCGTCCCCGATCTGACGATCTTGACCTCACTGGGCCGATTCGGGTCCGGTGCGCTTGTGCTCTGGGAGAAATCCCTGCTCACCCATTGTGTGAGCCGACCACGACGGCGCCACACCGGCGTCGCATACCTTCCTAGAGGCGTGGTCTCCGAGCTATGTCGCGTGGATCTGCTTCGGCGTGGTTCAGGCCGTCTTGCTGTAGGGATGTGCTCAAACTCCGGGTGAGAACTTTGTATCGACTTTGTCGATGCCGGCGGCAGCGGCGTCTATGGATGTCGCCTTCCCGCAGGAGGTGCTGCTGTGGAGCTCCAGCACCTACGGTACTCTGCTTTGTGGTCACCGGGTGAAAACCTAAGATCAGGCTCGCCGGATCGGATGATGGTGTTGCGTCTTCGACAACACTTCCTCCTTGGAGGCGTCATCTTGGGGGCCCAAAGCGACGGTTCCTATTGCGGCGTGTGGTTGAGGGTGGTGCGTTTCGGTGGTGGTGGTGCGGCGAGCTGGGGGCCGACGGTGGTGTGTTTCTTCTTCATGTGTTTCTCTTTGACTGTCCTTCGCGTGGTCTTCGTCCTGTTGCTGTGCATGCTCAAGACCCTCCCATGGTTGCCGTTGTGCTGCGGCGAGCTTTGGGCTCTTGGTGTTGTCTTGGTTCACCTTTGCTCAATGACGACGCAATGATGCCTCCCCAACCTGCTAATCGTTCCG
Source organism: Triticum dicoccoides (assembly GCF_002162155.2). Classification (NCBI taxonomy): domain Eukaryota; kingdom Viridiplantae; phylum Streptophyta; class Magnoliopsida; order Poales; family Poaceae; genus Triticum; species Triticum dicoccoides. Next base: position 753,599,949 of record NC_041384.1, read on the forward strand.
ACCGCCCGTGGCGGATCTTCCAGTCAAGGTTCGTGTTATGGTTTGGCACTCGTTGATTATGGTTGATCCTCTGTTGTGCCGTGGGGCTCGATACGCACGCCGGTGCGGTGCGTTAGGTTGTTTGCAGAGTCTTGGTATTGTGACCCCTCGACAGAATCCCACATCTACTTGTGTCTCTCGTGGTGTTGGTCTTTCTGCCTGCTAGCTAGGTCATGCCCTTTCCTGGGTGGCACTTTTTTCTCCTCTTCTGTAACCATGTTACCTGTATGGTTTTCGGCCCGGTTTCCTTATAAACTGGATCAGCCAAAGCTTAAGGGGTGACTCTTGGTTTTGGCAGCTTTTTGAGCAATATATTCAGGTGGGGATTCTCTCCCCCCCGGTGACCGTTCAAAAAAAAATCTCATCTAACGTGGTAGGCTAGCAGATGACAAGAACTCTGCCTCCAAACTATAGCGTCATTGGCTACCTCCTGGCCGTACGGACGATTGCCGAGAAGATCTACTCCTTCGAGTCAACGGCCTTGGTTGCATCTGTTCTCCATTTCTCGGATCAGGCTGAGATGAGTTCATCCGTTTTGTCCGTATAGTCTGCAGTTCCGTCTCCACCTGTTTCATGGTTGGTCTTTCTTCGCCGTGTAGCCTCAAGCACTGCTCTGCCAAAGAAGCGACACTGTTGATCTCTTCCTCAGTTGCCTCAAGGACCTGAGAATTAACAATACCTGTCATTCTCCCCTCACTGAACTCCTGCAGAAAATAGTTTGACAAGCTCTTGACTGTGCTTGATTCACTTGTGAAAACAGGTTTCATTCTCAGAAGCAACTCCACTTGTGAAAATGTCGCTCTTCCCGTTCAGCTGCCTGGTATGGAAATACTCCGATCTAAGAGCAACTCCAACGGGCCGACCCAAACGGACGGTGTTTTTATCCGCTTTTTGTCCATTTGGGTCGGCCGCCCGCCCGCCGTCCGCCCTCTTTTAGTTTTGGGTCGGCAGTGCGCCCAACGGGCTGACCCATTTCATGGCCGCGCGCGTTGGTTTTGGCTCTTCAGCGCGCGGGAAATGTTCGCGCGCGCGGTGGAAAGCGGCCTAGCGCACGCTGGTTTTGGCGCTCCAGTGCGCGGGAAAGGTTCGCGCGCGCGCCGCGGCCGGCCCTCGTTATAAAGAAGGCGCTCCCTCCACACTCAGTCTGCCGCCCACTCTCCTCGCCTATGCACCACCATGTCGATCCGCCGCCTGGGCGCTTCGGATTTTCGCGGAGTCCACGAGCTCCACTCCGGTGCCTTCTCCTCCGAGATCTACTTTGCGTCTGATCCTCGGCACCTTCCACACCGCCGAGGAGGCGGCCCGCGCGCACGACGCGGCGGCGTGGCGCCTCCGGAGGCCTCGTCGGGATATGAATTTTCCCACCGTGTCGAGCCAGCGGGCGCAAGATCTGTCGCCTCTCCCGCGGCTTTTCACCGGCGAGGATCGTCGTGTCCACCGGAGGCGGCAGCGTCGCCTCGCCATCGCAGAGAAGGACATGGAAGCCTTGGTGGCGTGCGCGGAGGCTTCCCGCAAGACATCGTCGACGAGCGCCAGTTCTACAGTCAATTGAGGTTGGAGAGGGACGCAAGGAGGAGGGAGCGAGCCGCCTATCGGGAGGACAAGCGTTCGCGGAAGCAGGCAGCTCAATTGAAACTGAAGCTACGAGAAACGTTGGGTTGAAACTTTGAAGACGAGCAGTTTGCTGACGCCTACATTCAGACGTCGGAGGAGGACATTACCGAGTCGGAGTCAGAAAGCGACGAATAGTGTTCTTTTTCTTTTATCTGTGTACGCTAGAACTATATGTATCCATTTTAAATCTGAAAAATGGCCGGCGGCGTTGGCGACGTAGCAGGCGGGCGAGTGTGTGAATGATGTGCCACCGACCAGTGGGCCCGGTGAAGAAAGAGGGCGAGCGCGCGCGCGTCCGTCTTGTATCCGCGCCGACGCAAATCAGGCAAAAAAATGGGCCGGGAATGGGGCGGCAGGCGGACACGCGTCCGTTTGGGTCGGCGCGTTGGGCCGGCTTTTTTGTCCGCGCCGACCCAAACGGACGGCCGCGGACGAAATGGGTCGCCCCATTAGAGTTGCTCTAAGTACCCAAATGTACCTTACACATTCGTAACAATCTGTGTTTGATCGATCGGAACCAATCTGGACGCGTAAAAATAGAGGGGCAATACTTGAGCTAAGCCTGTTGCTGAATCAAGGAACACGGTGCAGCATGGTCATGGATGCTCAATTCACTACAGACCTTGAGATAATCCATGACATGTCTCATAAACATGTCGTCAACACAATGAACATCACATCCCAAGGTAATAACAAACAGTTTCCATAAACAAGCACAATTCCAATCGAAAAACTCGTACAATCATGACACCCTTTAATTACGCGGAAATAAATTGACTTACAATACCAGCCTATGCACATTGTTTCCCATGGATACAAGCGCAGGGCAAGGATTACAAAAGTGAAAACATAATAATCCATTATTGCATCAGCTTACAAAAGTGAAACAAAAGCATCCATTATCATGAGCTCAACGTACGCATCTAGCGTGGAAGGCTAGCAGATGCCATGAACTCTGCCTGCAAGCTATAACAGCCTCCTGACTGTACGTTGGCTCTCTCGCCCAATCCGGCCGCAGAAGATTGGCAAGCAGCTCTAGTCCTTCGAGTTAATGACCTTGGTTGCATCTGTCCTTCATTCCACGGATCTCCCTGAGATGAGTTCATCTGTTTTGCCCGTAGAATTTGCAGTTCCGTCTCCACCTGTTTCATGGTGGGTCTTTCTTCGCCGTGTAGCCTCAAGCATCGCTCTGCAAGAGAGGCGACACAGTTGATCTCTTCCTCAGTTGCCTCCTCCAGGACCTGGGAACTAACAATACCCATGATTCTCCCCTCACTGAACTCCTGGAGAAAATAGCTTGACAAGCCCTTGATGGTGCCTGATTCACATGTAAAAACGGGCTTCTTTCTGAGAAGCAACTCCACTAGTACCACACCAAAACTGTACACGTCGCTCTTCCCGGTCAGCTGCCTGGTATGGAAATACTCTGGATCTAAGTACCCAAATGTACCTTGTACGTTCGTAACGATGTGAGTTTGATCAATTGGAACCAATCTAGAAGCACCAAAGTCCGAAACTTTAGCTTTGTAGTCTCCATCCAAGAGTATATTTGAGGACTTCACGTCGCGATGGAAGATTGATATTGAAGCTGCGGAGTGGAGATAAGATAGAGCTCCTGCTGTTTCTAGGGCAATCCTTAAGTAATCACCCCAAGACAAAGCAAAACCACCATTTGAATCAGCATGAAGAACTTGAGACAGTGAACCACTGGATACATAGTCATACACCAGCAGTGGAACCTCCGTTTCAAGACAACATCCGAAGATCTTCACAATATTTCTGTGATTTATCTGAGAGAGGACTGCTACCTCATTGATGAATTGACTGATCTCAGACTCCTTAATGACTTTAGACTTTTTTATTGCAACAACACGCTGATCAGATAATATGCCTTTGTAAACCATGCCCCCCATGCCCGATGATACGTGTAGGATCAAAGTCATTTGTTGCCTTCTCTAGCTCTTCTAACGAGAAAATCTTGGTTCTTTGCAGTAACGCCCGGGTTGTATTTGTGCAGTTGAGATTGAACTGTTTACATGCAAAGCAACCCTCTTCCAAGCCGAATGGGAATGGCACACTAGTGTTGCCACACCGACGGGTGCAATCAGCCCTGCTCGGAATTGGATTATACCCTAGTTTGATAAATGAAAAGTTAGAATGTATCAATGTCCAAAATATACCTAGCAGCAACTGTACATTTGGTCACCTGCTTAGGTAAAAAGGTTACCTTCTTCATCTTTCAAGCAGCCATGCGGAATGTAGGGGTTGCCTAAATAGCCAGCGCTGCAGATGCAGCTGTAGCCATGGTTTCCGGCAATGCACTCCGCATCTTCGATGCCACAGGAAGTTGTACTGTCACTGCACTCGGAATGCTCACTGATACAGGCATAGTTTGCCATGTTTTGCTTGGCAGCAGCGCAGGTGGATTGGTCAACTATCTGCCACGATAGCAGAAAGCTACTCGGCCGATCACTAGTTATGCTGATTCTATCCCACAGTGGAGAGATCTGGTTAGAGCGTGCATCAATGTTGCTTTTGCGGTCGTTGTGGACAAATTGGAACTTAAAACTGGCGCCGTCCTTCACATTAACACGACGCATCCAGAGGTATTTTTACAGTGTTGCATAGCCACCATCTCTGTAGTTCTTGGATCCAGGCACAAAGTGCTGCATTTCCATGTGGCGGCATCGTCTTCGACATAGTATACCTCCCGGCCACAGCCGGTGATGTTTAGAACACCGGACGCAAGAGAGAAGGACCTCCCAGGTGGTTTCAAAGAAAAGTTCTACACACTGGCACGAGATTGCATGGGGATTGTATACGAGAAAGAGGCCCCGATAGAATCTGACCTAAACTCGATCACCACGGTGATGCCGTCGCGCAAGAAGAGTCTGGAAGGCTGAGTGGCGTCATTACCGAAAAAGACTTCCGTCCCGCTTTATATATAAAAGCATCAATCAACAGGCACCCAGTACGAACACACGCCATGCCATCACAACACACGCACACACCCAGGACAGGATACATAGGCGCTGAGCATAGCAACACCACCCCTAGCACTACCGCCCACAGGAGAGATTTTACGTGACACTGTCCCCCCCCTCCCTCGTGTCGCCCCGCTCGGGCGACCCGAGGGGCGAAACCCTACCCCCGCCGCCTCCCTCCCCTGCTCGCCCTCCCCTCGCCGCCGCCGGAGACTGCTGACGCCGAGCAAGCTTGGCGCGCAGTCGATGAAGGTGGCGGCGGGGCCCTCGCCGCCTCGCCTCGTCCGTGGGGGGCTTCTGGATCTGGGGCGGCGGCCCCGGCTGGTGAGGCGTCGCCGGCTTCGGCATCCGGTGGCACGGGCGCAGGTCGGCGGTTCACGGCCGTGTGGACGGCAAGATCCTCGAAGAATGCGGGTCAGCGCGCGGCGGCTGCGTGTGCTCCGGCTGCGTCAGATCTGGCCGTCCCCACTGCCCTCCCTCTCCAGCAAGCTCCTCCCCTCCCCAGATCCGGCCTGCCTCGTCGAGGGGCCTCGGTCTGCTCGGGTGGGAGTGGGTGTCCGGATGCAGGACCGGGGGAAACCCCAGCCTGCCTTGCCGGCGGCGATGCCCGCGGGCGCCGCGCACCTTCCCGGAGGCGCCGTATCAGGTCTTGCTCCCCATCCCCCTCCCCTTTGTCTCCCGGGAGAAATCCTCAATCTTGTGGGGCAGCGGCGACGCCCTTGGCACCGTAACCTTATTGAAGGCGCTGTTTTGGGAACAAAGATGGGGTGGGGGCTTCGCTGTGGTGTAGGCGGAGTGTGTCGGCGGCGGCAGCGTGCGTCCAACGGTGGCGGTGTCTTCCTTGGTGCTGGGTCCAGGTGTTATGGTGCTCTTCGCCGGGCTGCAGTTTATTCCTCCGGTGCCCTTGGATCTTCCAGGACGGGAGGGGATAGGGTTCCCCTCCTACGGTGGCTGAACTTCAGCTCGTCGAGCGAGCCGAAGCTCCCAATTTGGTCTTGGCCCTAGCTGTTGCCCATTTGTGCATTCTGACCGCTCGCCCTCTTCCAAGTCAGAACTTGGGCATTTGGTGTTGCTCTGCTCTAGGTGAGTTCGTCGTCGACATGTCGGGAACGCCTGGTTCCGCACAAGTGGTATCTTCGAGGCCATCCATCTAGGCTCTAGGGTGAGCATGGCTATCGCTCAACGGTGCGACGCCTTCGAGCCAGGCGAGGAGGCAGGGGCCTTCTTTGACGATAGATCTGGATGGATGTGTCTTTCTTCAAGCCCAGGTTTTGGCAACGGCGTGCCTTGCATCGTCGTCGGTGCACTCTCCTGACCAGGACTTTGCTTTCGCCCTGGTTTTCGGCGTGCAAGAGGATAGTGGCATCTCCAAGCTATATGCTTTACGCCAATCTTTCTGACTAGCTTGTTGTATGTGCATTGTGAGCTGTTCCCTGGCGCCTCTGTATCTTTGCTGTATGTTTTATTTTTCTTTAGTTGGTGTTTGGTGTTGTTTGGAGTTGTAATCCTGGCCGGTTGATGGCTTTGTTAATTCAAAGCCGGGCTCCTCTGGAGCATTCGTTCTAAAAAAAAAGCACTACCGCCCCGAAGAGATGAAGCTACATATGACGAACCATGCGCTTCAAGGCGGCGCCTTCAAGAAGGATACGACACCGGGGCACCGCCACCGCCCGAGCCAAGGATCAGAGTTTCCCCCGGAGCCGCATGACAGGCAATGAGAGCCGCAACGATGCCTTCAAGAAAGGAACGATCTTCGCGGACGCTGGTCTGTCCGAAGATAGAGAAGGTTTTCACCTCGGCCAATATTAACCGCCACCGAACGCCACACCCCGGCAACCACGTCGCCCACATGACCATGGTGACCGGGTAGCACCAAGGCACGGGCTCTGCCCAAGAGCACCACGCTACCACCACCAGGGCCGCCGCCCCAGCATCCAAGACCTCGACACCACCTCACCCGAGACCCGCCGCACCCCAACGAAAGAGACGAGCGGAAAGGTCCCACCTTTCGTGCCGCTGGGCGACCCCCAGCGTCGAGGCCCAATAGGTCGGCCAAAACTGGCATCCACCGACCCGTCCTGCTGCCCCGAGCGCGAGACGAGCTCGGTCCTGCAGCATCGAGAAGGGGACAAGGTCAGTCCTACTGCACCGTGCACGAGACGAGTTTGGTCCTGCTGCATCGTGCGCGAGACGAGCTCGGTCTGCGGCACCGGGTGCGAGACGAGCGGTGGACCGCAGTTGGGAGAGGACCAGCCCATTGATGGGAGTAGCGCCCGGGCGACGAGGAGGTGGGGTGAAGTTCGAGACGGCCCGAACGTAGACAAGACGCCGCCAGAGAAGCTGGCCGCTGCCGCGGGCAAATCCATCGAGCCTCCGAGAAGCCGTCACGACACCGGTAGGCCACCACCGAGACCTACCCATGCCACCGCCCACGGCCGGAGTAGCGGCCACGCCCGGCCGCTGCCCTACCCCCGTCGCCCAGTGAGCTCCAAGCACCGGAGCCGCTGGGCACGCACCATTGGAGCCAGGCGCCGCCGGCCAGCCCCCAAAGCCAGATACGGCCGGATCTGGCAAGAAACCGGCCACGCACCACCTCCCGAGACGGGAGCACCGCAGCCGCCCCGCTGTGCGCGGAACGAAGGTCGCCGGAGCGCCCCCACTAGTAGGCAACCCCGCCGACCCGCGAGACCACCGCCGCGCCGCTGGATCCCGCAGACGTCCAGCGCCGCCACTCGAAGGGGCCGCCCCACGCCGGCGCCCATAAGCAGACGAGGAAGAAGGGCCCCGCCACCGCCGCACCCCCCGGGCTTTGCCCGACGGAGCTCGCTGGCGACGGCAGGGGGGAGGGGAGGGAGGCGGGGACGAAGGCCGCAGCCGCAGGGGTCCTTCCAGGCGCGGGCGGGCGCGCCACAGGAGGGGAGGGGAGGAGAAGGGGGGAGGGGGGAGCGGGGCGGGCCGGGAGGCGCGCGCCCGGTGGCCGGCGGCAGCGGCGGGGAGGCTAGGTCGCCGACAGCGGTGGGGATGGGAACCCTGGCGAAGTGGGGGAGCGGGGCGGGCTTCCCTTATGTTGCTCTTCGCACTCCTCGTTTGGTATCCTTCAGGAAACTGCCAGAGGTTGAAGTCGTGCAGGCGGGAGCACCTGGATCCCACGCCTAAAGGATAGCGGATGCTCACATTGCCGCAGCTCGTTGGGCAGCCATCGAGCATGGCACCAACTCGAGCTGGTTGTGCTTGTGCCCAGTTCCCTTCACGGCTCTGCTGGCCTGCTAGAACCCTGGGTGCCGGAGCTGTTGGCTTTTCTAGTGACCCAAGCACCAACAGAGAGAACATCATTGGCAAGATGCCCATGATCAATCTACAGTTCTACACTACACCTTGAACTAGAGAAATCCAGGTTATGCACCAGTAGCTTCTGTTCTAGGTGTACTACTTTCATTCCTGCCTTTTTAACTACTTCCTCCGTCACATAATGTAAGATGTTTTTTGACACTATCAATGATCCCAAACTTGCAGTTGACTCAAAGATGACTGGAACAGGATTTGTGTGGATGTGGATGTGCACGTGGTGTGCTTTGATGGCATGTGAAAGCAGATATGATCATGACCATCTGCATATGCCCATGTGGATGTGGCAGCGGTGTGCTCAATGCAATGTGAATAAGATGACCATGACCTCGTACTCCGTGCGGCAGGAAGAGGAAGACCTCAGCAAGTCAATCCAGGGCCAGTCTATCCCTTGTGTATTTTGTGGGTTCCCAAAGGATTGCTCTACACAAAGAGAGGAAAACCAAATTCATGCCAAATATTTGTTTTGACAAAGGGTGAACTTTATTTGCTTAAAATGAAGCATCAAGATGAACAAACATAATGAGCATATAACCAGCCTCTGCATAGATAGGATGCTCACAGCTAACATCAACGCACACACATAAAACTAACACTAGCAAAATAGCAAAGTCGTATAAGACCAAAGCTATGCGTAGGCGAGGCAAAAAGAAAAAAACCTAGAGCGATAATATCTGCGATCGGCAAACTATAACAATGACTAAATTCGCACCACCATCTCATGACACCACATGTATGACGAGGTTCTTCAGGATGGGGGCAACACTCAAGCGCCGTCATCACCGGATCCAACCAAGAAAGCCAGAATCGGCCTGAGCATATCCGAGCAATGCCTTCAACAAGGTAGCGATGTACAAAAACATCGTCATTGCCAGGTATGACCAATTCGGGACTGACCTAGGCTTTCGACCCAGAGCTCGAGACCGGGTGATAGAGTAGCATCACCATCGAAGTCATGTGTTGTCACCACCATCTTTCTGCGATCCCAGCAACTTCATACGAAGTAATTGCCGCCACTGCACAACCACCCCTTTTTGTCAAGCCCTTGTCCATAATTTATATTTCATTGCTGAAGTCAACCACCGGATCTAGAGACATGAGTCGTCCCGAAGAACATTTGTGACCACCGCCGCCGTGGATCCGTAGGAAGTTGTTGCAGTAGAGTCTGTATTCACTACCATACGGCCAATCGGATCTGTATCACCATCACCAAGTCGTGAACCTAGTGCCGTCGGCCAGTCACCGCGCACATGAAAGGCGCTGCACCTTGGCGCCCCGGTCAACTTCTAAAGAGCCACGACGAGTGAGTCCGCAGCCCAACCACCGCCTCGGCAAGCCCTGCACACCACACCATGGACGGCCACGTATCGAGCCAGGCATGAAGAAGCCGTGCACAACACCTGATCTGCACCGCACCACTTCATCGTGCACGACAGCAGCAGCACTATGCATCCGTGCGGCGCAAAGCGAGAAATTGGATCTTTTGCCCCACTTTACTTCTCCATTTGATCATTTGCCCCCCCCCCTAGAGAAGCTACCGGGTGGGGCCCGGGACCACTGTTATTGAGACAATCACGGGGCAAATCATCCAACCCCTTATAAAGTGGGGCAAATCATCCAATCCCCCGGCGCAAAGCACCTCTCCGCCAACCCCACACCTTTGGCCCCGTACCAAGCCAGATCCGACCAAGTACGTACAGCAGCCACAAGGTGCAGGAAGAGGCTGGCTAACCTGGGGGAGGAGGGGAATAGAGATTAGAGAGTTGGGCGGGAGAGCTCGCCGCCGCCGTCAGCGCCGGCGGCCGCGGGGGTAGAACGGCGATCTGAGGTTTCTAGGGCCGGCGGCTGGGGTGGCCTCCGGAGTCGCCCTAGAGCGATCCGGGAGGCGTGGGCTCTGTTGTTTCGGTGTCGTCCCAGTTCATGCCAAATATAGATAAAAAAACAAATGAACATGCAGAATTACAGCATGGAAATGGCGAACCTCAGAAGAAACTGACCATTAGGGGAAAGCAGAACCGTAGCGTGTAACTGGTTGGGAATGCCATCTTCAGTCTCCACTAATAGCTTGCAACCGAGCACAGACGACAGTAGTAAAAATTCTGAATAGACAGTAGCTCAATCTATCACAAAAGATTCGTGTGGATGTGTGCTTAGATGACATGTGAGAGCAGATGAGATGATGACCCTCGTACATGCCCATGTGGATGTGGCAGTGGTGTACTCGATACAATCCAAAGAAGATGACCGTGACCGTGACCTCGTACACCGTGCTGCAGGAAGACCTCAGCCAGTCTAAAGTTTGTTCCTGATAGGAAACCAAAGATGAGAGGGAACAAATGAGCACGCAAAGCAGTAACTGGGGCATCAGGAGAACGCGGGGGATCGTACCATTCAACCTGTTGTGATTGTCATCCTGCTCGTCAACAACGGCTAACAATCTTCAGCCCCCACTTATGGAGGCAACCTAACTGATACTAGCTTCACCTAGCAAGGTGACAGTGACCGAATCCATCGCCAACATTAGCTGAAGTTCCATTAAGCTGCAACCAAGGGAATTACGTTGTAACTGTAACCACTAGAGATGAATTTATGTACACAGAAGCAAGCAAGCCAGTAGCTCCAACTTATAGATGAGCTAACTGAGCTAAGTAAGAGTAACTGAACTCCATCCCCAATTTTAGATGTTGTTTACTTAAAGCCACAACCATGAGCACGTAGTAAAATGTCTGAACAACCGTTTCTTCTCCGGTGCTCCCCCCTTGGGCTGAACGCGGGGTGGGAAAACACATCGACGGCCAGGATGAACCAAAAACGGTTCATAACGAGGGGCACGATCGTCTTTGTTGCCCCCGCGTATAGCCGTCGAGGAGCCCTGGGAGGCCCGTACGGGCCCGGTTAGATCATATGCCCGGCCGTATACGTATGCCCGTTCGTATACGGTGGCCTTTCGTGCACGCGTGAAGCTGCCCGCGCCCGCGCGCCCCCCGCAAAAAAAAGAAGCCGCCCGCGCGTGGGGCAGCACGTGTCACGGGTAGTTGCCAAAACTGTCCCATCATATAAATGTGGACGGTAACCACCTCCGGCCGCATCGCCCACCATTTCCCCCCGCCGCATCGTCTCCCTCTCTCCACTCTCCACTCCCCACTCCCTCTCCTCTCCAACCTCCTCGTCTCACTCACCGCATCCTCTCCATCGCAATGGCGGACGCAGGAGGCGAGCGCCCCGATTGGGGCGCAGATCTGGTGGAGCAGGCGCGGCAGATTGCTGCGGGCACCTTTGTGAGGGGGCGTGCCGGCGTCCAGCGCGGTGCTCCCTCCGCTGGAGATCTGGAGAAGGCGGGGGCGGGCCGCAGCGGCGCGGTCCAGCCAGATGCGCCCGCTCTGGCCAACTCCGGCGAGGCGCAGAAGGTGGAGGCGGGCTCTGGCGAGGCGCACGAGGTGGAGAAGGTGGAGAAGGTGGAGGCCGGCTCCGGCGAGGAGGAAGCGGAGCAGAAGGTATCTGCGGCTAACTTTTAGTTGGTAGTTTTTAGATTGTAGGGTTTGTGGCCAGAACTTTGCTTGGTTAGATTTGTTGGAGGTAGGGTTTTCCTGTATTTGATTCATGCAAGAATGGTGGACAACATATGATTATTAGATTAGGTTAGAAGTATCCAGATTGAGGGATGGGGTTTTTTCAGATGCTTATTAGATTAGCAGTGGAATTTTTGCAATTCTTTAGGTGTTTGGAGTCAAATATATACTTCTGTATTGGTTTGGGTTGGTGCCTGCTTTAGTTCTTTGGCTTGATGATTAATTAAATGGATTCTTAGTTCTAGGGATTATGGCTGTCATAGTTGCAATTCTTAGATGCTTGATTGATGCATGTTGTCATAGTTGCAGTTATTTGATGCTTGATTGATGCCTGTCAGGCAGAGGCTATGAGATGGGTTGTGCATGGCCTTGTGTTTTTGGAAATTGTCTACGTGAGGTGATTAGATGGTGCATTAGTTTGGTTGTAAATATAGTGAAGGATGTGCTCATGTACTGGGTGTTGTCATGTTAATCAAAAAGAGCTTCTCAAGGGCTGGATTTTTTTGTGCTGGATTGGGGCTTCTGAAGGAGAGGGGAAGTGTGGTCGAGGGGAAGGGGCAGTCTATGCTTATTTACTTTGGGTTAGTAGAGGAATTTTGTCGTTGCTTCAGAGATGTTGACAGCATTGAACATCCTCTGCAATGCCGTTGCTTCAGAGATAAAAGCATCTTCGGGTTTTTTCAGATGCTTATTAGATTAGTAGTTGAATTTTTGCTTGTTAGAATTTAATTAGTATGAGGATGAATACCTTATTTAAGGGGGAATTTAAGGTCAGATAGATGTCATATGATTATTAGATATGTAGTTCAATGCTGCTGACATTTATGATTATTTGATTTGATCTGTGGTTCAATGATACTGGATGGAAACATATTTGATTTGAAATGCATTAATTAAGATGTGCCAATGAATTGATTTAGATGATACAAGATTCATCTATAGTATAATTTGTTGTTGTTTAGGTAAGTAATGAAATTTTAGATGTTTGTTGGAGATGTATGCATTTATAATTGAAGTTGTACCTAATTAACTACTGCATTATGTTAATATGTGTAGGAGCTTTGCTGCATTGTCCCAAAAACAGTAATTTGTGCATATTAAAATTTGTAGTTGGCTTCTGTAATTAGTATATACTATATGTAAAGTGTGAAGTAAACATTCCAACGCAGGATCCTAGCAACAAAATATACTATATGTTTCCATTAAGTAGTGTGTGTGTGTGTGTGGGGGGGGGGTAATTCCCTCAAAAGTAAAGTGTTAGGTTTATCCAGGGAATGTCAAGAATCCAGCTTGCATTTTCATTAGAATTTATGAAGGACATCATTTGTCTGTTGATCGATTGCTTAGATTCTATATTTATAAGGAAAGCATTTGGTCACTTGCAACATACCAATGTGGTTCACATTCACAATTTTGTTTGTAATGACATTCTGTGAACTGCAATTCAATTCATTGTAATTGATGTGCTTGTTTGACAATATAGCAGCAGGAGGAGGATCTTGTGGGCAACAAGAGGAAGTGGGACAAGACTGGGTTCTACCCATATGCGTCTGATGAAGATGAGCCGTACGAGGTAAGGCCTAGTTCAAATGTTATTTCTGCATTGAGTTAGTATTATGTGTTTATAGTTTTTGAATGCATAATGTATTAATGTCAGTCATTAATGTGTGCAGTATGAATCTGGAGATGATGTGGTCGAGGGGAACGTCGAGTCCATTGAAGAGAAGGAGGTGTTGAAGATCAGGGCCCAAGGACCTGCCAAGTACTACAACTGGAGGAATGAAAAGTACCGGTGCCCCTACTGCAGCAAGCCCAAGCCCAGGTCTGGGTTATTGGAGCATCTGATGGAACATTGCCGGGCTACATCGATCTCCAGTCATGACTACAAGATGATTGGTCAGCATAAGGCGCTCCTGAAGGTCCTGAGAAACCCTGACCTGTAGTCGTACATCATGCTGATCATCGGAAGCTGGAAGCCGTACTCATCATCAGTATATTTGATGATGTTTTACTTTTGGGAAAGCTGCATCTGGGTCTGAACTGCGAGAAAACTTGATATATTAATGTAATGTAATGTAATGTATTGTGTGGTTGAACTGGATCTGTTGTGAACTGCCTGCTACCTATTAGAATGCTATCTATATATGTGTGACCTTATCTTTAATGGTGGTGAATGCTTCCTTCATGTTTAGTTGTTGTTTCGATGGTGCGAAAAAAACAAAAGGTGCTTCAGTGTTGCTTGAGACATGCTGCAACACTTGTCTATGCTGTGGGCAAGTGCAACATGCTGTGCCCATCTGCTAATTATACCAAATATTGAATGTCGCAATGTTCCAAAATGGCTGTCATGAATTATAGTACATGGGGTTTAGTAAAGTTACTGATAATTGTTCATCCTCACACATTCCATCAACGCATAATTTGAATAAGCAAAAAGATCAAATGTTCCATCATTTGAACCTATGTTGCAATTACAGAGCAAATATTCCATCATCAAAGTGTGAAGGAATTAAATATAAATTTAGAAGAAAAGAAAATATACATATTCAAAAAGATGTGTTTGATAAAAATACCTTTTGAATTTTTTGTATGTTATTATTTGAGGGGTCATGTAATTTTTATGTTACTTTTGGAGTGCTCAGGTAATTTTTATGTAAAGTGAAGGAAAAGGAAAAAAATAAACAAAAGGGAAAGCACGGGCCATCCTAGCCATCCTGTAAACCTAGTTTAATAAATAAAAATTCAAAAAAATAAGAGGGCATTAAAAAGGTAAACAAATTCAAGAGGGCATTATAAATTCAAATAATTTCAAAAATATAGAAAGAATTTTTTACAATGCCCCCCTTAGGTATAGACCGATGTTTTGACCGGTCAGTCTAGAGGGCATTATAAATTAATAAAAAATTCAAAAAGTATAAAACCTTTGGAACCTACCTTTGTTTGTGCAATAGATCATGTGTGCCAAAGTTGAGGTCATTTGGAGGTGGTCGAAAAAATGACCGCATTCCGGAGGGGCCATTTGGTCTAACTTAAGCCAGTTTTTGAAAAAATGTGATTTTTCCCACCACCTCCAAATCACACAAACTTTCTTGAACATGGTGACCCACATGTGCCAATCATGGCTATGAAATAAAATTTGGAAAAAGAATTTTTTACAATGCCCCCTGAGGTATAGACCGATGTTTTGACTGGTCAGTCTAGAGGGTATTATAAATTTATAAAAAATTCAAAAAAATATAAAACCTTTGGAACCCACCTTTGTTTGTGAAATAGATCATGTGTGCCAAAGTTGAGGTCATTTGGAGGTGGTCGAAAAAATGACCGCATTCCGGAGGGGCCATTTGGTCTTAACTTAAGCCAGTTTTTGAAAAAAAATGACTTGAAGGTCAAAAAATTAACTTGTCATATATGCAAAAAAATATGTGTAATGAACGCAAGTGAGCATGTGTATAATTTAGTGTGTGATTTCAAGATCAAATCAATACACAATGGCAATATGCCAAAAAAATTTGCCCACCTACCAGAGCAGGAGAATTCATACTCCACGGCCTGCATACGACTAGGAACCCTGCGGTGCTTGAGCCAGGATGCAAGCCCGTGGTGCAGATTATCTCTGCTGCTAGTAGGCCCCACGGGGCGGAAGGGACGAGAGTTAGGCAATGTACTGCCTGCAATTGATAGGAGCTTGAGAGGGGAGTCGCAACCGGGTATATAAACCGGTGCGGCGCTTCCTCGCTTGGCGAGGTGGGAATAAACTCCCACCACCCAACGGCTGTGCGCTGCGATGTGCCCTGCGCGGCTCCGCCTTGGGCCCAATTCGAGCGGGCTGGCCCAGGCAGCCTTACTCCGCTCGCTGATACGTTTTAAATTTTCTTTGTTTCTTTTCTTGTTTATATTTGTAATATTTAAAATCAAGTCTCTTTTTTCTATATTATTTCTAACAGTGTTTACTAAAATTTAAAAAATATGCCAAATTTTGTGTGTTTTATTTCATTTGTTCGTACTCTTTTGTATATTGATAATATTTACGAAATATGAACTAAAATGTTGTGTTTTAATTCAATTCTTCATTCCAATATTTCTTATCTTTATTATTTTTTAAATATTTTTAGTTTGTAAGATAAAATGTTCTGTTTTATTTCACTTCTTCATTATAATATTTGTTCTCTTCTTTATATTTGAAATATTTCCAAAATGTAAGATAATATGTTGTCTTTTATTGCACTTATTCATTCAAATTTTTCTTCTGTTTTCTATATTCTCCTCTTTTCTTTGTTCTGACAGTTATAAATTTAAATAATGTATGATATATTGTTCTCTCATATTTCACTTTTCATGGTTGTCTTTCCTAATTATAAATTTAATTTTCTGTTTCATACTTGAAATATTATTAAATCAAATATAGTTGGGACAATCGCATGTATGCCTCCACTTGCACCATGTACTACAAGCAGGTTCTTCTTCTCGGTCTCACCAATTGATACCAAACTTTTATGCACAGCCTACGATGACCATAGCAAGCATGCCTGGCAACTACCGTTCATTTTCAACACTCTATGCATCTTGTATGCACGTGGTAGTAGAATTCATACACCACGGCCTCATTCTTGTTGAAATCCAATTAATATCCATGTGTATTACATGTAAGTGAGCATGTGTAAAATTTATTAGATGACTTGAAGGTCAAAACATTAACTTGTCATGTATGCACAAAAAAATTGTGTATTGAATGCAAGTGAGCATGTGTATAATTTAGTGTGTGATTTGAAGATCAATACACATGGCAATATGCCAAAAAAAAGTGCCCACCTACCAGAGCAGGAGAATTCATACTCCACGGCCTGCATAAGACTAGGAACCCTGCGTTGCATGGGCCAGGATGCCGGCCCGTGGTGCATATTATCTCTGCTGCTAGTAGGCCCCACGGGGCAGAGGGGACAAGAGTTAGGCAATGTACTGCCTGCAATTGATAGGAGCTTGAGAGGGGAGTCGCAGCCGGGTATATAAACCGGTGCAGTGCTCCCTCGCTTGGAGAGGTGGGACTAAACCCCCACCACCCAACGGCTGTGCGCTGCGATGTGCCCTGCGCGGCTCCGCCTTGGGCCCAATTCGGGCGGGCTGGCCCAGGGCAGCCTTACTCCGCTCGCTGATACGTTTTAAATTTTCTTTGTTTCTTTTCTTGTTTATATTTGTAATATTTAAAATCAAGTCTCTTTTTTCTATATTATTTCTAACAGTGTTTACTAAAATTTTAAAAATATGCCAAATTCTATTGTGTTTTATTTCATTTGTTCGTTCTCTTTTGTATATTGATAATATTTACGAAATATAAACTAAAAGGTGTGTTTTATTTTAATTGTTAATTCTAATATTTCTTATCTTTATTATTTTTGAAATATTTTTAATTTGTAAGATAAAATGTTCTGTTTTATTTCACTTCTTCATTCTAATATTTGTTCTCTTCTTTATATTCGAAATATTTCCAAAATGTAATTGATAATATGTTAAGTTCTACTGCACTTCTTCATTATTTCAATTCTTCATTCCAAATTATAAATTTTATTTTCTGTTTGAAACTTCAAATATTATTAAATCAAATGTAGTTGGGACAGTCGCATGCATACCTCCACATGCACCATGTACTAGGAGCAGATTTATCTTCCCGGTCTCACCAATTCAGACCAAACTGTATGCAAACCCTAGGATGACCATGGCAAGCATGCATGACGAGTATCGTTCATTTCGAAAACTGGTTGCATTTTCTAGGGTTTTTCCGTTGACAAAACCCTACAACACTGCCCCCACGTGACACAACGTGTGTTTTGTGTCCGAACTCGTGCACACCTTGCCTGGGGGGGAGGGGGCACATTGGCCATCCTCACATGCTCCCAAAAGTTGGGGTCATCTCATGCATGCCCCCACATGCACTATCTACAAGCAGGACCATTCGGGTCTGCCGGAGATCAGGTCTGAAATTGGTTTTCCTTGACGGTCCCACCAAATGGTCCCAAACTTCATGCATACCCTACGGTGACCATGGCATGCATGCGTGACAAGTATCGTTCATTTGCGACACTCGATGCATTTTCTAGTGTTTTCCGGCGACAAAACCC
>NC_041384.1:753617863-753623730 GCF_002162155.2 Triticum dicoccoides
CATGCATACCCTACGATGACCATGGCTTGCATGCGTGACAAGTATCTTTCATTTGCGACACTCGATGCAATTTCTAGGGTTTTCTTGCGAGAAAACCCTACAACACTGTCCCCACGTGACGCAACGTGCGTTTTGTGTCCGAATTCGTGCACACCTTGCCTAGGGGACCACATTGGCCAAGCCCACATGCTCCCAAAAGTTGGGGTCATCTCATGCATACTTCCACATGCACCATGTACAAGCAGGACCATTCGTGTCTGCCGGAGGGCAGGTCTGAAAGTGGTTTATGCGTAACCTACGATCTCACGAAATGATCCCAAACTTAATCCGTAACCTACGATGACCATGGCATGCATGCATGACAAGTATCATTCATTTCCGACACTCGATGCATGTATAATATTGTAGAAATGATAGAGATACTATAAATATTGTTGAACATATACAAGTATACAATAACTAATACGTGTCACAAAGAGTTTTTTTAGGGATGAATGAATGATATTTATTTTGAGGGAAGAAACAATGCAGGTAGGTGGGCCGGCCCAGACCGCAAATAAGTGTCGGATCCATATTGTGGAGCCCACAACGCTGCGCTTTCCATGCACGTCGATCACAGGAGTAGTTGCCGTTCTGTTACACAATTCTGGGATCGTGCTAATCCATATGTTCCTAATCCCTACGATTGAGGAGCACGTTCAGCCTCGCTTCAACGGAGGAAAATATAGATCGCGAGATTGGCCACAGGGAAGTTACGACGACCTAGGCGTCGACCTCGTATATAATCTACTCCTCCTCGCACATGTCGTCGACTAGATCGACTCCTGCCGGCGAGGCATCGACAGCTCCGTCCGCCGCATCCCACACGCCACAAAAACCCCGAGAAGATCAAGGTCGTCCGCACGTGCAGACCGACCTCGACGAACTACGTCGAGAACGCATTGTCGACTTCTTTCATCTTCGTCGACCGATCAAGTAAATTGTCCTCCTTCCCTCGCGCCTTCATAGCAAGCTACTTCCTCCGTCTCGTTGCTTTGATGGACTTAGGTTTACCACATATTTTCAACTAGTATGAACTCGACTAGATGCGTTCTGACCAGATGGCGTAGATGAAAACATTCTTTGGTTCTTTCATAGCATGGTAGAATAAGATGTTGTTTCTCGAGAAGCATGATGCAATACATTTTTTGTCACAAGATGCAATTATATTTTTGTCACACGATCCAATTATATTGTTGTGCACATAGAACATTAAAGAGTTATTAACATTAGATGTTGATGAACCTCAAATAGGTACCATTGCTATAGACTCTAGTTTTTTTACAGCTGAACAATTTGTTATCCTGTTAGTAAGATAACCAGACGAATAAGTAACAGTTTACCATATTAAATTTATTGATTATATAATTTATATGATACTCAAAGAACTTGATCAGATGCAAGTAAATTCAATTACCAATTGTAGTTACTTTTTCATTGCCTCATGTCAGCACACACTTTGCTGCATGTTGCAGTATACATGGTGATAGTATTGTATTTCCATTACTGTTATTTTTGCATTAGTGTTAGCTACTGCCAGAAAGTTTTATATTTTTGCATGCCTATTGTTATTTTTGCTTTAGTGTTAGCTAATGTCACGAAGTTATATATTTTCTTTCAACAGGATGGACGAGCTGAATGGAGAAATAGTATGCGCAGTTGAGAAATGGTGCAAGCTTGTTGCAGATCTATCGAGCGGTCAACATGCTAGAGTGGCTGATACATCATTGCGCAGCATGATGCAAATACCATCTATTAAGATGCGTACCCTGCTGGTTAGGTATATGATTGAGAATTTTCAGGCCAGCACGGGCAGATTCATTATACAAGAGCAGGTTGGGGAGGTGACTCTCGGTGCGGTCGACGTCGAGTGCATCATTAACCTCGAGAACCAAGGACTGTCCGCTTCGGACATTCTGACTGAAGAAGGCGAGGACATGCAGGAGCGGGTGCCGCCACAATTTCTCAGTAAGACGTCAGAAAACATAGTGATAGATAATCTCATTGAGGAAATAATTAAAAGTAAAGCCACCGACGATGATTTTCTTTGCAAAGTAGTGCTGGACCTGTTAGGAACAATTATTGCTCCCATGTCGAGCAAGATTGTGCCAAAGCAGTACTACGCTTTGGTCTACGATGTGAAACGTATTTCAAAGATTAACTGGAATGCCTTCACCATGCGTGTTCTCCTTGATTGCCTTTGCATAGTGAAGAAAGGTAAACACCTCCGCCAATGGCCGAAAGGCAATTTGGCTCTCTTGCAGGTACACATATCAGACCTGTTGCATAATGTCAATTATCATATCATTGCAAATTTTATGTGATGTATTTTACTAACTCTAAATCCTTATATATTTTTTGTAGTACTTGTACTAGGAGAAGGTGCAACCGGTCGAAGGCGAATGCGCCTATAATCCCAACTTGTCCATACAACCTCTTATGAGGAACTGGACAGAAGGCGCAGCCACTAGGAGAGATAGGTTCGACTATGATAATGGGCGCGGCCGTGGTAACGTAAGGGCAAGTCATTGTGTTTCGTCTTTATTAAATGTTTTGTAACTTAATACTATTTATTTTTTATTCATCACATGTACTTCAATATCGCATGCAGATCGAAAATAATATCACCCAGGAGTATAGGGCTCAGGAGCCCAACATCCCAAATAATGCGCCTACCATGAAGCCAAAAACCAAGCCTGCAACTGGAAACGCAAAGAAGTCGACGCAGCCGCATTGTCGGAAGATTTGATGGAGCTTCTAATGAAGCGGTGCATGGACTTCATACACACCGAGATGGGGCAAATCCCTGATAAAGTAGCTGAGGTATCACACCCAAACTTTATACTTTACAGTATGTTTGCTGTTTTAAACCATCCTACCATTACTAAGTTTATATTTCTATTGCAGAGGTTGTTGGAGAAGTTGAACAAAGAAGGTGTCATGTACAAGCCGGCTGCTGCCGTGCCATCCGCGGAGAATGATCCGGACGAAGTGGATTCGTTCGAGAATGGTCCATATGAAAAGAAGGAATTCGTGTACAAGGAAGACATGGACAGTGATGGAGAGCCGATCATTGACATGACGCAGCCTGAAGTGCTTCCCGACCATAAAACCGTACCTGAGGTACTATGTATTTATCTTTCTGTCTATAATTTTCTCGTTTAATTTTTTTCGTCCAGAAATGTTCACACGATTTAGTTTGCGAAACAGAAAACCCCATCGAAGCTGAAAGGACACAAGGAAGCTTCACCTATTAAGCGTAATGATGTATGTGGGGGTACACCGGAAAACCCTTGGGTGGTTGGTACTTCTACTCAAGCACCTTCATCGGACATAGACATTTGTCCATCTTCTGTCGGCAAGTTCATGGCTAAGGCGAATGGAAAAAAGGGTGCAACAATCGATAAGGATGAGGAGGTTATGTCCGGTAAGCGGAAGCGGACCGTTCCCAAGAAATTTGATTCCCCCTACGCACTTGACAAGCCCGGCAGGCTTACCAGTCGTGGTCAGAGAACCTCTCGTACTAGTACTGCTACTAGAGGTCTCGTAACTAACATTCTTAATTTTTTTATTTACTACCAATGCATATGATCACCATTGTTGACGTTCATATTATTTCATGCAGCTCTATTTTCAAACAATACTGTGCCGGAGGTTGTGGCAGATGAGTTGACGCCGGAAATAATTGATGCAGGTGTTTCATTTGTCGAGTTAGCTGCTAGCACTGAGAAGAACAAGAACAAAAAAATTTACTACAGTGAAGGCCGTGGCATAACTCTGACTTCCGAAAGGATTCTACCGGTACTAGCTCATAGATGGCTTTCAGACGATGCAAGTACTACTTGCATGTCCTGTTTATAAGATGCTCAAAAATCTATGTCTCAACTCTCAACATGTAATCCGCTGATATTCTATTCAGGTTATTAATGCTTAGAGCATTACTAGTAGTACCCCTAAACCCTCAAACCCCTGTAGCAGTTTTAAGGGTTGAGAAGTGCCACTTTTTGACACTTTTAAGGGTTGAAAAACAGGGGCAAAGACTAGAACCCTCAAACCCAACCCTTAAACTGCTTTAAGGGTTGGATTTGAGGGTTTTAGTCTTTGCGTCGACCCCAACCTTTAAAACTGTCATTTCATATATCACACATTTCATCACATTTCATCATATGACATATCACAAATTCCATCACATTTGACATAAAACAATAATCATTCTAGTTATTATTACAACACCGAATAAAACAATAATCATTCAAATTATTACAACAATGTTTGAGCAAATTACACTAATTGTTCGACAAATAGGACATAGAAAAGTAAAACAAAGATACATCATGGGCCAATGCGCCGCCCATCCAACTGCCAGTGGTGCTCTATTAGATCATCCCGGAGCCGACCATGAGTGGTTGCATCCTCAATCTCACGATGTGCTTGAAGAAAAGCGTGTATGCGAGAAGGGTTTCTTTCCGGTTGCACACGGGTACCAACATTGTCATAGAAACAAGGGAGGTTTAAACCTCTTTCATCCTCTAGGATCATGTTGTGTAGAATCACACAACCTTTCATGATGTTCATCAAGGTTTTTTTGTCCCAAAACCGAGCTGGACCACGAACTATGGCAAACCTTGCTTGCAAAACACCGAAAGCTCTCTCAATATCCTTGCGGGCTGCCTCTTGTGCCTTGGTGAAATGAGCCTCTTTTCTTGTTAAGGGCACCCCATTTTTCTCCTTGATGGACTTCACAAGAGTTGCCCATTCGGGATAGATGCCATCGGTGAGATAGTATCCCATTGAGTACTCATTGTCCATGATTTTGTAGTTGCAAGCTGGAGCATCCCCAGAAATTAATCTTTTAAACAAAGGAGATCTATTGAGGATATTGATATCATTGAGTGTTCCCGGCAACCCAAAGAATGGATGCCAAATCCATGTGTCCTGAGATGCTACGACCTCAAGCACAATGGTAGCATCACGGCTTTTACCGCAATACATTCCGTGCCATGCCTTTGGGCAATTTTTCCACCTCCAATGCATGCAGTCAAGACTACCTAGCATCCCCGGCCATCCCCTTTTTTCATTCATTTCCATTAATCTCTTTGTATCTTCCTCGTTTGGTGCCCGAAGATACTGCTCACCGTACAGCCGAATGACCAACTTGGCAAACCTACGGACTGACTCCGTGGTTGTATCTTGCCCAATGCGAAGATACTCGTCGGTATAATCCGTGGGTATGCCATAAGCGAGTACCCGCATTGCCGCCGATATCTTTTGATATGCACTAAACCCCATGATACCAGCGGCGGATCTACGACGTTTAAAGTAATAGGAGGCGGCCTCACAATCGTTGACAATCTTCACAAACAAACTACGCCGCATTCGGTACCTTCTGCGGAAGAGACGAGGAGGGTATGTAGGTACCTCCGCGAAGTAGTCTTCCATCAAATGCTCGTGTCCGAGAGCGCGGTTCCGGTAGATGGTGACTCGTCCCATCTTCGATCCTCTCCTCTGATCCATCAGCTTCACGCGGTTTTCAAAGGATTGCACGTCGATGAGGAGGCTCATCATCTCGATGTCGTCGTCTTGCAACAACTCGTCGATGTCCGAATCGTCGGATGACGACCACTCCGACGAATCGGACAATGAGTCCATGACAATCTCCTCATTGTTCATCTCCATCTGCAAAGGGCAGTCACTAATTAGTGCTGAAAAATGAAACAATAAAGAAAATGAAACAAAATGAAAAAAAAGCACATACCTCACGGCTTGGACGGGGCGGCGTCGGCGGCCAGCGGGAGGGCGGCCGGGGCGCGGCTTGGACGGCGGGAGGG
>NC_041384.1:753624381-753646722 GCF_002162155.2 Triticum dicoccoides
GCGGGAGGGGACGCCGGGGCGGGGAGGCGGCGGGGCGGTGCGCGACGGGGCGGGGAGGCAGAAGGGCGGCCGGGGATGGAGCACCGGGGCGCGGCGCGGCGGGAGGGCGGCCGGGCAGGGCAGCCGGATCCAGGGAGGGGGAGCTGGGATCCGGGGAGGGGGAGCTGAAAACTCCCTCCCGCGCGAAACTGGCGATGGAACCGGGTCGGGGAGGGGTTGGGTTGCCAACCCCTGTTTCTAAAGGCTGGGAAGGAGAATAGGGGTTGAGCCTCTAAATTTTTTTTGAGGGTTTAAGGGTTAAGGGGTTCTATTCTTTGCGATTTATTCGTCTCAACTCGTAAAAAAGCGGTTATTTTTGAGGGTTTGAGGGTTTAGGGGTACTACTAGTAATGCTCTTATATGGGACATTTGGAGCTGCGTGTTGGTCATGATCGTTACCTCTGTCCAGCGTGGAGGTCCAAATTCCTTGTAGATCGTGCTATCGCACATGACGATCCATTGCCATCGAGCTGCAACATGGATAGTGCTCTGACCAAAGCTGGGGCAGTTAATAGAGTCACGAAAGAGTATACTGTGCGTGATAAGGTACGTAATGTTTGTGATTCATCACTACAGGATAGTTCATCAAGTATTTCTTTTGATCCGTAATGGTTTTTTGCACTGTAGACGTATATCGCGTTGAATATCGACAATAGCCACTGGATGACCATGGTCATGCACATGATCAAAAAAGAATTCCAAGCTCTCGATTCGCTCTATCCTCTGGACCTGACTGAGAGGACTGTTAAAGCACTGGTAATGTAACCAACATTTGTACCATTGCTTTTACATATTGTTTATGATTGATCTTTAACACTATCCTCTTTATAGCGAATGGCTATAGCACACGATATGCGTCAGGTAAATCTTGTTACACCTGGGAAATATCCGGACGTAAGTACGTGGCCTATCAAGGAGTATGAAATACCCCAGCAAGAGGATGGGTGAGTTAATAGGACACCGTGCAAAATCAAACAACAAAACACATGTTTGTACTGCCCACCGCTAATGTTTGCATATGTACCAGGAACTCTTGTGGCCTTTTTGTCACAGAATGTCTAGAACATTGGGATGGGGACAAAATCACCCGCAAATTTACACAGGTATGCTGTTATTTTCGTTTGTAGACTAGCTACTATGGTGGTGTAGGAACTTCGGTTCATGTAACCTTTATGTCATTTTTTGCAGGCCACCGTTAACGCAAGGAGAAGACGTTTCGTCGCAGAGCTGATTATGTCACCTTCAAACTCGATGGAGTGTGTGAAGAACAAAATTCGCGAAATCGCAAGCAAAAGGCGCGCCTGAAGAATTCATGCGGCATTCAAGATTGAAGTTCTAGTGGTTTGGATTTAGTCCGGTCGAAGGTTTCGACGGCATGATTATCTTAGGGGTTCTATCATTTTTATGTAATAAACAGGGCACATGCATGTGTATGTGTCTGTCAGACAATTCGCTCGTACAAGACAATTTGGTCGTAAAATTCGCTCGGAGAAGACAATTTTGTCGTACCAATAATGGTTTGGCTTCACTTATCAAGTGTTCTTGATTAATACTTTTCTCCTTCTCCAATTTTTTATAATAGTCTATTTTTCTCTTCAACTGCTCTCGTAAGTTTCATATTAAAATTTTCACAATCTTAACTTTTTTTAAAACTCTACCAAGCTTAGCATTCTGCCTTAGCTATCTGCATGTCATCATCTTGCATAATCTCCTAGTAATTCCCCCTCATCACATTATTATGAAAAGTAGTCATGGTAGATAAGTAAATATATCGAGCCATAATGTAATATTACACTCATCAAAGTCATGTCAGCTCGTTGGCTCTATCGCGTGTTATCAGGCATCATGTTTTTCTAGTTTGTTTTACAAACCCGTCGTTTTTAATTATATGTATAATTAACTTTTTCTGTACTCATCATAATGCCAGGCACGGCCCATCTAACCACGTGAGGGGCCCCACAGGCGGGCTATCTTCCCGGCAGCGCTACGCCAGCCCATTTTGCCAGGTTCACATCGATCTTTACCCTTTTCTCGTTTCGCTTTCCAAATCCCTAGCCCTCCCTCTCTATTTGCGCATCCAAATCTCGACGGCGAAAGCATGACAGTGAGCTGGGCGTCGGGCGGTGGCGGCTGCGGCGAGAAGAGCGGTGGCGACCGCAAGTTAGGTCGAACCCTGGGTCCTGCAAGCAGGTGGGCCGGATTCAGTGGCACAGGAGGCAGCGGCGGCGGATCTAGTAGAACAGGGGACGGGGGTTTCGTGGGCGGCGGCGGGCCGGGAGAACCCACGACTAGGGTTTCTTCAGTGCTACACTTTGGTGGCAAAAAGGTAAGTTCTTTACCGTTGTTCTTTACATCCCAACATTATCGCCCATAATTCATCACCTGTGGCCATGACAAGCTTCATCTATGTGGTCATCAGGAAACTCCTAGTGGCCGTGTCTGCATAGATGCAGACAATTTTGGCAGCGCACTCGGGGGATGTGTGTTTCAGGTTAGTCTACTGACCATGATCTTCAAACTGGTACTGCTATTGCGGTCAAGCCGCAAAAAAGTTCAGTGTTTAACGCTTGCAGCGACAAGTTCAGTTATAAAATGACTTGAATTGCTCATGATATATTTAGGATGATATCACTTCTGAGTATGTTGAATGGGTTGATGGGGAGTGGGATAGAAAAGCAAAGTTAGTCATTAAGTATCTTGCCATGAAGAACAAGAAACTGGAGACTAAGATTACAGAATATGAAGCTGAAATTAAAAGGAATGAGAAAGAAAAGAGGGCAATGGTTAAGATGCACAAGGAGATATTGCTCTATAGGGATAGGATTTTAGGATTTGGAGGTCTTCTGTATCTTGGCCTACTTGCCATTATGATTGCTGTCATAGTTAGCAAGTAGATTGTTCATAAAGTTATTGACATCATTGTAATTGACATGATGAAATGATGCTGAATTATTTGCTATTCAGTTTATGGGCAAAGTGTAACAGAGATTGCAGCATAAATAAGATGGGCCATCATGATTGGTAGACAGTGCACTTTTGGCATGTTCTATATTTGGCAGACAATGCACTTTTGGCATGTCCTGTATTTGACAGACAATGCACTTTTGGCATGTTCTATATTTGGTATGTGATGCACATGGGCACATCACCTAGCAACACTACTGATTTATGTAGCAGACAAGTTCATTGTCTTGTTGCAACATAGGAGCAACATCTAGCAGCTTCCATGCAACACTGAAGCAAAGCAACAATACATATTCAATAATCAGAAATTTAACTGAACTTGGCACTTAGGGTGAGCAGTAGATATTCAGTTCTTCAGCCACAAAGAACCCGATCAAACCGTACCGATTGCATAACTTATATGCTTACATATAAAAGCATACCTAACCAACATCAAACCCAAAATAATGTTAACTTATATGCTGAAACATATAACAGCATACCTAACTTAAGATAACCAGCAGCTTCCTCCTCCTTCAGCAAATGTGCCCATCTTCACTTCTTCAGAAATTTGAGGCGGCGTGAGCGGCGCACCACACACGGAGAAGCCTTCTTCTTGACCACCGTTCTGTTGGACAGCTGCGCCACCTGATCCCGAGCCACCTCCTCTTCTTCCACCTTCACTATGTTAGGGAGGAAGGGAAGGAGCTCGATGTCGATGGGCATTGTCTTGCCACCCTCGACGGCGACCGACGCTACCATCTGCACAGTGTCCTCCTCGCCCTCCTCATGGTCATCAGGGATAACCGGTACCTCCTCCACGTCGTCCTCCACGACGTCAGAGCCCAACGACAGCACTGGCTTCGACACATGGCGGACCTGGTAGTCCGGGCTGACGGGCGCAGGGACAGCGAGCTCGACGTCGACGCGGCCCGCCCTTGACGCGACGCGTGCTGAATCTGGCCACGGCGTCATGGTGGTGGAGCGGTACATCCACCACCTTGCGCGCTGAACAGGGGAGTCGCTCAGCGTGGCCTCTCGCATTGCCCACATGAGTAGGACAGCCGGCGGGACGCCGCGGCCGTAGGGGAAGGCGCGCTTCCTCTCGGTGTCGGTGAGGACTTTGACGAGGCCATGCGCGTGGTTGACCAACATCTCCGTGCTGGGGAACCAGCCGCACACCTCCGTCAACTGTGCGTGCCACCCCTCGTCATTGCCGGCGAGGTCCATCATCGCTCTCTGCCAGCCGAGGCTTCTCTCCATGGAGGCGGCTGCAGCGGTCGTCGGCGAGGGTATTGTCGATCTACTGTAGGTGGGTATAAGAGGGGAGTTCGAACCGGCACCCGTGGGAGGTGGGTGAGTGTGTGGTGGGGAGGAGAGTGGTACAGTTACTTATATAATGGCATTTAGGACGTGGGCAGGGGAAACGTACAATAATATTCTTTCTACCTCCCGCCCCGGTCATTACACAGTAAATAATTTTTTTGATTTTTGTTTATAGGGAAACATCTTACTTTATTTAAACAAAGACTGGGATCTCGTCTGCTAATACACTAAGGATACAATCAGGGGGCCAAAGCCTCCAAATCCAAACCAAAGAAACACAAGCGCCTACAGCTACCTTAGCCAAAGTATGAGCCGGCCGATTAACAAAGTAAATATTTGAAGCAAGTGTTCTACTCTTGTTCCTTCTCCACTTTTCTGCACCTGATAGAAGACAAGCTAAGTTAATGAATGATACAAACTTTAATAATCCAAAATGCATACAAACACTTACTTCTGATTTAGTTTGCATTTCTTGCTACGTCTAGTGTATCCTACCAATTTGCAAGCGCCGCACCGGGTTTTCAACTCATCAAAAGAGAGTGGTCTACCATTTTTCGAGACAGGGCGGCTCTCATCTGCCTTTGTTGCACCTTTGCTTGACACTTTCATAGGATCTTTAACCTCAATCATGTTGCCTTCACCATCGTCCACATATTCAACTGCACACTTACTGATGTCATTTGTTTGCTTCAACAAATTTTCCTGTAGCAGATCATACTCATGACTCTTAGCTATCACAGCCTTCAAACTCTCCTGTAACTGATCCCACAAAGCAGGGTGTTTGCATGCCACATGCATAGCTTCAAATGCTAACACACTAACCTGGCTATATTTCATTCTTTCCCCGGCCCCAGTCCAACCAAATCCCAACAGATCGCTTGTGCGCCTCGCGGGCAGTCCCAACCTTGCTTCTTTCGTGAACCGAATAAGAACTAAACACTTTGGTATTTCAGATATGTTCAAGTGCTTCAGTACATGGAATATGTGCTTGCAAGGTAGACCCTTTCGAATCATTCTTCTGCAGCTGCACCTTATAGTTTCTGCGGAATTTACTGGTGTATACTCCACCAAAAAACGGCGCTTCCGGTTATTCTTCCAGGCCACGATGTACTGCTGTGATCTGTCTCCCAGCTTAATTTCTACAATCTCCGTGCCGTCAATTTTTCTAAGATCATCCTGCAACATATAGAAGTTTGCTGGAGTGAAGACGTGAGAAGCAGCTATCTCAAGTTCCCTCGAGCTAGTAACTGGCACCGGTAAACTCTGTGAGGCCGTGCAATCATCTCGCGCCTCGTTTTCACGGATACGCACAACGGCGTTCTCATAGTGCAAAATCATATCCAGTAGGGTCATTTCACCGTCTAGGTGGAGGTGAAGGCATGAGTTCAGGCTTTCACACCGCTGGTTGCTTTTCATGCCAAGCCAAAACCCCTCTGTTAGATATGTGGCGGCCCACAGTCTTCTCTTCTTATACATCCACCTCAACCATGTTACAGTTTTTTTCGACTGCCATTTTTTGGAAAATGCGTGCCATCTCTCCTCAAACGTTGCCGTGGACGTGCTGTAGTACAGAAGAGTTCGGAACTCCTTCAAGGACTTGTGACTGAGGTGAATGATCATATTTTTCTCTATGTGCCACATACATATACGGTGCCACACGTCTGGCAAGACTTCGCGAATTGCCTTGATCATCGCAGCGTCGGCGTCTGTGATTACACTCTTAGGCATCTTTTGACACATGGACCTCAAAAACGTCCGCAGAAGCCACACGTATGTCTCCTCGGTCTCGTCTGAAACTATGGCACAACCAAAAACAGTGGTCTTCCGGTGATTGTTAAGACCAACAAAAGGTATGAATGGCATACCATAGCGGTTGATCTTGTACGTGCTGTCAAATACAAGCACGTCGCCGAAGTCCTCATAGTCATGACGATACTGGGAGTCGCACCAGAACATCCTATTCAAATGTCCTTCCTTATCTAGCCTGTACTCGAAAAAGAAGCTAGGATCCCTCTGTTTCCTACTGGCCATGATACCTATGGCTGTGGTAGCATCACCTTTTTAAAGCAGCTTCCTCTTCTCCTTGGCGCAAAGGTTGTATATTTCAAGCCTGGTAAAACCAACACCGCCGTACCATACATGCTTGCTGATGAAGCAATCCATCATGTCGTGAATTCTAATCCCTGCAGCTCCCATGGACATTATCTCATGCTTCTGGTACTCTTTGATTTTTCTGTGGGACCAAAGAAAAGGTACCTCGTCCGGTCCTGCCAACATATGGCTATGCTTGTCCTCAAAACTTTCAACTTACCAAACCCCACGCTTTTGGTCAAGCTTGACGGTCAGGTGCGCTTCGCAAAAGCAACGTGTCTCGGCTCTGAGCCTACGGCTGTGTCCTTCCTTGGTTAGCAACTTGCTGTCACGTTTCCCTTGTCTTGAACAAACAAACCGCCTATAACGCATATGACGTGACTCTGTTTTGCTATACTTGACCTTATTCTTTCTAATGCTGAAACCATTATCTCTAGCATAGCTGTTGTAGAAATCATACGCAGCATCGTGAGACGTAAAGGTCATTTCCATTATCTGCATGAACACATCCCTCTTATCATCTGCACTGGCAGTATCTTGGACATTCTTTGCACCATCATCTTGTGTCACCTACACAATCAAACCACAGCCATGAAAACAGATTTCTATGGTTTAACATTACTTACTTCCATAGAACATTGATTACACATATACCTCACTTGTGATGACCGACGACTCGGACTCCCCAGAACCAGGTGCATGTAATGATTCGTCGTTAAGGCCTGTCTCCGCGTCAGATTCACCGTAATAGTCGTACGCATTATGACATTCAGAAATGAACTGAAAATACAACACAAATACATAATTACTTATCATATAATATTCCAGAAGAAATTCGATTTGCATGCCAACAAAATTTTTCACTTACGTACCTCACTAATGTAATCTTCATTCGAGAGCTCCGAGTTGTTTTCCTGATCATCATCAAGCTCATTGATCTATAAATTTTCAACACAAAGATTTAATGTTGTCGGATGCCACCAAAAAATTACAACATGACAATGCCACTCACATTAAGATCGTCCCATTCGTTCCCATTCTCTGACCGATCTTCACGATCTGAATTTTCATCATCTGACCAATCTTCTATCCAGTCTTTCATCAGTTCTCCAAACTCCATGTCTACCATGATATCAGTTAACTCCTCTTCCGCCATTTCCTACAACTAATAATATGTATCATCACATGTGCAAACATTATCAATGATGAAAATAAAACACATAGCACACGATCACAGATGTTATGTAAACAACCGCAACCGAGGCCATTCAGATCTCCCAAACTTAGTAAGGAAGATGGCCACAGCACCCGTCGTGATCACTTTCAATCGCGAGGAACTGCACGATCTCAAAACCTAGCTAGATATGTGATTACCTCTGCCGCCGGATACCTAGGTTAGCCGCCACATCAAATAACGATACTGGTGGTGCGCACAGCCGACGGCAACCGACGCTACGTGAACCCAGATCACGAGGAGCAGCACTACCGGAACAAGATCCACGATCGCATGCGCCGCCGGGTAGCTAGGTTACCCGCTCCGCTAGGTTAACCACTGCCACTGGCGCGGCGGCAGTACGTTCGATGTTGCCGCGAGCGAGACTAGAGGGGGGATGCGGGATGCGGTACCTGTGCGCGATCGTTGGAGATTCACGACGTTGTCGCGCCCGCTGTCCGACGAGATCGCCAGCGACGAGATAGCCGCTGGTGGAGATCTACTACGTGACTTATGGAGCTGCGTCAATGCTCGCGAGATTAATGGAGCTGCTCGCGTGAATGATTGGAATCAGCACGTCTTACGTGGACGTGGGGTCGTATCTATGTTTTTTTTTCGGATCAGGGTACTGTATGTATACGGTCTGGGTTATACAGGGCTAGACAGGGCTTGGATCTGGACTGCGACGGGTCAGGAAAAAAACAAATTCGTGGGGACAAAAATACCCCTCCGAAATTAGGTCAGGGGGGAGCACCGGAGCTGGGCCGCTGAACAACGGGATATAACCTACAGACACAGAATCAAGTAACAGAGTGACAGGTAATGAGCACGTGTACATGGATTCCGTAGGGTTCATTTTTGGTGGTCAAGTGGATTCATCGGAAGAAGTGAAGAGAACCCAATGCCCAATGCCTGGGAGAGATTGCTCAATCTCTTGGAAGGATGCATATCCAACAGTTCAAAGGCCTCTGGTGCCTGTCCCAAGGACATTGCTCAGTCATCTACAAGTGTGATTTTTCTTTGGGTCTAGTACGGTAGTGTAAACTGAGAAAATTTTAAGTTGAAGTGTAGGTATGGAATGCAGGTGATGTGAAAGGGCCAGCACATGGTGCTACGTACCTGGCCGGTGCTGGTGGTGCTCCAGTGTGGAAAAGGGCTACACAGCTAAAGTATGCAAGAATCTCGAGCACAAAGGTGATGTGTTATGTCACATCTTGAGTGCAAAAAAGACATCACACAAAGCTGATGGGTATGTCAAATCAGCGAGTCCGTGTCCTTGCCACAGGTGCACGTCATGGGTGCCAACTTTGTGCATCACGGAGTAAAATTCTGAACGCTGCAGATAAACTACACGTACCCGCTGTCTCAGCCACTGTATAGATGTGTCCTAGACGAGCCCAAATTTAAATGAAGGTGAATTCTATTTCAGTCGAACGAAAAAGCTTTTCTGTCTAAAAGGAGCAACTGCCGACCGGTATTGCCAAAAAGGACCACCTCGGAGATGAAATGACAGAAAAGACCCCCGGCCATGGTGGCAGGTGCGGCAGGCGACACGTGGCATCTGCCGCCACTGCATGAGGTGGTCACCCTCGTATAACCGGAATCGCTGGGTGGGACGGAACGGGTTGGTGACGTGGGACCTACCGCCACGATACGAGGCGGCATGCGCTGGTGCTGCCGCACCGTGGCCAGTAGAAATTTTTGTCCAGAAAAACCACGGGCCCAACCAAATTGACAAAAAGGACCACATGTGGTCGAAAGAGACAAAAAAGACCCCCTCAACTATGACGGCAGGCGTGGCACCTGTTGCCACCAGGGCAGGTGGCAGGCCGCGCATAAGGGCATGGCCAATGCATAGCCCCAGGGTGATGCCTCACATGCCATGTAGGATTGGATAACAGAAAAAATAGGTTCGGATGGGGAAGCAGGATCCTCTTCAGAAGGCGGGTGCTTAGAGGAAAAAAGTGTGGTCCGGTGCATAAAGTTGGAAAAGTTGAAATGGAGAGGAGGGATGCATGTGTAGTGAGAGTCACTTTCTATTCTTTAATGAGGTCCACTAATGATAGCTTCCATTGGAGAGAAAAAATCAATACATATGCCTCAAATTACTTTTTGTCATGAGACATGTGTATCTATATGCCACCATTGTACATGCCCTAATAGGGAGGCAGTCCCCGGACAGAACGGTGCTACGGATGTGGGCCTTGCCGCCACGGCGGCAGGACTGTTCCTGCATGCCATCGAGGCAGAGATTCCCTGGCACCGATTGAAGAATTTGATTGATAGCGGCACTCATTGGCGCGCAGTAGCACTGGAATATTCGTGGCACTGGCTTCTTGCCATTTCTTTAGCTGCCGTTGTCGCTTTGTGTCACTGATTCCCTGATTGCTTGATTCCCTCGCTACTGGAGTAATTTGTAGACGGCGCTAATTGCCGCGGCCGACGAGACAGATTCCCACGCGCGGGAATCCGATGTCGTTTCCTTTCTTTATGCCCCGCTGCTGCCCGGAAATCACTCATTCAGTGTTGGCTTTTGCTTCAGCGGACGCGACGGCAGCCCGGGAATCACTCACTCAACACTTACTTTTGCTTCAGCGGAAGGGACGGCTGCCCGGGAATCACTCACTCAGCGCTGGCTTTTGCTTTAGAGGACGCGATGACACTGCAGGAATTCACTCACTCGCTGTGCGAATTTGAGGCTGAGGTAGGTGAGTTTTAACCTGTTGTGCCGACATTACAGGGATCCTCTTCCTTTTATATGCTATCCTATACTTTTGCTGCGTGCGAAAGCACACCCTCTCTGGCCTCCTCTTCAGCTTTCTAAGTCTCTAAGAACATTGAGAAAGAAAAACTCACTAGGCACTTTCACTCGTGATTTAGCGCGATTTAGAGTTAGATTTTGAATATGCTGAAGTTGAACAAAAGATAGATCAAGGTAAGATCTATCCGTTTTTGTTGGTTTATTTACTCTTTTAGATTAGTTCATAACTATGTGTTATCTGTTGTGTTAGGCATTATTTCATCACCTTTTGTGTCATTTAAAGCTTCAGGAGTAGGATTTGCCTAGCGAAGTGAATTACGAAGTTGATCAAGGTATGAGCTTTGCAATAAAAAGATTTTTTTGTGCATGCACGGTGTTAATTAGTTAGTCTTTTAGCTAGTCATTAGCTATGCGATGTTAGTGCTTAGAAGTTAGAAATAATTTCAAATTACATATGTTGCATTTATACTATTTTTTTAGAAGAGTAGGTTGAAGATGTTGTATCAATGTTAGCTGCATCCATTAGTATTAATCGTAATTAGTAGTTTTGTTGAACGTTTAGGTTCGGTTCGAGCCGGAATTTGGACAGCAAATATTTGACGGTATTGTAGATCAACATTAGGCTTTTAAAATGCATAAATTTATTTTGACATACGAGAAGATCTTAATATGGTAATTAAGAAAAAGTTTGTACATACTGTAATTGTTCGTTGCATGTGGTATGTTATTTCATGTGGTATGTTTATTAATAAGTATATAGTTAGAAACCGTTGGTCTACTTGTTTATGTCGCAATAATCTAAATTTTCTGTGTTAAGATTACATGCTAATGTACTTAATGATGTATGTAATTAGGTAAAATAATTCATCTTAGTAGCAAACAAGGAGGAGATGAATGATTGAAGAATTTGTATTTCAATCTTCGCTGTCCTTTTTGAGGTGATGACCACATACATGCAAGTGCTATTTTCATACTTTTGGTAACAGAAAGAAAAATCCGTGTGTAATATTTAATTTTTCATACTTTTCATACTCGTGATGCACCTTTAGATATTTAATTTAAATTGAATCTCTTTGTAGTTTTGTAATCGTGATGTTATCTTCAGATAATTAATGTAAATTGTATCTCTCTGTATTTTTAGGTTAATTTGTGTCTTTAGATAATTTGCATTTGAATTTGTGTCTTCAGATGTTTATTTTTATTTATATGTTTGTGTGCAGGTTACGGCTGAAGTGCTAGTGCTTTTGCAGGGGCCCCATGACGCCGGCCATCATTGCCACCTATTGTTGAACCCAAATAATGATAATGATCCTCGAACTTTCAGACTTCGAACCGTAAGTAACACATGGTCAATACACGATTATTTCATTCCTCGCGTTGAGGCTTATGGACTACATGGTTATGCTAGGCTCACATCATCCGAAGACCAATTACGTTTGGACGCATCCCTTTTGACATCCCTCATTGACTGGTGGAGACCTGAAACCCACACCTTTCACTTTCGTTTTGGGGACCTTGCACCTACACTGAAAGATGTTTCTAGGATCACTGCTCTACCAATTAGAGGTGAGTCGTTAGTCTCTGAATGAGTGTCTCCATCTTGGGCATTAAATATCTCAGCCCGTCTTGGGATGACAATGCCAGAATCACAACGTTCTGGTGGCACTTGGGGCGTCCCCCACTCGCCTAGCTTCGTGCAAACTTTAATTGTTTATCTAACCACGCTGATTCTCAGATGAGGAAAAGACATCTGTTTACGTATTTGTTGTGGCTCCTCGGGACTATGTTTCCAAATTCACACTGGGACGTAGTTCTCCCTGGTCTTGTCTACTTTGTAGAGAATATGGTAGATGAATCTTTACTTCAGCATAAAAAATACAACTTCGATTTTTCCATGCTATCTCATACACATAGAGGCTTGTGTGATGCCACACAGAAAACTTTGTTCGCAGAAAAAGCTCCGTTACTTTGTGTCACCTATGAGTTTCTATAGTTATGGTCCTGGGAATACCTCCCTGTTGGACGACCTTGTATACTAAATCCCATAAATTGATACGACTGTAGCGAGGGCAATGTAACTATGGCCAGCAGGTGGACAAAGGCACGGAAAAAATGGTCTCCAAATATTGCGAAATGTTGTTACCCTATATACCACCAGCAGTTTGAGATTCTTGATGGGTCACTAGTCAAATGGAACCCGTGGACTCAGGAGCAGTTACAGATGGTCTTCGATATACGACCCATCACAACAGGATGCGTGAGCGATAGTGCATTCTGGCTGACTTGCTGCAACTTATTGTTCATGTGGTGTGTTGAGCCTTACAACCCAGAGCGTGTCATGAGACAGTTCGGTCTCTATTAAGATATTCCACCACCTTTTCCAAGATGTATCGACGAAGGAAACCCATAAGTAAGATGTGACCTCCCTAAATAGTTAGTGTCTTCTTTAATATACTAAACTGACACTTTGTTACATAATTTGCAGGCTGAGCAATATGGGCAAGGGTGGTTACGATTGGAGGGCACACAACATTGAATGGGACCACAAGTGGGAAATGAAGTGCTAGAAGATATAGTGCATCAACTTAGGTAAATTTTATTTACATTATTTTATAATGATGACCATACAATGCGTGAAGATGCTTTGCTTTCATCTCAAAGGTTGATATAATCATTTAATTCCGCAGACCGTAGCTGCACGCGGTCTGCAGAATTAAATAATTATATCAACCTTTGAGATGAAAGTGAAGCATCTTCGCGCACCGTATGGTCATCATTATAAAATACAGCAAATAGAATTTACCTAAGTTGATGCACTATATCTTCTAGCACATCATTTTCCCACTTGTGTACCCATTCAATGTTGTGTGCCCTCCAATCGTAACCACCCTTGCCCATATTGCTCAGCCTGCAAATTATGTAACAAAGTCTCAGTTTAGTAAATTAAAAAAGACACTAACTATTTAGGAAGGTCACATCTTACTTATGGGTTTCCTCGTCAACACATCTTGGAAAAGGTGGTGGAATATCCTGATAGAGACCGAACTGTCTCATGAAACGCTCTGGGTTGTAAGGCTCAACACACCACATGAACAATAAGTTGCAGTGAGTCAGTCAGAATGCACTATCGCTCATGCATCCTGCTGTGATGGGTCGCATTTCGAAGACCATCTGTAACTGCTCGTGATTCCACGGGTTCCATGTGACTAGTGACTCATCAAGCATCTCAAAATGTTGGTGGTTATATAGGGTAACAACATTTTGCAATATTTGGAGACCATTTTTTCCATGCCTTTGTCAACCTGCTGGCCATTGTTACATTGGCCTCGCTACAGTTGTATGGGTGTATGGGATTTAGTATACAAGGTCGTCCAACAGGGAGATATTCCCAGTACCACAACTGTAGAAACTCGTAGGCGACACAAAGTAACGGAGCTTTTTCTGTGAATGAATTTTTTTGTGTGGTATCACACAAGCCTCTATATGTATGAGATAGCATGGCAGAACCGAAGCTGTATTTGGATGCCGAGGAAAAGATTCATCTACCATATTCTCTACAAAGTAGATGAGACCAAGGAGAACTACGTCCCCGTGTGAATTTGGAAACATAGTCCCGAGGAGCCACAACAAATATGCAAACAGATGTCTTTTCCTCCTCTCAGAATCAGCTGGTTAGATAAACAATGAATGTTTGCACGAAGCCACGCTAGTGGGACGCCCTGAGGGCCACCAGAACATTGTGATTCTGGCATGGTCATCCCATGACGGGCTAAGATATTTAATGCCCAAGATGGAGACACTCACAGAGAAACTAACGGCTCACCCCTAATTGGTAGAGTAGTGATCATAGAAACATCTTTCAGTGTAGGTGCAAGCTCCCCAAGACGAAAGTGAAAGGTGTGGGTTTCAGGTCTCCATCGGTCAACGAGCGATGTCAAAAGGGATGGGTTCGAACGTAATTAGTCTTCGGATGATGTGAGCCTAGCATAACCATGTAATCCATAAGCCTCAAGGTGAGGAATGAAAGAATCGTGTATTGACCATGTGTTCTTTACGGTTCGAAGTCTGAAAGTCCGAGGATCATTATCATTATTTGTGTTCAAGAATAGGTTGCAACGGTGGCTGGTGTCGTGGGGTCCCTGCAAAAGCACTGGCACTTCAGCCATAACCTGCACACAAACATACAAACAAAAATAAACATCTAA
Organism: Triticum dicoccoides; assembly: GCF_002162155.2. Taxonomy (NCBI): domain Eukaryota; kingdom Viridiplantae; phylum Streptophyta; class Magnoliopsida; order Poales; family Poaceae; genus Triticum; species Triticum dicoccoides. The sequence goes on from NC_041384.1 coordinate 753,638,960, forward strand.
AGACATAAATACAAATGCAAATTATTTGAAGACACAAATTAACTTAAAAAATACAAAGAGATACAATTTACATTGATTATCTGAAGTTAACATCACGATTACAAAAATACAAAGAGATTCAATTTAATTTAAATATCTGAAGGTGAATTACGAGTATGCGAAGTATGAAAAATAAATATTACACATGGATTTTTCTTTGTGCCATCAAAAGTATGAAAATAGCACTCACATGTATGTGGTCATCACCTCAAAAAGGACAGCGAAGATCGAAACACAAATTCTTCAATCACATCATCTCCTCCTTGTTTGCTACTAAGACGAATTATTTTACCTAATTACATACATTATTAAGTACATTAGCATGTAATCTTAACATAGCAAATTTAGATTATTGCGACATAACAAGGTAGTCCTACGATTTCCTAACTATAGACTTATTAATAAACATACCACATGCAATGAACAATTGCATTACAAACTTTTTCTTAATTACCATATTAAGATCTTCTCGCATGTCAAACTAAATTTATGCATTTTAAAAGCCTAATGTTGATCTACAATACTGACAAATATTTGTTGTTCAAATTCCGCCTCTAACTCAACCTAAATGTTCAACATCTTATCTTATATTTACTAATTGGAAGCACCAACAGAGACTCCACGTTAATCCTTGAGAGTTAGATTATTGTCCATTCGATCTACTTAATAGTTATTGTCAGCCGTTAGATGTATACAGAGTCCACGCATGATGTCCCACGCCTACCTCCCTAGAGTTTTCTTTCCACACGTTGCCAAGAGTCCATGTATGATGCCCCACGCTTACCACCCTGGAGTGTTTTTTTCCACACATTGCCAAGGGAACATTGACTCATGGCTAGATGGACCGTACAGCTTAACTAGATTTTTTTTAGAAAAACATCCTAACTAGATGGACGTGATCAACTCAAAAACAAAAAAAAAAAAAACTAGATGGACGTGATATCTGATCTGATTCTAAAAAAAAAGATAGATGTGATATTATCTACCCTACCCTACCTCTCCTTCGTTTATTCGTTGCAGAATTCGCCGCCACCTACCCTGTTCCCTAGACATGCTCTTGGACGAGGTCTCCGGCGCCTCCTCCGCAGGTGTTCTGACTTTTCTCGCTGCAGCCAGCAGAAGAGAACGATGGATCAGCAGATCACCGTGATGGATATAGACGACATCACCCATCCACCCCTTTCTCAAGGCTGCAGCGACCACACCCCAGCTCCCATCGCCTCCGCTTCTGAAGCTTCTAGGACGATTCGTCACCACGTCCTCTCCCAAACGCCTCACACCAGTACATATGTCGCCTCTGCTTCTGAAGTTTCTATGAAGATTCGACGCGATCTCCTCTCCCGAACGCCTCACACGAGTACATACGTCCCTGTTGTCTCCCCCTTCCTCCAAAATTGTTTGTCAGATTATTATTTATTCATCAAATATATATTGTTGTCTTCACGAACTATATCATCGGTTTCTTTGAGGGGCTTTTGATGATTTTTTTTTCATTCTTCCAATTTTCTCAGCAATGATGTCAGCGCCAACCTAGGAGTTGAAACAAAGAGCTGCAGATTTCAACGAATCATACTGGAATCAAAGTTTTAAATAGCGCGCTAAGCATCTTAGCGCCGGACCTCTTTCAAATGCTATAGCGTGCTATAGCGGAGCTATAGCGCGCTATTTAAAATGTTTGTTCATTTGTTTGGACCAAAATCTCTTAGCGCAAGACCTTTTGTAAACGCTATAGCGTGCTATAGCGGAGCTATAGCGGGCTATTTGAAACAGTGACTGGAATCACTACCCCAATACTAGCCTATCTTCCATATTAATATGCCTAAATGTTGAAACGGCATGGGAAAAAGTAATATCATTATTATTTTCTAGGTACGTCTATTGCATGAATTGATAGATTTCCCTTTATCTGTAACTCAACATATATATAATTTTGACAAGTACGTGAATACAGTAGATAGATGGACAATTTTTTTACATGCTATATACATATTCTTTTTTTTTGATATGACTTAGTCATCCTCACTCAGAACCTGTGTTTAAATATCATAGATGGATGTTCCTATCATTGATAATTTTTTTGCACATGAATTAAGAATATACGTATTTTTTCCTTCATTATTGTAGAGAGGTGTTGGAGGCTCAGAGTTGCATATTCTGATAACATAATGATTGGATCATGAAAAATACACAATAACCAAGCATTGTTTGTATAAATTAGCATCAAGTTGTCAGGACAAGTGAAGCGCCAAAAATGGCCAACTCTATATGCATGGATCTTGAGAAGATGGATATATATAGTTCTAATGTTGCAGGAAGATGTACGGCTAGAGAAAACTGTAAGTTCTATTACAGAATTACTTTGACTGAAGCTGAGTGTTTCCATTAGCTAGATGTTTGTGCTTCATGTCCTCGGATTGCATGCACTTAACGTCAGAGTATGTTATGATTATGAATTAGATAATAATAATAAAAATGTTTGCTACTTCTAAGGTACTATTCTTCTTCGGTGCGTGTATATATAAGGGGACTATAGTAAGATTTATGGTTTTATTGGTGCTACATATACAACTAAATATACAATTTGTATCTGAAGTAGGTGACATATGCTCATAGTACCATGATAGTCATGCCCATATCTGTCACCCTTTGTATCTGGATAAATATACGGGTTGAGGATGGACCAGTGTTTTTGCTTCTGCCGATCATCCTAAATATTTAACGTCTATAGATTATGTTGGCATTGGCATGTGTCCTACTTTGTGTCTGCCAAGTGATTAACAGTACCTTCCTTTGGAATTTATGGATGGCACCCAATCTGTTATTCTTTTCCTGTGGGCTGTGATTTCTAATCAAAACTGAAACTTAGTTGACATTGCAAAATACATAACCAATATCAAATTACTTAGGTTAATTTGAGCAAATATTCCATAAACTTCCATGTTTGGTGGGTCACTTTGCAGAAAAGTCTTGACAGCCTTCTATTCATTTTTCATTATCAAGTTAACATACCCAGTAAATATAAAAAGAAGATCTCTTTGGGCTGTCAAGTCAATTATAATTAGAATACTGCATATTGTTTGGAAACAAAATTTGGAGTACATGAAGAGAATAAACATATATTTCTTCATAAATTTCTACACTAAAAAGCATTGAATCAAGTGTTGTAGGGTCTAAACAAAAGTTACACACACATAGGCCTTAGACTCTATATCGTCACGTGTGATTTCCTGTGGAGAATGCAATACTATTCATATTGAACCCACTATGGAAGGCAATACTTATATATTATATTTCCTAATAGAAGAATGGTTGAACCATGCCGAGAAGTCAGCCACACAGCACATGCTTAATGTCTATAATACAACTTTTTGGGCGTAATTTATGGTTTGTACATAGTACTTAAATAGTAAGGGTTCAATTGGCTTAGATTGGTTACTAAAATTGTTTTTGCAGGTATATTTCACATAAAACTAATCTTCTTTAGTTTGAATATGCACTAAACTTCTTTGCTTGCTCGAATTCAGAAATGGAACATGGTTTGTGCAGAAGTTAAAGCCCGGGTCAATGGAAAGTTATCATTTGCTTAGAAGTTGTCATGGTCAGGGTGAAGTTTTCAAATGGCACAGAAATATCTTCTATGGATTGTCGTGAAGTGTAATCCACCAATCTATCTATCCCCTAATTTGTGGTCAATAGTGACCGGTATAAAGTTTCCCACTTATGATTGTGTTACGACAAGTTGTTTTTCAAAATGTTATTGTTCTGTCAATTTATTTTTATTTAAGGAAACTGAATATTGTTCCCATGATGTTTGCTTACCTATTTTTTAACCTGTTTGTTCCACAGAGTGTACAAATAACGGATTAACGGCTGACCTTCTCTTGCTTGACGCGACATCCCTGCGAGAGGATGCAGAAGCAGAGGCATGCCGAAGTTGCCCAGTGGTACGATCTTAGATGGAGAGGACAAGGTGGGGAGAAGTGATACTCTCATGATTATGTGGAAGAAATAGCATGGTTTCTTCGTGCAGCAATAAAGAACAGAAAATAGCTTAAATTTGAAAATTGCAAAGGATAAAAAAATAGTAACATTGACCGGGAACTAAGAAAAGAATTATTCTATATATTTTTCCTCATATTTAGCCCGTGAAAATGTTTTATATAATTCATATACAAGAAACTAGCCCGTGCAGCCTGCACGGGGTTATGACTAGTAAGTACTAATTATGATTAATACTAATGGACGCAGCTAACATTGATACAACATGTCCAACCTACTCTACTAAAAATAATAGTATAAATGCAACATATGTCATTTCAAATTATTTCTAACTTCTAAGCAATAACATCGCATATCTAATGACGAGCTAAAATACTAACTAATTACCTTGATCTTCAACTTTGTAGTTCACTTCGCTAGGTAAAATCCTACTCGTGAAGCTCTAAATGTCTGCAAAAGGTGGTGAAATAATGCCAGTCCTGCACATGCAGCTGTAGCCACGACTTCCATCAATGTACTCAGCATCTTTGACGTCACAGACATTGGCTGTGCTATCATGGCACTCGGCATACTTGCCGGTGCAAGCATAGTGTGTCATGTTTTGCTCGGCGGCAATGCAGTTGGATTCGTCAATTATCTACCACAATAGCAGAAAGACAGTCGGCCAATCACTAGTTATGCTGATTCTATCCCACAGTTGAAACGTGCATCAATGTTACTTTTGCTTTGGTTGTAGACAAATTTGAACCGAAAACTGCCATCACCATCCACATCAACACGACAGCACCCCGAGGTATTTTTACAGTTGTGCATAGCCACCATCTCTGGGATGTTTGGATCCAGCACTACTAGGGAAAAGCCTAGCAGCAGCGCGGGGCGATACGCTACTGATAAGGCGCTACAGCTAACGTATAGCAGTAGCGTGCCTCCGCCTATAGCAGTAGCGTGCCTCCGCCCACGCTACTGCTAAATTGACTTAGTAGTAGCGACTTCCCGGAGGAGCGCTACCGGTAATTAGTAGTAGCGCTTCTCCCTGCCCGCGCTGCTACTATTATTTCATATTTTATTTCTTTTTTATTTCATGTTTTATTCGTACACCTTTACATAAGTTTTCATACAACTGGAATTTAGAAATTGTTTTTACATCATAATGAGTTATTACATCACGGGGTGAAAGAACCGTGGACTAGTTTCAAGTGGATAGACATCCACTTGAAACTAATCCGCGGTTCTTTCACCCAATGATATAATAAATATCATTATCATCATCATATCATTAACAACTTATCATCATAATACATCATTGTCATATAACACCTCCTCAAGATCATCGTTTTCATCAATGAGACATCACATAGCAAATTGGTCACTAGTCGTAATCACAAGTACTCCTCATCATCAACTCTAGGACCTACTACATTGTCTTATGACCTACTATATTCTCTAAGGTAAAATAGCAAAAAAGAAGATAGCCCCTGACTCTCCATTATGGAGAATGGAGATTATACTGTCTCCAATTCTTTCCTTTCGCTTAATGTTACTTCCAAGAACCTCCTTGCGAATGTCAAAACATTTTTTCCATTCTTTGATTAGCATGTGTTCACCAGTTTTAGAAATCCGATATGCACAGGTGAGCTCCTTAGATTGACCTGGATGTATGTTCATAACTGCAAGGCGACCATTCTGATACATCAGATGAGGCACACAATCCATCGGGATTTTCTGTTGTAAAACATAGTAATAACTTCGTATTTAGCAATGATGTACTACTTTTAGAAGTATGCAAAAGATGCACGGATGTCGTAATAGTAAAAACTCTTACCAGGGAATCTCCATAGAAGTTACCGTGGTTCAACACGTGCACTAGTGGCACGTATTCACCATAATTTGGAGGAGTCCGATAATAGGTACTCCCTCCATTCCATAATGTTGTGCCTATAGATTTTTGCAAAAGTCAAACATTATAAACTTTGACCATATTTGTAGAGAAAAGTAGGTACATCTAGAATACCAAATGCACGTCATTGGATACATCGTGAGCTATATTTTCAGAATGTACATGTTTGGTATTGTAGATGTAGACAATTTTTTCTATACACTTGGTCAAAGTTGGCAAAGTTTGACTTTCACAAAAAACTATAGGCACTACATTGTGGAATAGAGGGAGTATTGTAATTCTCAAGATAAGTACAATAAGCAATCAGATGACTTTTCTCCTTATAAGTTAATTCGGAGCCATCAGTGTATAGTGGGTTTTGTCTACCATCTTCTGCACATTCTTTGAAGATTCAAAATAAGCTGTCAATGGAAATAAGCTGTCAACTATTTTGAAATAAACAATATAAATTAGTTAATAACTATGTTTGAGAAACTCACATTGCGGTAGAATCGGAAGCGTATCAACAAGGACCCAAATGTCCATATTGTCTTGCTCGATGTCAGGATCACCAAGATCCATGGTGACAATCATACCCTCATAAAAACCATACATTTTGCAAAGTGCTTCCCAATTTTGGCAACCAAAATGGGTTACGCTCTGAGAATTGTACAGATTTACTTCAAAATCGATATCATGATGGGTCCTTAGGTGTATTTTCTTTGTTTGAAAATTTTCATGGTCTTCAAAACCCATCCTCTCCAAGACATAGCATCTTGCATGACATGGGATAAGCTAGTCGAATTGTAAAAGATGAAAATTAGATGTTGAAATAGTTGAAGTCATGCTAAATTATGAAAAAAACACTTGTCGTTGTTGCTTACCGTTTTAACATCGAAGGTCTCCTCGAGCTTAATGTTGAAGCGCCGATCTTCGTCCAGCTCAACGAACCTGTCGCACATACCTCGATCGTCATGGCACTAGCTGCACTCCCCTGGGAGACTATCGTCGTCCGAGTACGACATTTCCTACGTTCATAATTCAAAGATTAAACTTGTACAATTAAATATATGCACTAAAAACCTAAATTAGATCATTATTTTTCGAGAAAATCCAGGCCACTCGATATTTCCTACATATTCTAGCACAAGTCATGCCAGAATTCACGGAAAAATCCGGCATGACCTTTGCTAAAAAAGGACATATCGAGCGCCTGAAATTTGCCGGAACGGAAATTAATCAACACTCCGGCAAAACATAGGCCACTCGGAGGTGTAAACTGAACATGAACGGCCACTTGGGCAACCACATATCCTATTTGAGCAACACAAGATATACATGGATATTTGGCTGGTCTCACCTCGATGTCGGAGGGGGTCGGTGACGGGGACGACGGCGGGGATGATGGAGGGGCTCCTTGGTTTCTGCAAAAGCAAAAACCGTATAAGTTATCACTAATACATCCCGAATAATTGCTTAAACTAAAAAATAACAATAAATATGACATGTTCAACTAGTTTTATTAAATCAACTAGTTCTTAGTAAATATAAACTTACTATAAATAGAAAAAACTAGTTTTTCTAAAAAATAAAGTAGTTCAACTAGTTATATTAATTATCTTACTAAAAATACATTAGTTCTATTAATTCAACTAGTTCAACTAGTTTATTCATTTACTTACTAAACTAGTTCAACTACAACTAAAGTAGTTCAACTAGTTTATTAATTTACTTACTAATTATTTTAAACACTTACTAAAAACAGTGAAAATAAACTACATTATACAATAGTTAACTAGTACCATCACTACTACTAATTAACATCTACTACTTCTAAAAATCATTATCT
>NC_041384.1:753646923-753687622 GCF_002162155.2 Triticum dicoccoides
CGAGAGCAGCGGTGAGGTCGAGAGCAGAGGGTGTGGGCGAGGCGGCGGCGACGGTGAGGTCGAGAGCGGCGGCGGGCGGCGGCGGTGAGGTTAACGGCGGCCTCGGGCGGCGGCGGTGAGGGCAGGCTCGGGCTCGGGCGGCGGCGACAGAGGAGTAGGGGAACAGTGGGGGGGGGGGAGAGGACTTAGCGAAATTTTGAGCGGGCGGGTGGTTAAGTCGAACTAGCAGTAGCGCACTTCAGAAAACGCGCTATAGACAAAGTAGCTTTAGCGCGTTTTCAGGAAAAACGCTACTGCTAAGTCTAAGCACGCATAAAAAATATATGTTGGTCATCATTGATCTTTTTGTGTAGAATCTAAATACACCTTGTTCGCTTAGCAGTATGGGACTAAACTTAATTTGGTGCAACACTTAGCAGCAGCGAGTTTTGCAGAAACACGCTGCTACTAAGTACTTTAGCAGCAGCGTGTCCAGGGAAGGGCGCTACTACTATATCTAGCCTGAGGGCAAATCCGTGGCAATTATAGTAGTAGTGCTTGTTTCACCTAGAGCGCTACTGCTATCTAGTTATTAGTAGCGCGGTTCTTTTAAGCTCGCTACTGCTAGTTAGCAGTACCGCCTGTTTTTAAACCGCGCTGCTGCTAAGATTCTGTGTATAACGTTTTCCCTAGTAATGCAGGCACACAGTGCTGCATATCAACATGGTGGCGTCGTCTCCGATAGAGTATACATCCAGGTCACAGCCGGTAATCTTTAGAATAGTGGCCCTGAGAGAGAAGGACCCCCCAGGAGGTACCAACGACAAGTTGTAAACACTGACACCAGGTTGCATGGGGATGGTATGCGAGAAGGATGCCTTGATGAAGTTTATATTGAAAAAAGGGTCGTCAAAGTGGATCACCTCAGTGATGTCGTCCCTCAAGAATAGTCTGGGCGGATGAGAGGCCTTGTTGCAGGTGAGGTTGAAGTCAGGCCCCCGGGAACACCTGGATCCGATGCCGAAGGGGTAGCCGAAGCTCACATTGCCACAACTCTTGGGGAACCGTCGAGCGTGGCATGTGATGGTTGCACCCAATCTCCTCCGGGGTGTGGCTTGTTACAACTCCAGATGATAGCGCACTTAGCTTTCCTAGTGACTCGAGTACCAACAAAGGGAGTAGTACAAAGATCACTGGCAAGATGCCCATGATCTTCCGGCACGCCTTGCACAGCTCCCAACTTTGCTCGAGAAATTCAGGTCAAGCAGCAGCGCAACTTTGCAAGTGTGTGGATGGGGGGGGGGGTGTTAATAGTTGAAAGCACAAGTGCTCCCTGGATGATTTTGGTAATTAATGTCAACATATCTCTTGTTGGACTAATACTTTGGTCTAGTATATTTCAGATAAGCCCAACAGTGGAGTGGCATGGACAAGAGGATGTGGAATCCCTTCAAGATGCTAAGGACAAAGGATTGGCACAAGCTCAAAGCTCAGGACTCTAAATTTTCTATTTTCAGTGATCCAAGATCAGATTGAGTCTATAGGAAAGCCAATCTATCCCTAATAATAAAGTACGGATTGACTCCGTGGGTTCACCGTCACAATACGCTTTCTTTCTGTGAATTTACGCTTTCAGTTTGAATTTAAAACATATGCGTGAGGTGGTACTAATTCGGGGAACCGTCTATAGTTTCATCATCAAAATTTCCGTAGGTCGATGTTGTTTTAAGTCAGTTGGACTTCTCCCTGATCCGTCTGGGCCTTAGCCCACCAAACTCAGCCCTCCGCTCGGCCGCCGCCCGCGCCGCCGCCCTTTGCCACCGCCACCACCACCACCACCGTCCGCGCGCGCCTCCCTTTGCTCCCGTGTCTCTGATTTGGATTGAAATCGCGGCAGTAGTGGTGCGGCGGCGGCTGGGGAGGAGGCGAGGGCCGCGGCGGTGGGTGGTGGGGCCTGAAGATGAGGCAGTCCTTCTAGGAGGATGCCAGGGACGGGCAGCATGACGAGGGTGGCGCATCGCAGTTGGAGACCGGTGTGTGCTCTGGCAGCGGGTGGAGGGACTGCGGCGCGATGGTGGGGAGCAACAGGTCCGTGTCCATGGCCGGACCATCCTGCCATTAAACTCGACGTTGTGCTGGCACATGCCGCCCCTCTCCTTCCTGGGTCGTCGTGGATCTCGCGATGCTGGAGGTAGCCGTTGTTGTGGCCATGGACGGCATCACGGAGTCCCACAATACGCCAGCCGCCTCCGGAGTCCCACAATCCCGGAGCCCATGGAGAGCTCGACCACAACTCGGCTAGCGCAACGGTGAGTTATAGGGCCAGCTATGGGAGCCGATGTTGGGGGAGGAGGGAGGCCTTTGCTGGGATTGCATTATTGCGGTGCGGGTTGAGCTGGAGGCTGGAGCTGGCTCCTAGCGGTGCTGGTTCAGGCTGATGTGTGCGTGCATAGCCAAACAAAGAAGCAGGCATCCACTGAGAAAAATACTCATCGGAGTTCTCAAGTTGAAGTCAAATTGACCAGCTACGTGTCAAAGGTAACATCTAGATTATACCTAAGATGATAGTTTGATGTGTTGATTGGAAGAAATCGCACACAATAGATGCAGTTGGTATTTTGGAAATAAAGGCAGCAGTTTACATTGAGATCTGGGACTAATTGGTTAATAATTTATTCATGTCCCCAACTTGAATATTGCAGTCTTTGTCACAAGCTTTGCAATGGTATTGATTTTGGTCAATTTGGATTAAAATCTTTTAAAAGTAGAGCAACCAAGTGTCAAATTTTGTTTCGCATCTATATATCTATTTCGAGATAAAAATGAATGTGGGGCTCATTATGTTTCCAGTATGAGACGTGGCTCGACGGTATTTACATCGCCAATGCCAAGCACACCGAGTTCACTAAAAGCAACAAGCAGGGCAGGGTCAAAGTCATTATGTTCACCATGATGCAGATTGCCATCACATTCAGACCCAAAGATCTGGGAACTATGAACTTGATTAAAAGGGCAGGGTCAAAGTCAAGACCCGGGTTAGTGGTGACTATGATGGTGGCCTGCAGGCTATGGGTCTAGCAGCGTTGCAGGCAGTAGTGTGCAGCGTTTTACGGTAGGGCGTGTGGCCAGTGCTGGCGGGCTCGCGGCGGCTGCAGATGGTGGAGTACTGGACTTGTGGTGGGCGCCCATTCACAAGATCTACAACATCATCTTTGGGTCAGTTCTCCATGAAGGCCATCCTGCGATACAAGGTTGCGTCTTCCTGCTATTTGGGTGACGACGCCGAGCCTGTCGGCCTATGCCCATCGCTCCTGATGTGGTAATGTGGCGGTCGTTGTTGTTTGCCTGCAGAGCTTGCGGAGAGGTGGGACTTGCAGAGTATATGTAGCAAAAAGGATCCAAGTATTGGAGCCAAACAACTGTCTATGCTACCACATCAAGGTGGGTTGATGCAAATAAAGTGAGGACAGGAATATATAGTAGCAGAAAGACCAAGCAGCTCTTTCATTGAACTGGATGGATGCGTGCATGAGTTCTTTGCAGGGAACGAGTCACATTTTAAAACTGAAACTATATACAACACTGTTTTAGGGATTAATGAACTGTTAGTAGCAGAGTCCTTCCTGATGTCAAAGCTAATACATTTCTATGATAACCATACCCCAGTACCTATGATTCAATAATCTTCTTTTTATGAAATGATGAAACCCGAAGTATTTCTACGTATTTGCTTTTCTCTCTGAGGCGGGAAGTTTGTTTTCCAGACATTTATGTCATGAGCAACTTAATGTGCAACTGAGTGCACATTGTTATCCAAATTTTATTGGTCTATCTGAGATGTTTCCTTCTGGTATTGCAACTTGTGCTAGGTAATACCCACAGTTTTTGCTGTGATGTTACTATGTCAGAAAATTAGCTGTCCACTGCATCACTTATTTGTTCTTCTCTCATGTTCTTGTCTGACAGTTATATTTTTACTCCGAACTTACTAACCCAGCTTTGGTTTCTCTGGCTTAAGCTAATCTGGGAGCAGGGTATCATGTACCCGCTCACCTGTTGGTGCGGCTGGTGGATACAGAGAGATCAACGATGAGGAGACCCTCGCCGTTCTTCTGATTGCAGCCAGTTGCGTGATGTGATGGCGGAGTTGTTCTACAACCGCCCAGGGGCCATGGACGATGGAGAACTTCCTAACGCAGCATGCGAGCGGGGACAATGGAGAACTTCCTGGCGCAGTGCGCGCGCGCGTGGGTTTCAGGACAATTCATTGTACAAGGTCAAGCTCAGCTTGGTGTAAGTTCCAAATATATATTGTGACTTAGTTTGAGTTGCATCCACAAGCAGCGCTCACTAATTCCAATACACCTTAAATTGGGTTGGATCATTAGTGTTGGACCGTGGACATATATCTATATCCGATTGTACTCCGGGTGTTTTCAATTCTGAAATATTTTTTGGCAATTTGATTCTGAAATTTTAGCTTGATGTTGAGAAAATGAGCAAATTTTGTGGTGCACTTGGATCAGGTTTTATGCTTACAGTTTCGAGGGGAAACATTCAGGGTTGTGATCCAAGTATATGAAATCAGTTTATCTAAATTGAGTTGTCGACAGTACATCCTCTAAAGCACGGAGTGCTTTTGTCGGTTCACCGTCGTGCCATTTAAAAAAAATCCCCATTGTTTCCTGTAAATTAATCCGCAGTACATGTTTAAATCATAGTCGAACTCTTTTTTTGCATTTTCTCAGAAAATCTCTGACTTTTCGGTTAATCAATCAGCAGCAACAAAATTATTCATATATTTTAAATCGTAACTCCGGTTTTAACATGTTATATATGAAATTTGATTAGAAAAATGTGTACAATCTAAATATGATATTATTGTTAGCTGTTAAATATTTCTAAAATATTATTTTTGGTGCAAACTTAATATATAGTGCACAGTCCGTTTTTCGTTCGTACTGGCGGCGATCCAAATTACAAATAAACACCTATTAAAACCATATTGAGAAGAAAGGAAACATCAATAACCACGCATGCACACCTCTGAGAAACCTCGCGGGGGAAACCAACATATTTCTCATCTTTTTGAGAGAGAGAGAGGACGTCTTAGGACTGACCACATTCAAATGTGTTTTCGTTGTGTGAGTGCCTAGGCCACCGTAAAGGACGTGGACCAATTAGGGTCTTGAGTCATGGTTATTGGGTTAAAAGCATGTGTTATTTTCTCTCCCGTTGCAACGCACGGGCTCTTTTGCTAGTACTATTAAAAGGGGATGAGGTGTTGCTTAATGGCTTGCTTGCTCAGAAGTGCTTAGTGATATGCTCCAAAAGCCCTCAACCACGTTCTCATATCCACATATGTCCAAAACCAAAAGTCAACTCGGCCCCACCGATTTGATCCATCCGGCGCCACCGAGTTTATTTGACATAGCCACTGCCAGAAACCCTAATCAATTCGGTCACACCGATGGGATCTCGGTCTCACCGAGATGGGCTTGCAAACTCTCTGTTGTATATTGCAATATTTTCTGTCCCACTGAAATTATGTAATCGGTAGCGCCGAGTTTGCCTGACCAACTCTCTGTTTTACTTATTACCAAATCAGTCCCACCGAGTTACGTAATCGGTCAAACCGAGATGAGGTTTTACCCTAACCCTTGCACATCGGTCCCACCGAGTTGATCATGTCTGTCCCACAGAAATTGCCTAAGGGTCACATATGTACTAAATTGGTCCGACCGAGTTTTCTGATTCGGTCCCACCGAGTTTGGTATAATCTCGCCCTAATAATAAAGCACGGATCACTACCGGACTCGCGGGCTATGCCTACGGCCACGGGCCGTCGGCATAGGCCCCCAGGCCATCGGCATAGATCTATGCCTACCACTGCCGTCGGCATAGCCCCGTCGGCGTAGATGTCGTCAGCGTAGTCTTGTCAGACCGTCGGCATACTATAGCCGCCGGCATAGGCCCCTATGCCGACGGTCTGACGTCAGCCGTCGGCATAGTATAGCCGTCGGTAGTGTTTTTCGTCTGACGGCAACGGACGGCGCCGTCAAAAGCACCGACGAATCACGCAATGCCACGTAGCAGAGCTATGCCGACGGCAAAGCCGTCGGCATACCTCAGCCACGTGGCGACCCGTGGTGTTCCTGGTGGTAGGGCTATGCCTACAGCAAAGCCGTAGGCATAGATGAATCTATGCCGACGGCTTTGCCGTCGGCATATCTCTGCCACGTGGCGACCCGTGGTGTTCCTGGTGGCAGGGCTATGCGTACAGCGAAGCCATAGGCATAGATGAATCTATGCCGACGGCTTTGTTTCGGACCACGTCATCATGTTCCTCTTGATAGAACACTCCATCGTATGTCATGGGGTTTATGTTGTAGTAATCATCATCGTTCGGGTGCAGTAGCTTACCATGCGGCGACACCTTGAACACAACTTCCCAACCCTTTAGGTACTCTTTCTGGCATGGGTAAGGCGGATAATATACTTGTGTGGCCTGGGCAGCGGCGATAAAGAGATCAGCTCCGGCATAGACGGTTGATGGTTTAACTTCAACTAAACCAACAGAAGGCATATGTCTCAGACCCTTTTTGGGGTCGAACCATCGGCATTTGAACACAGTGAGACTTAGGTGTTCGCGGCCATGTTTGAATGTAAGCTCATATATTTTTCCTACCCTTCCGTAATAATCTACTTTATTATCTCCTTCAGTGAAGACTCTGGTATTTATGGTTTTGGGATCAGGCCGACTCTTCTGGTGCGCCTCTGTATGGAAGCGATACCCATTCACATCATACTTTCCGCATGTCATGACGACATGATCAAAACCCATCGAAACCCATCTCAATTCTTCATCCATTGATTCGGTCGGATCATTTCCCTACAAGTTTAATTCAAATTATAGGGTGCATGAGTTTAATTGAAATTATAGGGTGCATGAGTTTAATTGAAAGTGTGAAAAATTACTTTCTCCATGAACCACGCAACGAAATTTTTCCTTCCATCATTACCCTTTCGGAGAAGAGCAAGTGCCTCCGCTTCAGTAGGAGGCAGCATTCCCGTCCATTCTTCTTCAACGAATCGACTACAATAAGAAAAGCGGTATAAGAACTAGGCAAAGTGAACATAACGAATTGACTAAAAGAATGGTGCAAAGGTATTACCTCATCCACTCATCCTCAACTTCCTTGATGTTGTGCAAGATATAGAACATGACATCCTCCCACTCATCTCGTGGCATGAGATAAGGTTTCGAGCATCCAGCCCTACCACCTTGCCCGATGAATAGAGGCAACTTGGGTTTATACTTGGGTTCTTCTGTATTATATCGAGACACCTTATTGTGCAACGTGGGAACATGGTCCGGATAGTAGGCTGTCCTGAGTTCTGCCACCTCCTCTAGGATAACTGCCTCAGCTATGGAAGCTTCAATCTTAGCTTTGTTTCCACATTTCTGTCTCAGATGCTTGTTCTGTCTCTCAGGGCCGTACTGCCAACGATTTTGCACATGGCCCCCCAACAATACCTCATTCGGGAGGTGCAAAAGGAGATGTGTCATCGGAGTAAAGAAGCCTAGCGGGAAGATCTTCTCTAGCTTGCATATCAACTCCGGCGCCTTCTTATGCATTTCTTTTATCTTCTCAGGACATACTTCTTTAGCACAAAGCGTGCGGAAGAAATGGCTTAACTCCGCAAGCACACGCCAGACACGCTCGGGAACATAGCCCCGAACCATCACCGACATAATCCGCTCAATCCATACATGATAGTCATGACTCTTGAGCCCGGTCACTCTGCCCGTTGAAAGATTGACCCCCTTACTTATATTCGACGCATAACCATCAGTGAACTTCACGACGTGTTTCAGCCACTTGAATGTCTCCATCTTATGATCCTTTTTAAGTATGAAGTCAGCATCTGGCTTGAACCAAGATTTTCGACTGCTTGTGGGAGGCTGCATGTGTAGACGTGGTCTATCACAAATATTCTGTTGATCAACTCTAGCATTAACATTATCCTTTGTCTTATCAGGAATGTTGAGGATCGTGTGAAAAAGGGACTCTGCGACATTCTTTTCGGTGTGCATCACGTCTATGTTGTATGGAAGTTTGAGGTCCTTAAAATAGGGAAGCTGCGTGAAGGGGGTAATGTGAGTCCAGTTGTGCGTCTCACCATATCCTTCAAATTTTTTTCCCTTTACCTTTTCCTTTGCTCTCGCCCTCGTCTTCGCCTGTGGCTTTGCCTTTGCATTTGCCTTTCCCTTCACCGGCAGGCTTAAGAGCTTTCAGCTGAGCAAGCACATCCGCACCAGAAAACGTTGGAATCTCGTTCACTTCATGGACAACTTTGCCTTTTGTGAAGTTCTTCTTGTCTTCCCTATCAGGATGGTCTGGAGGAAGGAACTGTCGATGCAGGTCAAATGCAACATACTTGCCACCCTTCTTCAGCCAAATGAAAATCAAGGCCTGCATGCACACTGGGCAAGGCATCTTTCCACTTGTACACCATCCGCAGAACAGGGCATAACCGGGAAAGTCATGCATGCAATATTGTAGCCAAACTTTCATCAAGAAATTTTTCTGCAGATGTCGGTCGTATGTGAACCTCGGGAAGTACCAAGTATGGTGCAAATCATCCACCAACGGCTGCATAAACACACTCAAATTCTTCCCCGGATATTCAGGCCCCGGAATTATAAGCGACAGGAACATGGTCTTGCGTTGCATTATGGCGCCGGGAGGGAGATTGAGCGGAATAACAAATACGGGCCAACAGCTGTATGGATTAGACGACATACCATATGGATTGAACCCATCACCTGTTATAGCAATTCGGACATTCCCAGCCTCGGCTGCTTCCTCCGGGTACTCTATATCGAATGACTTCCATGCTTCACCTCCTGATGGATGTACAATTTTTTTGGATTGTACCTTTTCCCTTCCTTGTGCCACTTCATCATTTTGGCAGACTCCTCGGTGATGAAAAGGCACTGCAGTCTTTTTATAAAATCAAGATACCGAAGAACCTTCACAGGGATTTTTAGCTGCTGCTTCTGACCATGCTTATCGACCACCTCAATATACCGAGAGGAACCGCACTTCCTACAGTACTTGTCATCCGCATACTCATGCCTAAACAAAAGGCAATTCTTTGGACAAACATGTATTTTCTCATAGTCCATGGAGAGCGCCTTCATGATTTTCTTCGTAGCGTACATGGTTTTCGGCAGTTCATGGCCCTCAGGCAGGCTGTTAGCCCATACTCCCAGAAATGCTTCGAAGCAACCTCGGCTATAGCCGTACTCAGCCTTGACTGCTATCAGTTGCGAGATGGCATCCAGCACAGACAGCTTGGCACCCTCATAGAGAGGTTTCTTTGAGGAGGCCAAGATTTCCAGGAAGGCCTTTGCGGTTTCCTCCTGCTCCTCCGGTTCATTCGCTGAATGTGACAGAGGTGTCGGCTGTGCAGCAAAGACATCATCTAGCATGTCTCTAACCCCATCGTCCTCATAACCAGTGACACGTTGTCGTATCACATCCTCTCTACCACGGTCCCGCTGGGGAAAGTTTATCGGCATATTAAAGTTGGGCATAAATCCATGCGTGCGAAGGTGCTTAGTCATCTCACTCTTATCTCTGCGGATACGTCTCTTACATCTGGCACACGGGCATTCTGGCACCATCCTCATTGGACTACGGAATATCTCTTTCAAAAACACATCAGTTTTCTCGACCCACTCTGTTGTTACTTGATTCCGACGGAAAAACCCACTATACATCCACTGATTATCTGCCATCTCTGCTTTATTGGAAGCCACACAACAAAATTAAGGATTCATTTAAATTACTCACATCAATATTTTATTTTTTACAAGGTTGACGAGAATTGACATTTAATCCACCTACATCTCTAATAGGTAAAGATGGGTCCTAATCCCACCCGAGAATGTGTAGATTGAGTACGTTGTCCATGCTCTACCCCGTTCCGAGACAAAATTTCGGCAGCACCTCCCCGCTGTTCTCCAAATACACGTCTCGGCAAAATGCCGAGAGAATGTGCATCCGGAGAACAACAGGGAGGCGCCGCCGAAATCCTGTCTCGGAACGGGGTAGAGCATGAACAACGTACCCAATCTACACATCCTCGGGCTGTCCGTGGAAAGCGCTGGACAATCCGAAAGAGCTGCGGTGATAAATATGCAATTGAATGCATATTTATCGATGCAACCCTTTCGGACGGGAGACCTAGGTTACGCGACTTGATGTGAAAATTTAATCTAGTGACATGGAAAAAAAGTGGACAAGGTCATGGAATTGTTGCTCACCCTCCGATGTAGAGGATGTAGTCGATCAAAGGAGGGACGATCGTGGACCAACACCTCCAATGTCGACGGTCACTCCACGAAGATGGAACACCACAAATCCTGTTAATTCGACCAAGTGCAAAAAAATAGGTTAAGCATTGACACTTTAAACTATGAAAAAAAATCATATTTCGTCAAGTGTCAAATATTGTCCTTCAATTTTTTTAGCAAGATCATCATGATTAAATAACCACTCATCATATGCCAATTTTGGAGCACATCTCACACAACTATTTTAGAAACTAAATGTCACATAGCAAGGATTTAGACAGAAACATCACATATCTCACACAAACATCAACTCAAAAATTTGTTTTGCATGCATATGTGAATAGACTTAGGGGCTGAATACACCATCCATTAATCTCACATGCATATATTGTCATAATGCATTATATATCATATTGGTACAAATATTAGGCATATGGACATAAAATCTAGAAGAGAACAATGCTAACAATTACATCACTTGTCTTTGTGAAGATAAGTTACACATGTCCATACATAGTAGTTATTTGCAGCAAATAAACATGAAACTATGAATGTCACAGTAGGAAAAATGAAAAAAAAAGAGCATAGCTCACCGGGCAGAGGGGCGTCACGGCGATGGAGGGGACGGGAGGGACGGTCGCGGGCCGGAGCTAGCACCAGGGCCGGCCGGGCAGGGTGTAACAGGCCCGATCTACCTCAGCTATCTATTACAATCAGATCAAGGAGGAAGGAAGAGTAATTTGGGATCTGGAGAGGAAGGAGGAGGAAGGGGATAAATCGGAGGAGGAGCAGCCTCTCTCTCTGTTGCCAGTTGTCTCAATAATCGATACCCAATCCGTGGCTCAGCCACCTACTTAACCCATTGCGAGCATGCAGGCTACGCTTGGCCCAACTACCCACACACACATCACTCCACGAGGCCCGCTGGCCCAACTGCATCAGAGCCCGCCACGGCTGGTGGGGTCGGTATGTCAGGCGTGACATTCTCCCCTCCTTGAGTGGCGGCATGTCCCCAGGCCGCTGTTGACGGGGAACGACGACGAAGCTCGACGGGGTCCTCCCAGGTAGCCAGCGACGGAGGCAGTTCTGACCACCGCACCAGGAACCGCGGCTGGAGTTCGCCTTTGACGCGCACCAGCTTCTGATCATGTATCGCCACCGGATGGTGTTCTGCCTGCAAAACGGAGTTACCAGGTGGTAGCGATGGACTCACCCGAGCATCTGGCCCGATCATCCGTTTCAGTTGAGACACGTGCACCACTGGATGTATTCTACTGTCTTTAGGCAACTGGAGCTTGTAAGCTACCGCTCCCACTTTGGCCAGGATGCGATAAGGTCCAAAGTAACGGAATGCTAGCTTCTGGTAAGGTCGTTGCGCCACTGATGTTTGGATGAACGGCTGCAGTTTGAGGAATACCATGTCTCCCACGTCGAACGAATGGTCTATGCGATGCTTATCGGCTTGTTTCTTCATGCGGTCCTGTGCATGCTTGAGTTGTTGTTGTTGGTGCTCCATCATTACCTCTCTTTCGTGCAACCAAGCTGCCAAATCAGGAACTGAACTTTCTTCCACTTGCGTAACGGCAAACTCTCTCGGAAAGTGCCCATAAATTACTTCAAATGGAGTGCACCCCAACGATGAGTGGAAGGCGGTATTGTACCGATACTCCGCGAGAAACAGCCACTTGCTCCAATTTTGGGTAGGAGTGAACCGCACAGCGCAGGTATCCTTCCAAACACTGGTTAACTCGTTCCGTTTGTCCGTCAGTCTGCGGGTGGTACGAAGAACTGAGGCGCAGCTGGGTTTGTGAGATCTTGAACAGCTCCTGTCAGACCGCACTTGTGAAGATACGGTCTCTGTCCGAGATGATGGCCAAAGGAAGCCCGTGCAATCGAAATATGTTCTTCATGAATGCTGTCGCCACTGTCAGCGCAGTGAAGGGTTGGGTTAGTGGCACGAAGTGAGCATATTTCGAGAACTTGTCCACCACCACCAGAATCACATCATATCCTCCCGATTTAGGCAGCCCTTCGATAAAGTCCAGGGATACGACAGCCCACGGTCGTTTAGGTATCGGCAGGGGCTGCAACAACCCCGTTGGAGAGACACGCTCAGTTTTAGCTTGCTGACAGGTTACACAAGCGCGGACGAACTCTTTGATCATCCCTTTCATGCCTTTCCAGAAGAACAAATTTTTCACCCTAAGATACGTGGCATAGAATCCAGAATGATCCCCCACAGCGCTGTCATGTAGTGCTCTGATCAATGACTGCTGTACTTCCACATCAGCCCCGATCCAAATACGCCCTTTGTAACGGATCACTCCATCTTGTAAGGAGTAGTCAGCATCACTAGATGGGTCCAAGGCCAATTGTTCCAGTTTGGTTTGCACAGCTTTGTCCTGACGATAGCTAACTGCTACAGCTTCCAGCCACGACGGTCGACAGACCGATACTGCCGCCAATTCTGACCCTTCTTCTTGATCTCTCCACGATAGTGCATCAGCCGCTTTGTTAGTGACACCCACTTTGTGTTGTATCTGGAACTGCAACCCAACCAATTTGGTGAAGGCTCTTTGTTGGATTGGCGTGTTCAACCGCTGATCTGTCAAATGCAACAAGCTCTTCTGATCGGTATGCACCAAGAACTCAGCGTGCTGTAAGTATGGCCTCCAATGATCGACAGCCATCATTAGTGCCAAGCACTCTTTCTCATAGGCCGAGAGACCAATGTTACGGGTCCCAAGGCTTTGCTCAGATATGCCAACGGATGTGAGTCTTGCATCAGGACAGCCCCAACCCCTGTAGCGCTTGCATCAGTTTCCACCACAAACTTCTTGCGAAAATCTGGCAAGGCTAGAACTGGAGTTTGAATCAGTGCTTTCTTCAACTCCTGGAATGCTGTGTCAGCCGTGGGAGTCCAGATAAATAATGTCCCTTTCTTCAGCATGTCTGTCAGTGGCCGGGAGATAATACCAAAGTTCTTAACGAACTTGCGATAATATCTTGCTAGTCCCAAGAATTCCCTTAACTTGCGAACAGATTCCGGGCGCGGCCAGTCACGAACCGTCTGGATCTTCTCCTCCAATGTGGCCACACCAGAGCTGCTGATTCGATGTCCCAGATAACTGATTTGCTGTTGCGCAAAAGAGCATTTTGATAGCTTCGCTTTCAGGCCATGCTCTTCAAGCAGTTTCAGCACCTGCCGCAGCAGCACGACGTGCTTCTCTAGTGTTGACGAGTGGACTAAGATATCGTCCATAAACACCAACACACCATGGTGGAGCAAGGGTTCAAACACCAAATTCATGCCTCCCTGGAAGGTCGGTGGCCCCCCTGTGACTCCATAGGGTAGGACCCGGAATTGATAATGGCCTTGGTGAGTCTTGAAGGCAGTTTTGAATTCATCCTCTTCGCGTAATCGTATTTGGTGGTAGCCTGCGCGAAGGTCCAATTTGGAAAACCAGCAGGAACCCGCCAATTCGTCCAGCAGCTCATCAATTACTGGCAAGGGGTAGGTGTTCTTGATCGTTATCGCATTGAGGTGGCGATAATCAACACACATGCGCCAAGTCATGTCTTTCTTCTTCACCAGCAATACTGGCGACGAGTACGGGCTGGTGCTAGGCACAATTAGCCCCGCCTGGAGCATCTCTTTCACTTGTTTCTCGATCTCGTCCTTTTGCTCAGGGGTGTATCTGTATGGCCTTATGTTAACTGGCTTGGCACCCGGCAGAATAGGAATCGTGTGATCCCACGAGCGATGGGGAGGCAGCCCCGTAGGTTCCTGAAATACCGACTGAAATTCTTCCAACACCTCTTGCACTTCAACTGGAATGTGCTCGATTACCACTTCTGCCCCCACTGCATACACGCATACGATATGAGCCACTGAATTACTGGCCTCAAGATCAGCCAACTGCGCGCAAGAAATCTGTTGCACTTCCTGAAGCTGACTCTGCACCCCTCTGAGTTCAATAGGCTGCCCTTTGTGCGTAAACTGCAATCGTTTCTTTGCCCAATCAATCCACATCGGACCGCAAGCTTCAAGCCAATCAATGCCTACTATCATATCATAGCAGCCCAACACCAAGACCCGCAAGTCAGTCTCAAATTCATGCCCCTGTGTCGCCCACTTGCACCTTGGAATGCTGCCTGAACAAGAGAGCGTTCCTCCATCCGCAATCTTAACTGAAACAGTGGCCATCGGCTGTACTGATAACTGCAGCCGCGCCGCTACATCCTCACTGAGGAAGCTATGCGAGCTTCCTGAATCCACCAGAATCAAGACTTCCTGACCACCAATATTCCCCAACAACCGGACCGTGCGCGGTGTAGTTTGGCCGGTAGTAGCCACCTTGGAGATGCACATGAGGACATCATCATCTGAATCTGAATCTTGAACTGGTTGCCCCCTTTGATCAGCCTGCAACAGCTCCAACAGCTCCTCCACAACATGCAATTGCACTCTCGGTCCGCACTGATGCCCTTGCCCCCACCTTTATCCACATTTGAAACACAAGCCCCGGGCACGCCTGTAGTTTCTCAACGCTACGACACGATCGTGACCTCGTGCCAATCGCTCCGGTGGGTGCGCTGCCTCCACTCCCCGGCGATCCTCTGCTGCTGCTGGTTGCACCATGGGAATGGGGCGACCCAGTGGTGCCCCGCCCGCGAGAAGTGGACGAGGTTGTTGCCGATTCTGGGGAGCTTCGTATCGCCTTTGATCCCGGCGAGGCATGGTGTCCATCAATTCTTCCTGCAAAGAAGCCAGGGAAAAAGCGGAGTCCAAGTCCTTTGGCTGGTGAAGAACAACGCCAATATGAATCTCTTGCCTGAGCCCTTCTAAAAATTGTGTAGTGAAGAAAACATGATCAAATGCAGGGTTATGCACTAACAACTGATGCATAATTTCCTCAAATTGATGCATGTACTCGCTAACTGTGCCAGTTTGTTTAAGAGTTCGAAACTGACGCAGATACACTTGGTACTGTTCTCTGCCAAATTTCCCACAGAGAGCTGTACACAATACCTCCCAAGTCAAATTGCTACTCTTAGCCTCCTGTAATTGCAGCCAGCGAGCAGCGTTCCCCGTAAAATGCAGGGTAGCTACTCGGACCCAAAATTCTGGTTGAACCCCATAAACATCAAAGTACTTTTCGCAGCGAGTCCGCCAAAACTGTGGATTATCCCCATCAAACGATGGAAAATCCAGTTTAGGCAGAGACCAACTCGCCGGAGTATGCTGTGTGCGTGCCTCGTACTCTCTATACTGACCTACAGAACCCAGGGCAAGAGATTTATAGGCAAGGTCAGTTAGAGACGTACTGTTGACCGGAGGCGGCAACTGGGTGGTGACTACCCCGTAAGCCGAACGCCCGGAATTCTCGACATCGCCGTGGCTGCTTGGCCCGTGGTGCTCGGGGTTGCTGGTGTTCGGCGCACCTGTCTTAAGCCCCACCAAATCAACTTCAGATCGGCCCGAATCCGCCGCGGCTCCGGCGAGATCCACCGCGGGACCCGTCGATTCAGCCAGCGCGGGGTGGAGGGAGATGCGCCCCACTTGCGTGCGGAGCTCATTGAGCTGGTTCTGCAGGTTCGTCACCGCTGGACGCCAGAGCTCGAGGGAGGTCTGGATCGCATCCAACCGGGCGTCATTGGCCGCGCGGCTCTCGTGGACGGACTTGACGAGAGCGGCGAGCTGCTCTTCCATCGCCGCCGTCTTCAGCGCCTGCTTGGTGGCGTAGCGCGGTCGGGGATAGGCCGTCTCCAGATCGTCTGACCTCTGATACCAGATGTAACAGGCCCGATCTACCTCAGCTATCTATTACAATCAGATCAAGGAGGAAGGAAGAGTAATTTGGGATCTGGAGAGGAAGGAGGAGGAAGGGGATAAATCGGAGGAGGAGCAGCCTCTCTCTCTGTTGCTAGTTGTCTCAATAATCGATACCCAATCCATGGCTCAGCCACCTACTTAACCCATTGCGAGCACGCAGGCTACGCTTGGCCCAACTACCCACACACACATCACTCCACGAGGCCCGCTGGCCCAACTGCATCAGAGCCCGCCATAGCTGGTGGGGTCGGTATGTCAGGCGTGACACAGGGGGAGGTCAATAGCAAGATTTTTGATTTCGCAAGTAAGATGGCATACAGCTGAGTATGTTGTTCTGACTAAACGATATGAGCGTTCTGCACAAATATTTCTCATGTTCAGCTGATAATGACCATATGCTCTACTCTGATGTTGCATTAATCAATGTTTCCAACTGATGCATCTGAGGGTCTGATAACCTATAATAAAATATTGAAATTATGGACATGTTGATAGTTGGTTATCATTTATCAAGCAAAGACATAGTTTCGTAAAATGTTACTCGCAAGAAGTTGATTCATTTACAGGCATAGTAAGAAAGTGGCACAGACTGATTTTGTATATACTAAATTTGCTTGCATGCTTTTAGAGTCGTTTCCTGCATATGGAGGGGTGTGCATGATCTTTTTTCTAAGGCCATGTAATATTTTCAGGTAGCCGCTCTTGCTAAGATCCATGGCTTGCGTACTGTATTTCTATAGTTCGTTTTCTTTCTTTCGGTCCAGACTTGATCAGGGTAGCTACTCAGTATTTTGGAAATTTGTATAACATGACACTGAGGTTGTATCATGACTTATGAGTCTGTCCACAAAATGATTTCATCAGAAAAATAAAACCATTTTACCTCATCATGTTCAGGTATGAACACGGAGTGTCGCACGCCACCTATTCGATGCTTTACAACAGAAGTGTTTGATGCTTTGTTTTGTTGACCGTAATTTTTGATGACTTGCATCAACGGTCTTCTTCTTCAGCTGTTGGGCGGGAGCTACTTCTCATAGTAGATACAGAAGCTTTGCTTGGTATTTTTGCTTTGCTGTTAGGCTCGCTGCTGAGAATGCATGCATACGGCTCGCAATGGCCTACACAATAAAACGAAAAGACGATGGCTTGTGTTGGCTTCATGGTCTTCATCGATTGTAGGTTGCAGTACTGTAAAAGTAAGGAAAATATAACTGAATATTGCCGCAAGTACGCACTATATTTTTCCTAGATCCACATACCGTATGATGATTAATTTATCAGGTATGACATCTTTCGCATGCGCTATGTTTGAGCATGACTACAACTAGCAGGTCGTATCTTGACATGTGCAACCGGAGCAGTTGAACAGGGCCTCCAAATTCCAGGGGTGCCAAAATGAGAGATTGATATTACTAGGTCAAGACATATTGCTCAAAGAAAAACAACTATTGGTCAAGTGATTAGGTGCTAATGGGCTTTTAAGAGCGAAATAAATGAAAAGTACTCGCCCTAAAATACAGGCCAACCTCACGTCTCTCTCTCTCTCCCTGTATTTTTGTTTCTCATTCACTGCATGGTTCTTAGTAGAGCGACCCCATCCCATGTGCTGCCATTCATGGTCTCCAACCTTTCACCCCTCTAAAGTTTCTACTGTCATATTTTTTGTTCTTTCTGACACATCATTAATTTGGGTAGATTTAAATTTTAAGATAAAATGTGAACTCCCTGAAAAAATATGTAGCATCGCAATAATTTATACAGATATTTCAATTTATATTTTTAAAATATAGGGCCTAATTTTGATTTTGCACAAGGCCCCGAATTTTAAAGGTACGGCCATCACAACTAGCTTGAGAAGATTAGTACATGTCTCCAAACTCCATCTTGTGGCAATGTCTTCACTGGACTTTGTTTCAGTTTACAACAATATATATTTATGAGGTAAAATACCATGTTATTTTTTATAAGCACAAATATAATAAGTGGAGCTTATGGCTACACAGGTGCCAAAAAATTGGTCACTCGCAAAGATTAAAAGATAATGCATTGTCTGTTAAAGTAAAGAATTAACACATGCACTTTGATTAATAGATATGGAAAAAATGTACAGTGGATTAAAAGTAGTAACAATAATTCAACTATATAATGGACAAATCCAAATGCTCATGTAATGATTTGATTCTTTACTAAGGAAATTTATTAATTTTCTTAATAATCTTAAAGTGATTTTGTTAGCTAGCCTAATTTGTTAGTTACATTAAAAGGTCATAAATTTGATGGTATGTACTACTAATAATCTTTGTGCTTATTATTAATGATAGGAAGTTGTGTTAATAAACATACGCTTAGCAGTATTTGCTTTGCTCTGTACCAAAGCACGGGTGTAGTCTTGGGCAGTGCAACCATTGTCGGTGACAGTGGGAAGGAGGATGTCCATTGTCACGGATGGGCGTCATGTTGAGAAAAGGATTTGACCTATGGGGTCTTGAAACAGGGGTGTGCGGTATTTTCTCTCCCGTTGCAACACACAGGCATTTTTGCTAGTATGTGTAATGGTTAGATTTTGTGTGGAGGCTATTGAGGGAGTCCTGGATTAGGGGGTATCCGGACAGCCGGGCCATATCCTTTGGCCGGACTGTTGGACTATGAAGATACAAGATTGAAGACTTCGTCTCGTGTCCGGATGGGACTCTCCTTGGCGTGGAAGGCAAGCTTGACGATACGGATATATAGATCACCTCCCATTGTAACCGACTGTGTGTAACCCAAGCCCCCTCTGGTGTCTATATAAACCGGAGGGTTTAGTCCGTAGGACAACAACAATCATACCATAGGCTAGCTTCTAGGGTTTAGCCTCTACGATCTCGTGGTAGCTTGATACGTCTCCAACGTATCTATAATTTTTGATTGCTCCATGCTATATTATCTACTGTTTTAGGAAATATTGGGCTTTATTATCCACTTCTATATTATTTTTGGGACTAACCTATTAACCGGAGGCCCAGCCCAGATTTGTTGTTTTATGCCTATTTCAGTGTTTCGAAGAAACGGAATATCAAACGGAGTCCAAACAGAAAAATCCTTTTTGGAACGTGATTTTCTTCCCGATTATGACCCAGGCGACTTGGACTCTACGTCACAAGATACGGGAGCTGCCCACGAGGGTGGGGGGCGCGCCCACCCCACTGGGGTGCGCCCCTGCCTCGTGGGGCCCCCGTGGCTCCTCCGACGTACTTCCGGCTCCTATATATATCCACGTACCCTAAAACTTCCAGAACAGAAGATAGATCAGGAGTTCCGCCGCCGCAAGCCTCTGTAGCCACCAAAAACCTCTCGGGACCCTCTTCCGGCACCCTGCTGGAGGGGGGAACCCTCACTGGTGGCCATCTTCATCATCCCGGCGCTCTCCATGACGAGGAGGGAGTAGTTCACCCTCGGGGCTGAGGGTATGTACCAGTAGCTATGTGTTTGATCTCTCTCTCTCTCTCTCTCTCTCGTGTTCTTGATTTGGCACGATCTTGATGTATCGCGAGCTTTGCTATTATAGTTGGATCTTATGTTTCTTCTCCCCCTCTACTCTCTTGTAATGGATTGAGTTTTCCCCTTGAAGTAATCTTATCGGATTGAGTCTTTAAATATTTGAGAACACTTGATGTATGTCTTGCCGTGCGTATCTGTAGTGACAATGGGATATCACGTGCCACTTTATGTATGTTTTGGTGATCAACTTGCGGGTTCCACACCCATGAACCTATGCATAGGGGTTGGCACACGTTTTCGTCGTGATTCTCCGGTAGAAACTTTGGGCACTCTTTGAGGTTCTATGTGTTGGACTGAGTAGATGAATCGAGATTGTGTGATGCATATCGTATAATCATACCCATGGATACTTGAGGTGACAATGGAGTATCTAGGTGACATTAGGGTTTTGGTTGATTTGTATCTTAAGGTGTTATTCTAGTACGAACTCTAGGGCTGTTTGTGACACTTATAGGAATAGCCCACCGGATTGATTGGAAAGAATAACTTTGAGGTGGTTTCGTACCCTACCATAATCTCTTCGTTTTTTCTCCGCTATTAGTGACTTTGGAGTGACTCTTTGTTGCATGTTGAGGGATAGTTATATGATCCAATTATGTTATTATTGTTGAGAGAACTTGCACTAGTGAAAGTATGAACCCTAGGCCTTGTTTCAACGCATTGCAATACCGTTTACGCTCACTTTTACCGCTTGCTACCTTGCGGTTTTTATATTTTCAGTTTACAAAAACCTATATCTACCATCAATATTGCACTTGTATCACCATCTCTTCGCCGAACTAGTGCACCTATATAATTTACCATTGTATTGGGTGTGTTGGGGACACAAGAGAATCTTTCCTATTTGGTTGCAGGGTTGTTTGAGAGAGACCATCTTCATCATACGCCTCTCACGGATTGATAACCCTTAGGTCATCCACTTGAGGGGTATTTGCTACTGTCCTACAAACCTGTGCACTTGCAGGCCCAACAACGTCTACAAGGAGAAGGTTGAGTAGTAGACATCATAGATCAACTCTTGTACTACTCATATCATCAAGATCAATCAAGAAGGAAGTAGCTAGGGTATTACCTCCATAGAGAGGGCCTGAACCTGGGTAAACATCGTGTCCCTTGCCTCCTGTTACCATTCGCCTTAGACGCACAATTCGGAACCCCCTACCCGAGATCCGCCGGTTTTGACACCGACACTGGTGCTTTCATTGAGAGTTCCACTGTGCCATCACCGTAAGGAAGGATACCTCGTCTCGTTGTCAAGGACAGCGTCGCCTCGGGCGGAGCCCTTGCTGTCGGCCAAACTCTCCGGCTAGGCGGTTTCGTCATGACCGCCCGTGCGGCTGCTGCGCCGACGATGACTTCTCGGGTCATCGAAAACAGCCTCCACGTCAGCTCGGAACTTGCCGAGCAGATGGATCCAATAGAGCTCTCCTCCCTAAACGAGCTCTTGGATCGCATCGCCGCTTTGGGAGTCACTACGGACTATGATCGGATTGGGCTTAAACCCGACCAAAGGGAGATTAACTCTCTGCCGGTCACCCATCAGGTAGCGGTGGTGGAGGAACAATGCGGCAATTCTTCCTCTATCTTGAGGACAAACTATGTCCAGATTCCAGAGCTCTCCGAGCCGGACACCCGTCTACGGAAGGACATCGCCCAAGCCTCGAACCTAGAATCAGGCAAGGGGCCAGACCTATCGGGCGACATCCCGGAGCCCGAACTTCCAAGATCGGAAACTCCCATGCCCCTGGGTCTCAGATCAGGTCAGGGTTCGGACTCAAATCTGCCCACCCACCCAGATACAAGCGATCTCTCCCACATTAGACAGGAGCCCCTGGAAACAGTACACCACTATTGGGCCACATTCCTCCTTGTAATGAACAAGGTCAAGGACTGTCGCGAGGAAGACGCAATCTCATTCTTCTACAATAATTGCACAGACAAGGGAATCCTTAACGCCATAAGCGCCGCAACATAGCACACTTTGCTGACTTGGCGGCCATAGTACGGAAGTACTGTGCGATGGAAAGTGCTTGTAAAACCGAATCAAAGTTTTGGGATAATCCGGCTCTGACCAAACACCCAGTCCGAATTAAAAGGGTGCATCCTCGCAAGTCACCCGATTCAATTGCAAAAAAGCAAAAGCCCACTACAGGGCATGGAACCGTATTGGAGGGATGGCTTAATGGACCCTGCAAAATTCAAAGTACGGTGGATACCATACCAACACACAGCCTTAGAGCATGTTGGGTACTCCGGCAGGTTGCCAAGAGCGGTGAGGATCTCCTCATTCAAAATACCGCAGGGCAACATCCCATGGATTGCAATACAATTTTAACAGTCTTCGAGACATTCGCCACAAATAACAGGTGCAAGCGACCACTCCCCAGCCTCGCCGAGATCTGCCAGGTGGCAGCAATAAATCCATGGAGCGACATGGCTATCACTTTCAATGCCAGTGATGAACCCAAATTCCGAACAGCCCGAGTACCAGCCGCATTAGTCCTTAGTCCAATTGTGGACGGCTTTCGGCTCACTAAAGTGCTCATGGACGGCGGCAGCGGATTAAACCTCATTTATGAAGAAACTCTTAAAAAATGGAAATAGACTGGAACCGCGTTGAGCAAAGAAGCACAACCTTCAAAGGAATCATCCCCAGTCGGGAAGCACGTTGCGCTGGGAAAATCACACTAGATGTGGTATTCGGCACGCCGGAGAATTATAGGTCCGAAGAAATCACATTCCAAGTGGCCCTGTTTAGTAGCGGATACCACGCCCTTTTAGGGCGGGAAGCATTCACGATCTTCCAAGCCATACCCCATTACGGGTACATGAAGCTCAAAATGCCTGGGCCCAACGGAATTATCACTCTAGCTAGTGATCCGGACATAGCGCTCCGCGCCGAAAACAAAATAGTCACACTGGCCCTCGAGGCACTATCCGAAGCCCTCGCGGAAGAGGAGTTAACTGCGCTGCGCTCGACCGTGGACAGGGATGACGTGATACTCGACAAGAGATCCAAGTCCACCTCTTTCAAACCAGCGCATGAAATAGTCAAGTTCCAAGTCCACCCAACGGACCCCACAAAAATAGCCTCCATCGGGGCATAGTTAAACCCCGCTATGGACGCCGCACTACGGGAGTTCCAGCACGAGAACCGGGATATATTTGCCTGGCGCCCATCAGATATGCCAGGAATCCCACGCAGGCTGTCCGAACACAGCCTTAACATTCTAAAAGGGTTTAAGCCGGTCAAGCAGACTCTTCGGCGATTCTCTGAACCTAAGCGACAAGCTATCGGAGAGGAGCTAGCCAAGTTATTGGAGGCCGGATTCATCAGAGATATAGAACAACCGGACTGGCTAGCAAGCCTGGTGATGGTACCAAAGAAGGACAAATCCTGGCGCCTATGCGTCGATTTCAAGGACCTCAACAAGGCTTGCCCAAAGGATCCCTTCCCCCTCCCCCGCATCGATCAAATTATCGATGCTACCGTAGGACACGACTCATTGTGCTTCATTGACGCATACTCCGGCTACCACCAGATTAAGATGGCAGAGTCCGACCAAGCCGCAACAACATTTATGATGCCATACGGCCCCTTCTGTTTGAACACAATGCCTTTTGGGCTTAAAAACGCCGGTGCAACGTACCAACGCATGATTCAGACATGCCTGGAAAAGCAGATCGGCAAAACAGTGGAGGCATATGTAGACGATGTGGTCATTAAATCCAAACACGTCGACTCTTTAATAGACGACTTGAGGCTCACGTTCGACAATCTCCGAACATACGACATCAAGCTCAACCCGGAAAAATGCGTCTTCGGCGTACCCACCGGAAAGCTCCTGGGTTTCATCGTCTCTAGTAGAGGAATTGAAGCAAATTTGGCTAAAATCTGAGCCCTGTAACAGTTGGCCATCCCAACTGACCTCAAGCAAATCCAGAAATTAACTTGATGCATGGCGGCCCTAAGCCGCTTTATCTCCCGCTTAGGACAAAAGGCGTTACCACTTTATCGCCTCCTTCGGCGCACCGAACACTTCGAGTGGATGGACGTGGCCACAACCGGACTGGAAGAAATAAAGGCCATTCTGGCCGCCAACCCAATCCTGGCCGCACCAAGCATCGGCGAACCAATGCTGCTGTACATAGCGGCAACTCATCAAGTAGTAAGCACAGTGCTCGTCGTCAAACGAGAAACGGACGGACATAAGTCCCCCCTTGAAAAGACGGTATATTATGTATCCACTGTCCTCACTCCATGCAAATCACGGTACCCGCATTATCAGAAGTTAGCATATGTGGTATTGATGGCATCCCGGAAGCTACGACATTACTTTCAAGAGTGTTCAATTATAGTGGCCTCGGAAGTGCCACTGAATGACATAATAAACAACCGCGACACCACGGGCCGGATTGCCAAATGGGCCATTGAGCTCCTCCCGTTCGACATAACATATAAACCTCGACGAGCCATTAAGTCGCAGGTATTGGCAGATTTTGTCGCTGAATGGACAGAGGCCGAACTCCCTAAAGAGTACGACGCATACTTCAATTGGATCATGCACTTTGACGGCTCTAAAATGCTGGCTGGTCTGGGGGCTGGCGTCATCCTGACGTCCCCTACTGGAGATACAGTCCAATATGTACTCCAAATACTGTACACAGACTCCAACAATGCAGCCGAATACGAGGCCCTGCTACACGGTCTCCGGATGGCAGTTTCCATGGGCATTCGACGCCTGGAGGTGCGTGGGGACTCGAACCTCGCAATATCCCAAATAAATGGAGACTTCGATGCCAAAGATCTAAAAATGGCGGCTTATCGCAACGCCGTCCTCAAGATATCAGCTAGGTTCGAGGGGCTCGAATTCCACCATGTGGCTCGGGAAAACAATCAGGCGGCAGATATCCTCGCCCGCATCGGCGCCAAGCACGATGCGGTCCCTCCCAACATCTTCTTGGAAAGACTGTTTAAGCCATCCGTGGTATGGGAAGGAGACACCGGGCAAAATAGTCTGGACCCGGCCACAACGCAAGATACCGAACACTCTGACATAATCGGAGGCTCCGCCACCGAAACAACACCTTTAGCCCACGTAATAATGGCCGTCATCGCCCCATGGACAGAACCATTCCTAGCATACCTAACCAGGCAGGAACTTCCCTAGGACCAAAATGAGGCACGCTGTATTGCACGGCGATCTAAAGCCTACAGGGTCCACGAGGGAGAGCTTTATAAGAAAAGCACCACCGGAGTCCTTCAACGGTGCATCTCCGAAGAAGAGGGGCACCATGCCGCAGCCCGATATTTTCCATAATCCTTGACGGTAGGCCGATATCTTCCATAATCGGAAGCGCCGCCGCGCTCCCTTGAGCTTCTCCACAAGCTCTCCAATGCCTTCGGGCAGGGAGACGGATGGCCACAAGGCCTGGGCAATACCTTGCATCACCTGCCGAACTTGTTCGTGCAGTTGTGACAGCTCTGGTAGAAGATCACCCGCAGACCCGGGCATCTCCTCCGCGGGACGACCCGTCAGCACGCCTGCAGACATAACTCTAATTAGCCGGCTTCTTCGTCAAACTCTTTCCAAAAGTTCGTTCAAGCACTTACTGAAAATGCCGCGTCGAAGCCGCTTACTCTCCTTAACGGAGTCGGACAGCTGGGCGTGAACATCCTTTAGTTCCACACTCAGATGGGTAATGGCATCTTGGAGATTATTCTTCTCCTGAATGACGCGCGTATGTATGTGCTCTCCAGCCTTTCGCTGCCGTATGGCATGTTGCTCATCCGGATTCACTCCGGAGTCATCTGCAATATTCATTGTCAGATTTGCAGGCATGCCGCACTCTTTATGGTACCTATCATTCTCTGAAACAGGTGTTACCAGTGGGGCCTTCTCGGACTCCTTCAATGCGGCAACTGCGGCCTGTAGCTGGGCCTTGCACTCCTCAAGCTCATGAGATAGTTGGGTATTCTTCTCTGTAAGAACGTGCACAAATAATGATCCTTAAATAAGCTGTGCCAACTGTTTCAAGTCTCAAGGGCTGCTGCTATACATAATCATCAAATTCTCTTACCCGTATATCCTTTACCTACTGATCCGTGGCTCGAGCAAGGCCATTTTGAGCAGCACAGATGTACGCGTCTCCTGAGTTGAAGGCATCAAAAGCCTCTTGGGAGAAACAAGCGTCGCAGAGTACGGCCCGGTGACGCCTGTGATTCATGGCGCTCTCCACTTCGGAATTTGTGGCGGATATTTTATCTACATCCTCTGTCTGAGGAGCATCTGACGGGTGCCCCGTGTTAGCTTCCGCCTCGGTGTCCGGCCCCGGAGCCCGGCTAGTAGAGGCGTGCTCGGCGATCTCTCCGGATATAGTCCGGCGAGCGCTTTTCCTTCATTGAAACATGGGTATTACTACGTTTTAAATATGATGACCAAGGAGTGAGGTTTGGTAAAATACCTCTGTGCCGGCGTTTCCGTCTGGACCGCCTTCCTTTTCAGCCTGCCCGGCTTCGGTGCGCCTCGTTGGCGATTCACCACGGGCTCAGCATGGTGTCCCGAGGACCTTCCCTGTAGAACACCGTGCAGATACGGTAGGTGAAGTGCGTGAAAAGGGATACTTCTCAAAGGTTGGGACTCTGGTCTCACTTACCCGCGAGGCAGGGAGTAGCCCCGGATAGTCGGCCATAATGGCCACCATGTCCTCATCACAGCTTAATTGATAAAATATCCTGTCAATCAGCTCCACACATATGTCCGGATCCTCTTGGAGGCCGGGGTCGAGGGTCCATTCGGGGTCCTCGGGTTGTGGAGGTGGGCTGTTAATCTCCCTTACTGCCTTACGCAGCTCCTGCGGTGAACGGGAAAAGTAAGATATTTATTGCACAAATGCGGAAAGGGAGGGTATAAAAAGCGGCGGCTTACCCAGCTCGGAGGGTTGTACATGGAGAATCCGTCCCGTGGCTTGATGCGGAGGAACTCCTCTTCCTCTCCCTTGTACAAACTGGACATAATTTTTGCTAGAGTGGCAATGGAGTCCGGCCCCATACGACCACAGCGGGTGGCATCATCTTCCCCATTGAAGTCCCACATGGGGTGGCCTCGATATTGAAGTGGCTGCACCCCCCGCATAATGCATATTGATATAACCTCGGTTATGGTCAGTCCCGGTTGGGCCAAGACCTTTATCCGGCCCATCAGATAAAAAACGTCTCTGTCATCTTCCTCCTGAGGGCTCCGTGGTCGCCAACTTAGGCGCTTCTTTAAAGGGGCGTTATCAAACTCAGGAAGGCCGGTCCGAATAGGATCCGGGAGGGGGACGTCCTCCATATAAAACCACTCTGAAGACCAGTCTTCGGACGTCTTCTTCGGGGTACCGCATAGGTATCCGGTCACGGCGATGCGCCATATTTCGGCCCCACCCACTTGATATATTGACCCCCTCTGAGTACGGGGCACGAGGCAGAATAGCTTCTTCCACAATGCGAAGTGGACTTCGTAGCCCAGAAATAGCTCACAAAGGGCTACATAACCAGCGATGTGTAATATGGAGGCAGGAGTGAGATTATGCAACTGGAGGCCGTAAAACTCCAGGAGTCCTCGGAGGAACGGATGGATGGGAAATCCGAGCACCCTTAATAAATAAGGAACGAGGCATACCCGCTCCCCCTTGGAGGGGTTTGGAAAGCTCTCCGCCTGCTCCCCGCCATTGTAGGTGGCGAGCCCGGCTCGAACGGGGACCATGTATGCTGGAGGAAGAAATCCCTGGGTCTGTAGCTCCACTAGTTGACTATGCGGGACGGAACACTTCTTCCAATCTTCGGGCTTAGGGCAACGGGAGCGAGATGAGGAGCTGCGCTGGCTGGCCATGTTGGAATGTATTTTTTCGGGCGTGCTTCGATGAATGCTCACCGAGGGAGGATGGTGTGATTTGAATCTGAGAATCCCCGTCTCTTTAAATAGACAGTTTGTTCATGCAGCAAGGTTGATAAATGTAAAAACGCCCTGGCCGCTCGCATTCGTTCGACACGTGGAAGATGGCCATTATTGGACGCGGAAGCCGAGAAGCGCAATATTTATGAGAAGCCGGACACTATTTAACAGGTATTCGGAATTTGGAAAAGAACCCGCCTTGCAATGCCGAAGACGATCTGCGTGCCGGACTCATCGTCGTTGAAGCCTGGTTCGGGGGCTATTGAGGGAGTCCTGGATTAGGGGGTATCCGGACAGCCGAACTATATCCTTTAGCCGGACTGTTGGACTATGAAGATACAAGATTGAAGACTTCGTCTCGTGTCCGGATGGGACTCTCCTTGGCGTGGAAGGAAAGCTTGGCGATACGGATATATAGATCTCCTCCCATTGTAACCGACTTTGTGTAACCCTAGCCCCCTCCGGTGTCTATATAAACTGGAGGGTTTAGTCCGTAGGACAACAACAATCATACCATAGGCTAGTTTCTAGGGTTTAGCCCCTACGATCTTGTGGTAGATCAAGTCTTGTACTACTCATATCATCAAGATCAATCAAGAAGGAAGTAGGGTATTACCTACATAGAGAGGGCCCGAACCTGGGTAAACATCGTGTCCCTTGCCTCCTGTTACCATCGGCCTTAGACGCACAGTTCGGGACCCCCTACCTGAGATCCGCCGGTTTTGACACCGACAGCTATATATAACCCTCCACCCTCTCCTCATTAAGCCATCAGAATGTGCCTACACTTCCACTACTCATTTTCTGAGAGAGAGCCACCTACTCATGTGTTGAGACCAAGATATTCCAATCCAATCGTATGAATCTTGATCTCTAGCCTTCCCCAAGTTGCTTTCCACTCAAATCCTCTTTCCACCAAATCTAATCCTATGAGAGTGAGTTGAGTTTTGGGGAGACTATCATTTGAAGCACAAGAGCAAGGAGTTCATCATCAACACACCATCTATTACATTTTGGAGAGTGGTGTCTCCTAGATTGGTTAGGTGTCACTTGGGAGCCTCCGGCAAGATCGTGGAGTGAACCAAGGAGTTTGTAAGGGCAAGGAGATCGCCTACTTCGTGAAGATCTACCCTAGTGAGGCAAGTCCTTCGTGGGCGATGCCAATGGTGGGATAGACAAGGTTGCTTCTTCGTGGACCCTTCGTGGGTGGAGCCCTCCGTGGACTCACGCAGCCGTTACCCTTCATGGGTTGAATTCTCCGTCAACGTGGATGTAAGATAGCACCACCTATCGGAACCACGACAAAAACATCTGTGTCTCCAATTGCGTTTGCACACTCCAATCCCATCCCTTTACTTTCTTGCAAGTTGCATGCTTTACTTTCCGCTGCCCATATACTCTTTGCATGCTTGCTTGATTTGTATTGTGAATGGTTAAACTTGTGATTAAACTCCACCCAAACTTGAAAAACTTAAAAACTGTCAACTTTGTTTGTTGACTGTCTAATCAACCCCCCTCTACACACCTCTTCTCGATCCTTTCAATTGGTATCAGAGCTTTGGTCTCCATTGCTTTGGTTTAAACACCATTGGAGGAATATGGATGAGTCTACTTTGGGGAGTCTTAGACATAGAGTGCCTATACTTGATGGAGAGTACTTTCATGAGTGCAAAAATGAGATACTTGTGTTTTTCAATAAATATCATTTGAACAAGTACATTATTAGCCCTTGTGTACCTCATGTTGATCCTATGCATCCTACCCTTGATCAGTCAATTGACATGATTACAATCTTAGAACTGTTAATCTTATCACTAGAGGTTTGCCTAGAAACTTGATAGGTTGCGTGCCTACTCTTGAGTGTGCCTACACTATATGGAAATTTCTAAAGGAATGATTTCCAAATTATTCCTTGCAAAATCTAGATGAGATTCTTCATAAGTCTATTGCCTTGAGTAAGATGAACTCCAATGATCCTAAGTTTGGTGATTGTTTATTTGAGCTTACAAACCTTATGCGTGCCAAAGTAGATGTTGGAATTATTAGCAATAGTATTTCCGAAGCTATTAGAATTCATAGAGAAGATCATTGTCAAACTCATTTATCTAATGAATCACCCTCTCTAGGAATGTATCCACCACATGACGATGTTGAACATGGATACTATGATGAGGATGATGATAGTGACTTTGATCTTGATGATGCAATGAGACACTTTGGTCTTATGGCAAATATTCGGGGATACATGGCAGGAGGAAAGGAATGGGTTCTTGATAGTGGATGTACCGATGACATGACCGGAGATAAAGATATGTTTTGTGAGCTTGCTAAAAATGACGGCCCTCGAAAGTATGTCACTTTTGGTGATAACTCAAAGGGTAAGGTGGTTGGCCTCGGTAAGGTGTCCATCCCACATGATAGCTCCATACAAAATGTCATGCTCGTTGAATCTCTTGGCTATAATATGCTTTCTGTTTCTAGACTAGCTGACTTTGGCTTCAATGTTCTATTTACCAAAGTAGACTGCCAAGTGTTTCGTAGAGATAATCATAAAATGGTCTTTACCGGTATACGCAAAGGTGATCTATACATTGTTGATTTCACTAAAAAGGCTCAACCTAGAACTTGCTTGATTGCTAAATCCTCTAAAGGTTGGTTGTGGCATAGACGGTTAGGTCATGTGGGCATGCGAAACCTGGACAAGCTTATTAAAGGAGATCATATCCTTGGTGTTAAAGATGTCATATTTGATAAGGATAGACTTTGCAGCGCTTGTCAAGTAGGTAAACAGGTTGGAGGAAGCCACCCCGTGAAGAAGGAGACCGCTCGAGCTACTTCACATGGATCTTTTTGGTCCCAACGCTTACAAAAGTCTCGGTGGAAACTCATTTGGTCTAGTTATAGTTGATGATTTTTCAAGATTTACGTGGGTGTTCTTTCTCTGTGATAAATCGCAGGTCCAAAAGATCTTCAAAAACTTCGCTAGGAAGGCCCAGAATCAATTTGAAGTGAAGATCAAGAAGGTTCGCAATGACAACGGAACGGAGTTCAAGAATGCAAATATGGACACCTTTGTTGACGAAGAAGGGATTTCACATGAGTTCTCGGCTACGTACACACCTCAACAAAATGGAGTTGTTGAGAGGAAGAACGGGACGCTCATCGAAATGGCGCAAATGATGCTTGATGAGTACAAGACGCCAAAGCACTTTTGGGCGGAAGCAGTTGAGACAGTTTGTCATGCGACAAATCGCTTGTATCTTCACATGCTACACGGCAAGACAGCATACGAGCTCCTCACCGGTAACAAACCCCAAGTTGGATACTTTCGTGTATTCGGCTCCAAGTGCTACATTCTTGATAAGCATCGTCATTCTAAATTTTCTCCTAAATCTCATGAAGGTTTCCTACTTGGTTATGGCTCAAACTCTCACGCTTACCGGGTCTACAACAATTTTACCGGAAAGGTTGAGGAGAGGGTAGATGTGAAGTTTCATGAATCTAACGGCTCGCAAGATCTGCACACGTTCAGCTCGGTGATGTCCCACGAACTCCGATCCAGCAAAGTGTCGAGGGAGAGTTTCGTCAGCACGACGGCGTGATGACGGTGATGATGAAGCTAC
Organism: Triticum dicoccoides; assembly: GCF_002162155.2. NCBI lineage: Eukaryota > Viridiplantae > Streptophyta > Magnoliopsida > Poales > Poaceae > Triticum > Triticum dicoccoides. Next base: position 753,678,208 of record NC_041384.1, read on the forward strand.
CGATGCAGGGCTTCGCCTAAGCACCGCAACGATATGACTGAGGTGGATTATGGTGGAGGGGGGCACCGCACATAGCTAAGAGATCAATGATCAACTTGTGTGTCTATGGGGTGCCCCCTGGCCACGTATATAAAGGAGCAAGGGGAGGGGGCGGCGGCCTCATAGGGTGCGCCCCAAGGGGGGAATCCTACTCCTACTAGGACTAGGTTCCCCCTTTCCTAGTCCAACTAGGTGGGGAAGGAAAGAGGAGGAGGGGAGAAGGAAAGAGGGGGCCGGCCCCCAAAGCCCTAAACCAATTCGTTTTGGGCCTAGGGGGCGCACCCCACACTTCATTGCTGCCCTCTATTTCCACTAAGGCCCATTGACCCTCCCGGCGAATTCCCGTAACTCTCTGGTACTCCGAAAAATACCGGAATCACTCGGAACCTTTCTGATGTTCGAATATACCCTTCCAATATATTGATCTTTACGTCTCGACCATTTCGAGACTCCTCGTCATGTCCCCGATCTCATCCAAGACTCCAAAATACCTTCGGTACATCAAAACACATAAACTCATAATACTGATCGCCACCGAACGTTAAGAGTGCGGACCCTACAGGTTCGAGAACTATGTAGACATGACCAAGACATGTCTTTGGTCAATAACCAATAGCGGAACCTGGATGCTCATATCGGCTCCCACATATTCTACGTAGATCTTTATCGGTCAAACCGCATAACAACATATGTTGTTCCCTTTGTCATCGGTATGTTACTTGCCCGAGATTTGATCGTCGGTATCTCAATACCTAGTTCAATCTCGTTACCGTCAAGTCTCTTTACTCGTTACGTAATGCATCATCCCGTAACTAACTCGTTAGTCACATTGCTTGCAAGGCTTATAGTGATATGCATTACCGAGAGGGCCTAGAGATACCTCTCCGACAATCGGAGTGACAAATCCTAATCTCGATCTATGCTAACTCAACAAACACCATCGGAGACACCTGTAGAGCACCTTTATAATCACCCAGTTACGTTGTGATGTTTGGTAGCACACAAAGTGTTCCTCCGGTATTCGGGAGTTGCATAATCTCATAGTCTGAGGAACTTGTATAAGTCATGAAGAAAGCAGTAGCAATGAAACTAACACGATCATAATGCTAAGCTAACGGATGGGTCATGTCCATCACATCATTCTCCTAATGATGTGATCCCGTTCATCAAATGACAACACATGTCTATGGTTAGGAAACATAACCATCTTTGATTAACGAGCTAGTCAAGTAGAGGCATACTAGGGACTATAGGTTTTGTCTATGTATTCACACATATACTAAGTTTCTGGTTAATACAATTCTAACATGAATAATAAACATTTATCATGATATAAGAAAATAAATAATAACTTTATTATTGCCTCTAGGGCATATTTCCTTCAGTCTCCCACTTGCGCTAGAGTCAACAATCTAGTTCACATTGCCATGTGATTTAACACCAATAATTCACATCTGTATGTGATTAACACCCATAGTTCACATCGTCATGTGACCAACACCCAAAAGGTTTTACTAGAGTCAATAATCTAGTTCACATCCCTATGTGGTTAACACCTAAAGAGTACTAAGGTGTGATCATGTTTTGCTTGTGAGAGAAGTTTAGTCAGCGGGTCTGTCACATTCAGAGCCGTATGTATTTGGCAAATATTCTATGTCTTCAATGCTCTACACGGTGCTAGTCTAGCTAATTGCTCCCACTTTCAATATGTATCCAGATTGAGACTTAGAGTCATCTGGATCGGTGTAAAAGCTTGCATCGACATAACTCTTTACAACGAACTCTTTATCACCCCCATCACCGAAAAACATTTCTTTAGTCCTTACTAAGGATAATTTTGACCGTTGTCCATTGATCTACTATTAGATCACTATTGTAACCCCTTGCCAAACTTATGGCAAGGTACACAATAGGAATGGTACACATCACATCATACTTTATAGATCCTACGACTGTGTACGACTGTGGCATAGGGAATGACTTTCATTCTCTTTCTATCTTCTACCACGCTCGGGCTTTGAGTCTTACTCAACTTTACACCTTGTAATACAGACAAGAATTCCTTCTTTAACTGATCCATTTTGAACTCCTTCAAAAATTTGTCAAGGTATTTACTCATTGAAAAATCTTATCAAGCGTCTTGATCTATCTCTATAGATCTTGATGCCCAATATGTAAACAACTTCATCGAGGTCTTTCATTGAAAAACTCTTATTCAACAATCAACAATATGTCATCCACATATAATATTAGAAATTCTACAGAGCTCCCACTCACTTACTTGTAAATACAGGCATCTCCAAAAGTCTGTATAAAACCATATGCTTTGATCAACCCATCAAAGCATATATTCCAACTCCGAGAGGCTTGCACCAGTCCATAAATGGATCGCTGGAGCTTGCACACTTTGTTAGCACCCTTTGGATCGATGAAACCTTCTAGTTGCATCATATACAACTCTTCTTCCAGAAATCCATTCAGGAATGTAGTTTTGACATCCATCTGCCAAATTTCATAATCATAAAATGCACAATTGCTAACATGATTCAGACAGACTCAAGCATCCCTACGGGTGAGAAAGTCTCATCATAGTCAACTCCTTGAACTTGTCGAAAACCTTTTGCGACAAGTCGAGCTTTGTAGATAGTGACACTACTAACAGCGTCTGTCTTCCTCTTGAAGATCCATTTATTTTCTATGGCTGGCCGATCATCGGGCAAGTCCACCAATGTCCACACTTTGTTCTCATACATGGATCCCATCTCAGATTTCATGGCCTCAAGCCATTTTGCGGAAGCTGGGCTCATCATCGCTTCCTCATAGTTTGTAGGTTCATCATGGTCTAGTAACATGACTTCCAGAATAGGAATACCATACTACTCTGGTGCGGACCGTACTCTGGAAGACCTACGAGGTTTTGTAGTAACTTCATCTGAAGTTTCATGATCATCATCATTAGCTTCCTCACTAATAGGTGTAGGAATCACTGGAACTGATTTCTATGATGAACTACTTTCCAATTAGGGATAAGGTAAAATTACCTCATCAAGCTCTACTTTCCTCCCACTCACTTCTTTCGAGAGAAACTACTTCTCTAGAAAGGATCCATTCTTAGCAACGAATATCTTGCCTTCGGATCTGTGATAGAAGGTGTACCCAACAGTTTCCTTTGGGTATTCTATGAAGACACACTTCTCTGATTTGGGTTCGAGCTTATCAAGTTGATGTTTTTTCACATAAGCATCGCAGCCCCAAACTTTAAGAAACGACAACTTTGGTTTCTTGCCAAACCACAGTTCATAAGGCGCCGTCTCAACGGATTTTGATGGTGCCCTATTTAAAGTGAATGCAGCTGTCTCTAATGCATAACCCCAAAACAATAGTGGTAACCCGGTAAGAGACATCATAGATCGCACCATATCCAATAAAGTGCGGTTACGACGTTTGGACACACCATTATGCTGTAGTGTTCCATGTGGCGTGAGCTGTGAAACTATTCCACATTATTTTAAATGATGGCCAAACTCATAACTCAAATATTCTCCTCAACGATCAGATCGTAGAAACTTTATTTTCTTGTTACGATGATTCTCTACTTCACTCTGAAATTCTTTGAACTTTTCAAATGTTTCAGACTTGTGTTTCATTAAGTAGATATACCCATATCTGCTCAAATCATCTGTGAAGGTCTGGAAATAATGATACCCACCACGGGCATCAACACATTGGACTGCATACATCGGTATGTATTATTTCTAATAAGTCACGAGCTCGTTCCATTGTTCCGGAGAATGGAGTTTTAGTCATCTTGCCCATAAGGCACGGTTCGCAAGCATCAAATGATTCATAATCAAGTGATTCCAAAACTCCATCTTTATGAAGTTTCTTCATGCGCTTTACACCGATATGACCCAAACGGCTGTGCCACAAATATGTTGCGTTATCATTATCAATTTTGCATCTTTTGGCATCAATATTATGGATATATGTATCACTACGATCAAGATTCAATGAACCATCAACATTGGGTGTATGACCACAGAAGGTTTTATTCATGTAAACAGAATAACGATTTATTCCCTGTCTTAGATGAATAATCGTATCGCAATAAACATGATCTAATCATATTTATGGTCAACGCAAACACCAAATAACATTTACTTAGGTTCAACACTAATCTCAAATGTATAGGGAGTGTGCGATGATGATCATATCAATCTTGGAACCACTTCCAACACACATCGTCACTTCACCCTCAACTAGTCTCTGTTTATTCTGTAACTCCTGTTTCGAGTTACTAATCTTAGCAACCGAATAAGTACCAAATACCCAGGGGCTACTATAAACACTAGTACGGTACACATCAATAACCTGTATATCAAATATACCCTTGTTCACTTTGCCATCCTTCTTATCCACCAAATATTCAGGGCATTTCCGCTTCCAGTGACCATTTCCTTTGCAGTACAAGCACTTAGTTTCAGGCTTTGGTCCAGCTTTGGGCTTCTTCATGGGAGTGACAACTTGCTTGTCATTCTACTTGAAGTTCCCTTTCTTTCCCTTTGCCCTTTTCTTGAAACTAGTGGTCTTGCCGATCATCAACACTTTGATGCTCTTTCTTGATTTCTACCTTCGTCGATTTCAACATCACGAAGAGCTCGGGAATCGTTTTCGTCATCCCTTGCATACTATAGTTCATCACGAAGTTCCAGTAACTTGGTGATGGTGACTAGAGAACTATGTCAATCAGTATCATATCTGGAAGATTAACTCCCACACTACAAGAAATATGTCAACTTGTGACCACCACTATTGGTCACTGAAAGGTCACAAATTTCCATTTGAGACCTTTTTTTGACCAAAAACAGAAGGTCAAAAGCTGGCGGTCGTAAACTGACTATAGCGACCTTTCTTCTGGAATGGTCGAAGACGTTTATGACCAAAATATGTCTACTGTGGCGTTTTGGTCACTAGCAACCTCCCCAGGCCACGTAGGCATCCAGCATGGCAAGCTGATGTGGCACAAGATTCAGGCTGGTCCAATTCGGTGTTTATATGGGCCAAGCCCATTAATTCAGCCCATTTATGTTTTTTTGTCAATTTTCATGAGCTGCATGGGCCAAGCCCATCAATTCAGCCTATTTATATTTTATATATCAGTTTTCGTCAGCTAATGGGCATAGCCAACATTTTAGCCCTTTTATTTTTGGGCCATGGCCTTTGTTTCTTGTTTTTTCAGAATTCTGGTAAGTGGGTCCGAAATGTTAGGTTCTGTTTTGTGGGTTCCTCATGTCAAGGTCTTGTTCTTCAGATTTCAATATACCAGTGAATAAATAACAAATATTTAAATTCAAACAGACAGAAAACACATGTAATACTTCAAATAACAACAGTCAGAATCGGTATGGGGCTCTTGCTCTACCAACAACACGTAATACAATTGGAATCATAATATTACAAGCTCTACAAGTGTGATAGCTGGCTACAATAATTTACAACTCCACAATTGTCTTCAATCTTCTTCAGAATGGAGCTCCTGTCAAAAGCGATCACAAACTGGGCACATGCTCACTAGACGACCATAGTCAGGATTAGGCTGTGACCTTCATTACAAACAGCAATATGAACTTCCATCCCTTCCACGGTCACCCTGTCAAGGATTGGTGCTGACTCGCATTAAAAAAGATATAAAAAGGATTCCATACAGACTAGCATTCTAGAAACTAACTAGTCAAGGATCACATATATTGTTGTAAAGGCATTCCATACTATTAAGATGGACCAAAATCATGCAGATACAACATGTCTCACTAGTTCAAAGCGGAGCCACAGGAAGCTTACCATTGCGCAATGGATTTATCAACAAAAGGGCCAGGTAGATGGCGAGACCAACACATATTATCCATCCCTGGGTCCTCCAGCTTCCAACGTGTTGCCTCCTCCTTGCCCTTCCTTCAAGAAAAATAACTTCCTTCAAGAAAAACAACACATGGTCAGCGCTGTCCTAATATAGTAATCAAGAGTGCTCTAACTTTTGACATGGTTAGCTTCTATTTTTCTGGACATTTGGATCAACATACATCCAAAACTAGCTAAATATGAGCACAAGCTTGACTCGTGCGACCAACAATTTATTGATGAAAATCATTAATCAGGAACTAAATGTAACATTTCGACAATCAACAAATGTTTGGTGAAATGACAACTTGAGAAGAAAATAGGCACTCAAGCAGGAGTGCCCACACATCCAATCACCAATCATATAACCACTGATAGCAAGCTAGTTCAGTTTCAGAAATGTACCCCATTCATGAGACCAGCAGCAAAGAAGCAACCCAACCAACGAAGCACTTGAGACATGCTTGCACAGGTACATTCGTGCTTGACGGGCAACACCAACAGTAAGTCTTCGCTCCATTCGTGCTTGCACAGGTACACCACCGCACTCCGGACTCGCATATACCTGCCAACATCACGATACTATAAGATAATTATAACCAGGAAAAGTCACATTGATTCAAGCATATTACTTGCTGGGGGTACCATACAACATCATTATGTGGCTACAATTTTTTTGCTTTCTATATACCATTTTCATCAATCTCGGATTTAACAAAGCAAGAACTACAAATGCAACGTAGCCTCAAATTTAATAGAGCAAGAACTACAAATGCAACATAGCCTCAAAAACTAAGTTTGACATGTCATTTTAAAGATGTGTCGACCTTTATTTATTTCTATTCTTGGATGATAAGGCTAGGGCAAAGTTAGCTTTCTTGTCTGCGTAAGGATGAGAAATAATAACTGTAGTATTGCAACATAAGGATAGTACAGATACCATAATAAGTTTCAGGAACATCACATCTAGCACAGTTACAGAGATGGCACAAAATTATTCTATGCAATTTTCAATATATTTGTAATAATTTTCATAAGCAATGAATCATGACAAACAAATTATGAGTTATGAAGTGGTTTCAAACTATAACAATGAAGGACTAGACCCGCAAAACACAACGATGTATAGGCACTAAACGTACACAGCAAGTAATAAGAACAGAGACCATAAATGATACTGATCAAGGATAAAAACAGGTAGGTATCATATAATTCTCATCACAATCATACATTGAATTCATTAAAGGCTACAGATATAGAAGTATCATGCAACCAAAAGGGTTTAAGACCATACACAAGGATCAGTGTTAGCGGAATTGAGATATATTTGTACAGGGTAATGAAAGGTGCAAATCCAGTGCAAGATAATACAACAAATATGTCAAAGTTATTTAGATTTGCTAATGTGTTTGTCACACTACCAAAATTCCAGATAAACCATGACAGGGAAACGAGTGAATTACAGCAAAGGAGGCATCTAATTTGACTACCAGTACCACAATCATTGAGTGAAAGCAAACACCAGAGAATTCAGAAATTTTCTGAACTGAATGCAAGCAAGTTTGCACATGACATAGCAAGTATGCAGTCCGTAATTAGATTAGATGTTCTAACTCATGATCTACATACATAGAGACCTACTGGAATCCTTACGCTTAAACTAGAAAGAGAACAAAAAAACTGAACCTAACTATGCAGCAGAGAGAGATAGCATGGGGGGACGACCTATGGACCAAATTGTCCTTCACCAGATCGTTCAAGGGAGCACAACAGCAGTAGCAGACCTTGCATGTTGCTTCACACAACTAGATCGGAGCAACCTACAAAGGAACACACTAATTAGATGGGGAGATGGAGAAGAAGAAGATAAGAGAAGTGGAGGAGCAAGTGACGAACCTGAGATGGTGCTGCTCCTCCTAGGTTTCCATGGACAATCTGATCCCCACATATTCTTTCTCGCCCTTCCTTCACAAAACCAGATCAGCTCTCTTCACGAACCTGCAAAAAAGCAATCATATGCAAGATACGTTAAGTGTACCTGAAATGTCTATAGAGTATGGAGTGAATAAAAGATAGTCTTGCCGGATTCATCAAATGCAATGGTTTGAATGGACCTTGAGGAACCCACCTATTTATTCCAGAAGCAGTATCATCATCAGTAACCAATCATATGCAAAGGAAAAACTTATCGCGCCCTTCGCTTTGAACATCTTATCATACAGACTATGCTAAGTGATGCACTAGCAGGGTGACACCAAAGAGCAAAAGCCTTAGACAGAATCCATTGCCACAGAGATGCATTCGCAACTACAGCCCAATCTTATAGGATTATAACGTGAACATGAACTGGCCAATACTTATTGGAACCAAGAATCGCATGACACATAGCACCACAGAGTATGTACAGAAACCCCACAACTTGCTCGCAAGTTGCAACATAGCTAATAAGTACTAGAAAGCACGCTTATAGCCAATAAGATCTGTTCTTCCTGATTTGCTTAAATACTGAGAAAATTAGTACAAGTGTGATCTGGTCGATGTTTCTGGGCTCATATGATATGATGAGTTGACTGGAAGGCACCTAGAATACTGCTAGGTGGGATTCCAGATTAAAATGTTATACTATTTCGGTAGAGTAAACCGGATTGAGTGCTACTACTGTATCATGCAACATCTTTTAGAAGTTTCTTCTGGTTCTGAGGCAGCCATGTAGCGACCGAGGTCGTCCCATGGTGGTGGAGCCATGTATGCGTTGTGAACCCACGTACGTGTCTTATCTCAAAGAAATAACCCGGCAGCAGCAGGTCGCACACTTGTTCAAGTGCAGTAGTTCTCTTCACCTACCAGGGTGCCACGGTGCCGGTTTCATTCAATCCTCTGCACCTAGCCATATCTTTTCTCTACCAACACGGAATAAATTCTGCACCTACTAATCTTATCTTATCTCAAAGAAGACTTGACGACCATGAATGACGACGGCGGATTAAATGAAAATGAAAGGAAAGGAAAGGCAAGGCTCACTCACAGCATTGGCGAAGAAGACGCGGCTGTAGGTGTAGCTGCCGGCGGGGTAGACCCAGGAGTTGGCGACGAAGCAGAGGTTGCCACGGCCGGGACATCGTGGAGGGTGACGGTCTTGAGCAGGAACTCGGGGCTGTGGTAGTTGTTGACGACGATGGCGCCGCGCCCGTCGGTCTTCCTCCGCGGCTCTGCGACGCGAAGCAAGCGGAAGGAGAAGCCCGCTGCTGGAACGCGCGCACGGAGGGGAAGGTCGTCACCGAAGAAGGAGTAGAGTGAGGAAGCCCGCTCCCTGCTCGACGTCCTCGTGTCGGATCCGACGCGTGGTAGACGTCGCCGGCCTTGGTTCGTGGAGGCCCCTTGACGGCGGGGGAGGGAGGTCGCTTGCTCGGGAGATCGATTGATGGCGACGGCGCCTGGATAGAGAAGTGAGGGGAACTGGGTGGCGGCGGCGATGTGG
>NC_041384.1:753687716-753706301 GCF_002162155.2 Triticum dicoccoides
CGGAGCGTTGTGGGGAAGGAGGGGGCGGCGACGGGGGGGCGTCATCGTTGATATGGATGAGGAGGTGCGGATCCAGCGATGTGGGGGCAGTGAGGTCGTGGCGGTGGGTGAGGAGGAAGGGTTGCCGCGCGGGAGAGGACTGGATCGGGAGGGGGCGGCGGCGGCGGCGCGGAGATGGGAGGAAGGGATCGATCTGAGCTAGGGTTTGGGCTGCGGGTGGGGGGTATCTCTTTTTGTTTCCTTTTTTTATTTTTTCTGTAGAAAGATGGATGGATACATGTGGGATGCATAGATGGATGGATGGATGGATCGACGCCATGTCATCAATCCGTGGGAAGTGTTCTGATTGGTACGGAAAATCAATGGTTTAAAATAGTTTTGAACTATTAAAAATAGAGGGATTTTGTGAAGTAGATATCAAAAATATTTTTCAAAAGGGCACCACACAAATTTTCCGAAGAGTTAGACCACATTTTATGGATAAGGACCCATTTGGATGCATTTCTGATCTTTCTAGCTATTTTTAATCATTTTCGGAGTGGCAAAAATGGGTTATTTTGTGAAGAACCTACCAAATATTTGTTGCAAAATTGGACTCCATCAATTTTCTAAAATACTACTTCAGATTTAATATACAATCGACCAAATGGTTGGGTGTCAAAAGCTTTGATCCACCTCTCGTGAAAAAAAAACAAATTTCCTTCGGTTTAGCTGGAAACGGGTCAAATTTGAACTGTAGTTGCATCATAGTTTGCTCTTTATTTTTTCCAAAAATCATTTCTAGGTACATAAGTATCTATTTAATTAGAGAAACACCAAGAAAATTCCAAGATTCAACCACTAGCTAGGAACGGTCATTTCTGCCGTTTTGACCGCATTTTGAAACGGGCAAAAAAAATTAAAAAAAAATTAAAAATTGAGAAACCTTCGCATTGTGTCATTATATGTGGCCAAGTTCCCAGGAAAAATAACAAACTTGTAATACGGCAATTATTTTAAGAAAGTGTTCTCAAAAACGAGCTATCACGTGTGGAGATCAATGGCTTTCAAGCCAAATGATCAATCTTATGGCCACATTCATGGCATAGTTTGTTCAAATGATCTCATATTGTGCACAAGGGTGCATATTGGAATGCCAAACAATGTTGCGTAAGGAAGTTTTCTTTTTCTTTGGACGAAAGAACCATTTTCCATTTTTCGAGTGCCCAAAAGGAGGTTTTTTTGTGAAGGACCTCCCAAATAATTGTTGCAAAATTGGACCAAATCATTTTTATAAAATACTAGTCCATATTTAATGCACAATTGGCCAAATGGTTGGGTGTAAAAAGTTTTTATCCACCTCTCGTGAAAAAGACAAATTTCCGCCGATTCAGTTGGAAGCGGGTCAAATTTGAACTGCAGCTGCCTCATAGTTTGCTATTTATTTTTTTCAAAAATCATTTCTAGGTACATAAGTATCTATTTAATCAGAGAAACATCAAAAAATTCCAAGATTCAACCACTAGCTAAGAACGGTCATTCCCGCCGTTTTGACCGCATTTTGAAACGGGTATAAAAAATTCAAAAAAAAATCAAAAAATTGGGAAACCTTCGCATTGTGTCATTATATGTGGCCAAGTTGCCAGGAAAAATAACAAACTTGTAATACTGCAATTATTTTAAAAAATTGTTCTTAGAAATGAGTTATCATATCTGAAGATTCAAGGCTTTCAAGCCAAATGATCAATCTTATGGCCACATTCATGGCATAGTTTGTTCAAATGCTCTCATATTGTGCACAAGGGTGCATATTGGAATGGCAAACAATGTTGCCTACGGGAGTTTTCATTTTCTTTGGACGAAAAATCAATTTTCCATTTTTCGAGTGCCAAAAATGAGTTTTTTTGTGAAGGACCTACCATATATTTGTTGCAAAATTGGACCAAATCAATTTTATAAAATACTGGGCCATGTTTAAAGCACAATTGACAAAATGGTTGGGTGCCAAAAGTTTTTATCCACCTCTAGTGAAAAAGACAAATTTCTGCTTATTTAGTAGGAAGCGGGACAAATTTGAACTGCAGCTGCCTCATAGTTTGCTCTTTATTTTTTTCAAAAAATCATTTCTAGGTAGAAAAGTATCTATTTAATCAGAACGTTTTTGATCAAAATCGTTGTGTTTGATCAAATTTGTGAAGACGTTTTTGAAGTCCCGGTTCTAAGTCGTAAAGCATGGTGCAAAAAACTATCAAGTAGTCATCATATTGAGCTAGCCAAACGTTCATAACGTCTGCATCTGCTCCTGCAATAGGTCTGTTACATAGCGTTGCATCAAGGACATAATTCTTCTGTGCAACAATGACGATACACCTGAGATCATGGACCTAGTTCGCATCTTTGCTACTAATATCTTTCAACTTAGTTTTCTCTAGGAACATATAAAAAACAAAGGGAAGCTATAATGTGGGCTATTGATCTACAACATAATTTGCAAAATACTATCAGGACTAAGTTCATGATAAATTAAAGTTCAATTTAATCATATTACTTAAGAACTCCCACTTAGATAGACATCCCTCTAGTCATCTAAATGATCACGTGATCCAAATCAACTAAACCATGTCCGATCATCACGTGAGATGGAGTAGTTTTCAATGGTGAACAACACTATGTTGATCATATCTACTATATGATTCACGCTCGATCTTTCGGTCTCTAGTGTTTCGAGGCCATATCTGCATATGCTAGGCTCGTCAAGTTTAACCCAAGTATTCTACGTGTAAAAAACTGGCTTGCACCCGTTGTATGTGAATGTAGAGCCAATCACACCCGATCATCACGTGGTGTCTCAGCACGAAGAACTGTCGCAACGATGCATACTCAGGGAGAACACTTGTATCTTGAAATTTAGTGAGAGATCATCTTATAATGCTACCGTCAAACTAAGCAAAATAAGATGCATAAAAGATAAACATCACATGCAATTAATATAAGTGATATGATATGGCCATCATCATCTTGTGCCTTTGATCTCCATCTCCAAAGCACCGTTATGATCACCATCGTCACCGGCGCGACACCTTGATCTCCATTGTAGCATCATTGTCGTCTCGCCAACTATTGCGTCTACGACTATCGACACCGCTTAGTGATAAAATAAAGCAATTACATGGCGATTGCATTTCATACAATAAAGCGACAACCATATGGCTCCTGCCAGTTGCCGATAACTCTGTTACAAAACATGTTCATCTCATACAATAAAATTTAGCATCATCTCTTGACCATATCACATGACAACATGCCCTGCAAAAACAAGTTAGACGTCCTCTACTTTGTTGTTACAAGTTTTACGTGGCTGCTACGGGCTGAGCAAGAACTGTTCTTACCTACGCATGAAAACCACAACGATTTTTGGTCAAGTATGTATTTTTTTAACCTTCACAAGGACCGGGCGTAGCCACACTCGATTCAACTAAATTTGGAGAAACTGACACCCGCCAGCCACCTGTGTGCGAAGCACGTCGGTAGAACCAGTCTCGCGTAAGCGTACGCGTAATGTCGGTCCGGGCCGCTTCATTCAACAATACCGCCGAATCAAAGTATGACATGCTGGTAAGCAGTATGACTATTATCGCCCACAACTCACTTGTGTTCTATTCGTGCATATAACATATACGCATAAACCTGGCTCGGATGCCACTGTTGGGGAACGTAGTAATTTCAAAAAAAATCGTACGCACACGCAAGATCATGGTGATGCATAGCAACGAGAGGGGAGAGTGTCGTCCATCTACCCTCGTAAACCGTAAGCGGAAGCGTTATGACAACGTGGGTTATGTAGTCGTACATCTTCACGATCGACTGATCCTAGTACCGAACGTACGGCACCTCCGTGATCTGCACACGTTCAGCTCGGTGATGTCCCACGAACTCCGATCCAGCAAAGCGTCGAGGGAGAGTTTCGTCAGCACGACGGCGTGATGACGGTGATGATGAAGCTACCAACACAGGGCTTCGCCTAAGCACCGCAACGATATAACCAAGGTGGATTATGGTGGAGGGGGGCACCGCACGCGGCTAAGAGATCAATGATCAACTTCTGTGTCTATGGGGTGCCCCCTGGCCACGTATATAAAGGAGCAAGGGGAGGGGGCCGGCGGCCTCATAGGGCGCGCCCCAAGGGGGGAATCCTACTCCTACTAGGAGTAGGTTCCCCCTTTCCTAGTCCAACTAGCTAGGAGGGGAAGGAAAGAGGAGGAGGGGAGAAGGAAAGAGGAGGAGGGGAGAAGGAAAGAGGGGGCCGGCCCCCAAAGCCCTAAACCAATTCGGTTTGGGCCTAGGGGGGCGCACCCCACACTTCCTTGCGGCCCTCTATTTCCACAAAGGCCAATGAAGGCCCATTGACCTTCCCGGCGAATTCCCGTAACTCTCCGGTATTCCAAAAAAATACCCGAATCACTCGGAACCTTTCGGATGTACGAATATAGCCTTCCAATATTTCAATCTTTACGTCTCGACCATTTCGAGACTCCTCGTCATGTCCCCGATCTCATACGGGACTCCGAACTACCTTCGGTACATCAAAACACATAAACTCATAATACCGATCGTCATCGAACGTTAAGCGTGCGGACCCAACGGGTTCGAGAACTATGTAGACATGACCGAGACATGTCTCTGGTCAATAACCAATAACGGAACCTAGATGCTCATATTGGCCCCCACATATTCTACGAAGATCTTTATCGGTCAAACCACATAACAACATACGTTGTTCCCTTTGTCATCGGTATGTTACTTGCTCAAGATTTCGATCGTCGGTATCTCAATACCTAGTTCAATCTCATTACCGGCAAGTCTATTTACTCGTTCTATAATGCATCATCCCGTAACTAACTCATTAGTCACATTGCTTGCAAGGCTTATAGTGATGTGCATTACCGAGAGGGCCTAGAGATACCTCTCCGACAATCGGAGTGCACTACGAAAAAAATACACTTCCGTGATGATACGTGTTTGTCCCAGTAGGTCGCATTTTTTGCAATGCATGTACATCCATGACAAATTTATGACAGAATCAAGATAGTCGTACCTGTGCTGTCGTAGAAGTGTTCCATGACATTACCAAAATTATCATCACGGAAGTGTCCACTTCCATGACGATAAATCACGCGTCACAGAAGTGCTTTCGTCAAGGGTGACCGACACGTGGCATCCATCGTTACGGAACGCCGTTAAGATATCGGGTCAGGTTTTGGATCAGATAACCCGTTAACATCCCCGACCAATGGGGATTTTCCACGTGTAAAATCATCATTTGCTAGAGGAAACACGCGTCGGCTCATCGTTGGGACAGATGTCATCCACTCACTGGACAAAAGGCGCCTATGATACGTCGACACGTGGCACGGCCCAACAGTGGCCCATTCCTATGAAAAGACCGGCTCGTTTGACTTGGTCAAAAGCTGGCGGGCCGGCCCATGGAAAGCCTGTTAATGGCATGTTCGCATATAGCTCATTTACAGCCCACTAACCCAAGGCCCATTATGCCCTATCCGAATTAGGCCCAGTAGCGTCATCTGGGCCATCCAATATGATTCCAGCTCATTTTCACTTCTGGGCCATGTATAGCCCATGACGTCTTTCGGCCCATATGAGGCCCTTTGTAACTCTTGGCCCATTGGCGGCCCGTGCTGAAACTGGCCCGTAATGAACAGTGTATTACTTTACACCCATTAACGGCCCGTGGTGAAACTGGCCCGTAATGAACAGTGTATCACTTTATACCCATTAACGGCCCGTTATTCCGTTGGGCCGTTTCCAGCCCAAGTTAACTTTCGGCCTTCTGAGGGCCCATTTATTCTTGGGCGCATTTGCAGCATTCGGTTACTTACGGCCCATTACTGTCATTTTCTGCTTGTGGGCCAAATTCAGCCCATCGTTACAGTCGGCCCATTTGTGGACCGTTAGCCTGTTGGGCCATTTTCATAGCATCACCAAATACGGCCTATTAACGGCCCGTTATGGTCAGCCCATAAAACGTACGATTTCCATTAAAGGCCCGCCTACGGCCCATTAAAGGCTCGTACAAGACCCATAAATGAGTCGGCGGCCCATGGATCCTACGAGACGTAGAAGGCCCATGGATCCTACGAGACGTAGAAGGCCCATGGATCCGACAGCCCGTAAAGGGCCATGGTCGGGCGAGTTGGCCCCTGTTTGAACGATATAGCATATTCAAAGAATTATCCTACTCAATACTATCACCTATAAAAAGAATACACTATACAACAAAGAGATCAAGGCATAGAAAGGTAGAATAATCCTACACTATACAATAAAAAAATTACAGCCGATTATACCCACTGGCATTATGGTTCGACACAGGTGATAATAAAGCATACACAAACAACAAATTACATACACTGGGCAAATACAGCTCATACATCATGGGCATGCATCAACTTAACTCCATTTGAACTATAATCTCTTCAGAAAATAGGATTGGCCAGATTCAGATAGCACAAATTTCAGTCTGCAAAATCTCCAATTCCTTCATGGTTACCTCAGTGTCTTGTTTCATTTTTTTGACTCCTGCATCTAATACCTGCATGTCCAGTCTCAACTTGTTGATTATATGTTGACAATCATGTACGTGTTGTCTTGCCACCTCTAGTTGATGCTCGAGAACATCAGCACATTCCAATTCCAATCCATAATCATTCGGTAACGGCCATGCCGCACTGCTCGCAGATCTTTGTGTTGATGTCACTTCATCCTGAAATGTTTCTGTAAGTACACATGACTAGGGCAAATATATAGTTACAACAGTGAAGCGAACAAGACACTATTTTGTACTACATGGCAAAACAAGACTAACAATAATGTTACATGTCACTTTCAAAAAAAATGTTACACGTCATGAAGCATAAGCAGGTGATATTTTAAAAATTATAAAAAAGATAGTCTGTGCAGCCTGCATACAGAAATCCCTCTTAGCTCACCAGAGGAGCATGATGTTGGGGCCCAATCAAAAACATAGACAAGTTACAAATTTAGACAGCACGTTGTGTATAAGTAAGCAAGCAGTTGGCCATTCTGTGCCTCAATTAAAGTCTTAGGGAGCTTAATGAACAGCAAAGGGTTTCATACAAACATACTACAGCAGGCAAAACTATGCAATCATTAGCGTAGTATAAACTAGATTGTGAGCCTCATGCAATAATAGTTGGTTAATAGACTTCAAAGCTTCAGGCACACTTCGGTAGAGTAATTAAATGGTAAGGCCTTTAATTATGTCAACTAATAGTGATACAAGTACCGAACATCAGGCATGATTACTTGGGCATCTCATTAACTGAGGACAAATAAAGCAATTGAAAAGAGAAAATTAACTATGCCTGAAACAAACAAGGAATTGAACTGTTGAGTTGCATACAGTGACTTACCTTAGCAGGTTGAAGAGGCTCCGCGTAGCTCCTACTTCTCTTGCAAGGCTCCTTCCTAACATATTGTACTTGGAAATCCTCAATCTTATCTTCATTGCACCCCCTCTGCAAGGTGACACAAACTAGTTACTCGTCTCCTTGGAATATAAATATGCATACTTTTCAGTCTGTGAACACAAAAGGATGAGATTATAACAAAACAAGACCACATAATGAAACATGCCACATCTCTCGCACTTGCACACAATGAAATGAGCATTTACTATGTCTGCACTATGTAAAAACTAGGCATACCTTCGAATTGGATCTCCAGGTACTCTTGGAGAGCCTATTGTAGTGTACAACCAAACCTTTATGTCACCTATGAGTTAGACAAGGCCCCACTACAGCAGCCCTTAGTTTTTAAATCGTTGACAAGCTCTGTACGAGTGTTAGGTCAAGAACATCAAGTAATCAAAGAAAACAGTCCTAGTATGGCTGGCTGATGCAAACAAGCAATTGAACTGATGTGTGAGCAAATCTTACATATCAAGAAAAGAAGCAAAGAAGGAGGCTTAAACACCATCACTTGACTGACCAGATTTAAGGGGCATTTAAACATCATGTGCAACATATGAACTAACATAAACATTGCATATTCCAGATTCTACAATGGAATGCACATGTATTAGGTTATGCCATGTATGATGATGCCTAAATGTATAGATAGCAGGCAGGAGTGATTCATCATTGCACGCACAATTGAATTGCAGGTTGAGGGCCGGTTCGATTCCGCCTTTTCAGGGCATATTGTCAAAATAAGCCATAAAAGATGTAAAGAAGTCATTTTTGAGTCATGGGCTTGGGCTTAACTAATTTCACTTTGGAGGGGGCTGTTTCGGGTAGAACCTTACTAAAAATTGAAGGGAAGGGGAATAGTGAAATGACACTGTTGTCTGCCTATATTACACTCAAAATGCAACTGCTGACACCCGTGTCACACCTGACCCTCAAGTAAAAACAAACAGGCAAGCATTCATTACCCTGCCAGCTTGCATCTCCTCTCCCCTTTCCCTCTACCTCGATCCCCTGCCTGCAGCACTAGGGTTCCTCCAGCGAGCCATCACCATTGGTCCCATCTGGCCTGGTCCTCGACCATGCTATGTCCAGCTAGGTGTCCAGCTAGGCTACAGGGCCGGCGGGTAGGGGCAAATCTCCCTGGCTGCTCCTCCCTCTAGCGCCGCCCCTCATTCTCATGGTCTCCAGCAGCTGCTCCACTGTGGTTCGTCCAACGCACTACTCCGGCGGGCGCTGCACAACTACGGCTGATGCCACACTACGGCAGAAGGCACCTTAGTCCCCCTCCCCTCCTCCCAGGCCATGGCATTGAGGTGCTGTTGAAGGATGAGCTCATCCAACAAGGTGAGAATCTCCTCTGATTTTTTGCCAAATTTTCATTCTGACCCACTATACGATGAATTGCTATGAGCTGCTTCTGCTGCTGCTATATGATGCATTGCTATGATCTGCTCCTGGTGCTGCTATATGATGAATTACTATGAGTTGTTGCTGTATGATGAGTTGATATAAGCTGCTGCTGCTATATGATGAATTACTATCAGCTGCTGCTGCTATATGATGAGTTGCTACAAGCTGCTCCTCCTGCTGCTATATGATGAATTGCTATGAGCTGCTCCTGCTGCTACTATATGATGAATAGCTATGAGGTGCTCCTGCTGCTGCTATATGATGAATTGCTATGAGCTACTGCTGGTATATGATGAATTGCAGACTGTTGCTGCTGTATGATGAGTTGCTATGAGCTGCTGCTGCTGCTATATGATGCTTTCAGGTGGTGCTGCTATACGATAATAACCAGCCACTTGGACCATCGAATTTCAATAAATAACTGTTCTTCATTTAAATGTGGGTCATGCGTTCTTCGTTTAAATTAGGCAATGGGATCTCTATGGAAAACATTGACCAAAGTAGATTGTGCCAAGTAGATGATATTTTTTTATTTGCATTTTGAGCAAATAGTGATGGTCTGTTTTCCTATCATATTAATTACTGCAGACTAAGGCATAGCCTAGTGGTGGGAAGGGCTGATGCCTTCCCACCCACCCAGGTTCAAGGCATGGTACTTGCAATTTGGGGTTGTTGCACCAATTATACTGTAGGGGGTTCCCTTACAGTCTTTCTATCAAAAAAATATCATATTAATTACTGCACTGGGTTCAATTTGTGATGTTTGCAAGTCAAATTAATTTCCATATGGGCAGCAAAATGAAAAAATATAATGCAATCTAGACTTTCCACTGATCATACCAAAGATAAGCTGAAAACGTGATGAAAAGAACTGGTTGGCTTATTACATGGAGCTTATATTCACATGTGCTTATTTTCTTAGGATAACTCGTAATAACTGTCCCTAAGAAACTTGGCTAATAGAACTAGCATCTATACCTATACTAATTACAGACTCCCTAGAAATTACCATGTTAATCAGTAATTAGGAGCCATTAATCTAGTGGGACTGAATTATTACGGTTTAGATCTGTCGATATAATATCCATATAGAATAAGGCATACAGGCCTGGTGGGGCCATGTTTTCACGTTGTAGATCAACACGTATAAATTTCTGTTATAATTTTGTTTAATTATGTTATTTGTTTCCTTAAATGACTAACGTACCTTTCTCAAATTGGTGAAAGATATTAGATACTAACTGCCATATAAAAGAATCTACTATTCCACTGATCCCGTTCCTATTCATTCTCTCTCCTCCCAATTGAAAATTTCCAGTGTCCCCTCCTCTCTCTCTCCGTTCTCTCTCCCCATGGAAACTATTCCACCGGGCCACCCTCTCTCGATTCTCTCTCGCTGCCCCCGCCCGGTCTCTCTCAAACTAATGCAAACACGGTTATGGCATGGATCTGGCAGCCTCGAATTTGATTTCCTCATCTAAACCAGGTTCTTTTCTCACAATGTTTTATGTAGATTTTGTTTCTTGGTCTCTTTACCATAACTTTTCTTTTGTATCCCGATTCAGTTTTTACTGTCATGTCCTTCGATCGTGTTGCGCTTCGATCCATCCAAAATAGGTATTTATTTGTTAGATTCAGATTGGATCCCGGATCATCTCACGTACAATCTTCGGATGGCTCTTGGAGATCTCACTTTCTCCCATGCAAAGCAAAGTCATGGTCTCTCATATAGTGATCCAAACAAGTTAGGGCATCGATCTGGGGTGGTCAGGGAGCTTATTGCCTGCATCCAAACAAGATCAGGTCCGTTTCCAACACTATTTTGTATGCAGTTTTTTTCGTCTTTTTTCAATAATTTTACTTTTGGATTCCGATTCAGTTGTTTATTGTCGTGTCCTTCGACAATGGTGTGCTTCAATTCATCCTAATTAGGTTTTATTCATTAGATTCAGATTCAATCCCAAATCTTCTCACGTAAAATTGGTGGATAGCTCATGGAGATTGGGTCCTAGGAACACAACTATATATGCCCATAAGGTTATCTTATAAATTAAACCAGGTTACTATTTACATACAACACCAACTTCTAAGAGCCTCCCGTCCATCAAAGGGCCGCCCAATATTTTTATAATGATTTGTCATATGCCTTTTTATCTCACATTATTAGAGTACATAGTTGTCACGCCCAAGAGGCGACCCTATCCTAAAGAAACTCGAAGGTCCCACCAAGGATAGAAGCGCATCTTGAAGACGCTTTTGCAAGGTGGATATCATTACACCAACATTACATAATAGTGGGGATACAACCAAGGCATACAATGTCACAAGAATACAACAATACATCATATACAAGTTCAAGATCCGACTACGGATGAAACATAAACAGAAACTCAAACAATATCCACCCTGCTATCCCAGGCTGCCAACCAGGAACATATCCCCTGATCGACAGAGAAGAAGAAGAACTCCAAAATAAGTAACATCGCTCTTGTGTCATGATCATCGCATAACCTGTACCTGCAACTGGTGTTGTAGTAATCTGTGAGCCACGAGGACTCAGCAATCCCATTACCATGGGTATCAAGACTAGCAAAGCTTAATGGGTAAGGAAGGGGTAAGGTGGTGAGGTTGCAGCAGCGACTAAGCATGTATGGTGGCTAACTTACGCAAATAAGAGCGAGAAGAGAAGCAAAGCAAGCGGTCGTCAACTAGTAATGATCAAGAAGTGATCCTGAACTCCTACTTACAGCAAACATAACCCAAAAACCGTGTTCTCCTCTCGAACAACCCCGAAAAGAGACAATCACGGTTACGCACACGGTTGATGTATTTAGAAGAGTTTACTTCAAGTTTACTACAACGGGGTATTAACAAATTCCCATCTGCCACATAACCGCGGGCACGGCTTTCGAAAGTTCAAACCCTGCAGGGGTGTCCCAACTTAGCCCATTATAAGCTCTCATGATCAACGAAGGATATTCCTTCTCCCGAGAAGACCCGATTAGTCTCGGAATCCCGGTTTACAAGACATTTCGACAATGGTAAAACAAGACCAGTAAGACCGCCCGATGTGCCGACAATCCCGATAGGAGCTGCACATATCTCGTTCTCAGGGCAACACCGGATGAGACATCATACGAGTAAAACCAGCCCTCAAGTTTCCCCGAGGTGGCCCCGCAGTCTACTCGTTTCGGGCCAACACTAAGAGAAGCATTGGCCCGGGGGGGCTAAAATAAAGATGACCCTTGAGAGAGCGACTCCCAAGGGAAAAGTAGGTGGTGGTGAGGCAAATGGTAAAACCAAGGTTGGGCCTTCCTGGAGGAGTTTTATTCAAAGCGAACTGTCAAGGGGGTCCCATAAATCACCCAACCGCGTTAGGGACGCAAAATCCGGGAACATAATACCGATATGACGGAAACTAGGGCGGCAAGAGTGGAACAAAACACCAGGCATAAGGCCGAGCCTTCCACCCTTTACCAAGTATATAGATGCATTAATAATATAAGAGATATCAATAGTAGAAAACAGGGCTTTGGTCCAGGCCGGGTCAGCCCATTAGTCCCGGTTCAGTCTAGAACCGGGACCAATGTGGGCGTTGGTCCCGGTTCGTGAGCCCAGGGGGCCAGCCGGGCCATGTGGGCCATTGGTCCCGGTTCGTCTGGACCTTTTGGTCCCGGTTGGTGGGACGAACTGGGACCAATGGGCCTCGCTCCTGGCCCACCACCATTGGTCCCGGTTGGTGGCTTGAACCGGGACCAAAGGCTCCCCTTTAGTCCCGGTTCATGCCACCAACCGGGACCAATGAGGTGCCTATATATACCCCCTCGCGCAAGAGCAGAGCACAGTGCTCTGTTTTTTCTGGCCGAGGGGGAGAGGGCTTTGTGGTGCTCTAGCTCACCTCCTATGCACATGAGGTATTCGATGGAATGCCCGAGCCACACTACTTAAGATTTCTCCTCTCGAAGCTCGACCTCCAAGCTCCATTTTCCTCGAGATTTGTCTAGATTTAGCGGTCCATCACGCCCCGTCCCCGTCTTCACCGCCGTCGATCACCCGCGCCGATCTCATCACCGACACCACCGTGGTGAGCCTCTTGTTCTTATCTTCTTTCTGAAAGGAAAATATTCTTACTTGTATGTTTAGATAGATACTTGTATCATTTTCTTACATTTATTATTGCATCTTATATAGTGCGATGGTTTTGGTATCCGCCCCCGTCGGCCCTCGTCCTGTCTATGATTCGGATGTGGTATGTATATTATCTTTATAACTATTTGTTCATTTATTGTTTATGAAAATTATGCCGACCAACGTGACATAGATTTTATTTATCTAGGATGTATGTGAATCGGAAATGCCAACCGACCCTATTATCGAGAGGTTAAATTTAGTTGAAGAAGAAAACAATTTGTTGAAGGAAAAAATAAAAAAATTGAGGAGGAGAAGATGATATTGGAGTTGCATGTTGCGGATGTCGTCGATGATCACAAGATCAAGATAGATGCAATGCGCTTGAAGATTAGAAAGATTAGAAAATATGCCATTCATACCAAGGCTTGGTATCATTATGCCATTGGATCAATTGTTACCTTGGTTGCGATTATGATCGCACTTGTTTTCGCATTGAAATGTTTTACATAGTTTCAATGTATGGTTTAATTAATTAGATGCTCTGGAGAGCTATATGTTGTTTGATGAAATATGTATGCACTTTGGTTTTAATGTGATGATGAACTTCTATTAATTTGGACACTTAGTTATATATAATGCACGCAGATGAACCGGCAATGGATGTACGGTGACAGACACACCCGTGAGTACATTAAGGGTGTGCATGAGTTTCTCGATGCGGCTGAGGCAAACAAGCAGAATGGTTTTATGTGTTGTCCATGCACTGAATGTGGGAATACGAGGTCATACTCTAACCGGAAAATCCTTCACTCCCACCTACTTTACAAGGGTTTCATGCCACACTATAATGTTTGGACGAGGCACGGAGAAATAGGGGTTATGATGGAAGACAACGAAGAAGAAGAGTACGATGAAAACTATGTGCCCCCTGAATACGGTGATGCTGCAACGGGGGGAGCTGGTGAAGATCAAGAGGAACCAGACGATGTGCCCAATGATGCTGCCACGGGTGAAGCTGCTAAAGATCAAGAGGAACCAGACGATGTGCCCGATGATGATGATCTCCGCCGGGTCATTGTCGATGCAAGGACGCAATGCATTAGTCAAAAGGAGAAGCTGAAGTTCGATCACATGTTAGAGGATCACAAAAAAGGGTTATACCCCAATTGCGAAGATGGAACACAAAGCTCGGTACCATACTGGAATTGCTGCAGTGGAAGGCAGAGAATGCTGTGGCTGACAAAGGATTTGAGAAGCTACTGAAAATATTGAAGAAGAAGCTTCCAAAGGATAACGAATTGCCCGACATTACATACGCAGCAAAGAAGGTCGTATGCCCTCTAGGATTGGAGGTGGAGAAGATACATGCATGCCCTAATGACTGCATCCTCTACCGCGGTGCATACAATGATCTGAATGCATGCCCGGTATGCGGTGCGTTGCGGTATAAGATCAGACGAGATGACCCTGGTGATGTTGACGGCAAGCCCCTCAGGAAGAGGGTTCCTGCGAAGGTGATGTGGTATGCTCCTATAATACCATGGTTGAAACGTCTGTTCAGACACGAAGAGCATGCCAAGTTGATGCGATGGCACAGTGAGAACCGAAAGAAAGATGGGAAGTTGAGAGCACCCGCTGACGGGTCGCAGTGGAGAAAAATCGAGAGAAAGTATTGGGATGAGTTTGCAAAGGACCCAAGGAATGTATGGTTTGCTTTAAGCGCAGATGGCATTAATCCTTTCGGGGAGCAGAGCAGCAATCACAGCACCTGGCCCGTGACTCTATGTATGTATAACCTTCCTCCTTGGATGTGCATGAAGCGGAAGTTCATTATGATGCCAGTTCTCATCCAAGGCCCTAAGCAACCAGGCAACGACATTGATGTGTACCTAAGGCCATTAGTTGAAGAACTTTTACAGCTTTGGAATGGAAACGGTATACGTACGTGGGATGAGCACAGACAGGAGGAATTTAACCTTAAGGCGTTGCTGTTCGTGACCATCAACGATTGGACCGCTCTCAGTAACCTTTCAGGACAGACAAACAAAGGATACCACACATGCACGCACTGTTTAGATGACACTGAAAGTATATACTTGGACAAATGCAGGAAGAATGTGTACCTGGGCCATCGTCGATTTCTTCCGACCAACCATTAATGTCGAAAGAAAGGCAAGCATTTCAAAGACGAGGCAGATCACCGGAAGAAGCCCGCCATGCACACCGGTGATCACGTGCTTGCTATGGTCAATGATTTACACTACGTAATCTTTGGAAAGGGTCCTGGTGGACTAGCTGTTCCGAATGACGCTGAGGGACACGCACCCATGTGGAAGAAGAAATCTATATTTTGGGACCTACCCTACTGGAAAGACCTAGAGGTCCGCTCCTCAATCGACGTGATGCACGTGACGAAGAACCTTTGCGTGAACTTGCTAGGCTTCTTGGGCGTGTATGGGAAGACAAAAGATACACCTGAGGCACGGGAGGACCTGCAACGTTTGCACGAAAAAGACGGCATGCCTCCGAAGCAGTATAAAGGTCCTGCCAGCTACGCTCTTACGAAAGAAGAGAAAGAAATCTTCTTTGAATGCCTGCTCAGTATGAAGGTCACGACTGGCTTCTCGTCGAATATAAAGGGAATAATAAATATGCCAGAGAAAAAGTTTCAGAACCTAAAGTCTCGTGACTGCCACGTGATTATGACGCAACTGCTTCCGGTTGCATTGAGGGGGCTTCTACCGAAAAACGTCCGATTAGCCATTGTGAAGCTATGTGCATGCCTCATTGCAATCTCTCAGAAGGTGATCGATCTAGAAATCGTACCAAGGCTAAGGAGTGATGTGGCGCAATGTCTTGTCAGTTTCGAGCTGGTGTTCCCACCATCCTTCTTCAATATCATGACGCACGTCCTAGTTCATCTAGTCGACTAGATTGTCATCCTGGGGCCCGTATTTCTACACAATATGTTCCCCTTTGAGAGGTTCATTGGAGTCCTAAAGAAATATGTCTGTAACCGCGCTAGGCCAGAAGGAAGCATCTCCATGGGCCATCAAACAGAGGATGTTATCGGGTTTTGTGTTGACTTCATTCCTGGCCTTAACAAGATAGGTCTCCCTAAGTCGCGGTATGAGGGGAGACTGACTGGAAAAGGCACTCTTGGAAGAGACTCAATAATATGCAGGGACGAATATTCTTGGTCTCAAGCACACTACACAGTTCTACAGAACTCTACCTTGGTGACCCCGTATGTCGATGAACACAAGAACAGTCTGCGCTCCAAACACCCGGAGCAGTGCGACGACTGGATTACATGTGAACACATCAGGACTTTCAGCAGTTAGTTGGAAACACGTCTCAGAGGTGACAACACTGTTTGTGATGAGTTGTACTTGTTGTCCAGGGGACCATCTTTGACTGTATTGACTTACAAAGGATACGAGATAAATGGGAATACATTTTACACGATCGCCCAAGATCAAAAGAGCACCAACCAAAACAACGGTGTCCGCTTTGATGCAGCAACCGAGAGCGGAAAGGATACATATTATGGTTACATAGTGGACATATGGGAACTTGACTACGGACCTGATTTTAAGGTCCCTTTGTTTAAGTGCAAATGGGTCAATCTGTTAGGCGGCGGGGTACAGGTAGACCCACAGTACGGAATGACAACAGTGGATCTGAAAAATCTTGGGTACACTAACGAACCGTTCGTCCTAGCCAATGATGTGGCACAGGTTATCTATGTGAAGGACATGTCTACCAAACCGAGAAAAAGAAAAGATAAGGAAGCGAATACATCATACGATGAGCCAAAGTGCCACATAGTTCTTTCAGGAAAAAGGGACATCCTGGGAGTGGACGGCAAGACAGACATGTCTGAAGATTATGAAAAGTTTCATGAAATTCCTCCCTTCAATGTCAAGGCTGACCCAAGCATCCTGATAAACAATGAAGATTATCCATGGTTACGGAGCAATAAGCAAATGACACAAGCGAAGAAAAAGTGAAGACTTTCTCCCGCAACTATTATGATGATACCATGCCAAATTTGTAACAGACGAACATGCTACCATTGTCCGTTTTGTACATGCACATGCTATGTGGGTGAAATTATGATACCATCCCAACTTTCAACTTTTTCAGAGTTCACTTGAAATGCTTTCATGTCTTATGGTTGAAGGTTTTATGTATTGAGGCAAATGGATCAATATGTCAGGAGGCGGGGTACAGGTAGACCCACAGTACAGTATGACAATAGTGGATCTAAACAATCTTGGGTACACAAACGAACCATTCGTCCTAGCCAATGATGTGGCGCAGTTATTGTCCGAAACTTTGATACTTCGAAAGTGATTGTCCATTGTGTACACGAAGTGCATCAAGTTTTTGTCGTAATCCTCTCTACCTTTTGGAACATGCTATGTGGGTGAAATGATGATACCATGCCAACTTTCAACCTTTTCAGAGTTCATTTTTAAATGCTTTCCAATTTCAGAGTCATTTAGCTCAAAGAATGAATTAATAGCAAACAGAATGAACTACAAAACTTTTATGAAAATAAAAACAATCAATTAAAATATTATGTTATGATCAACTAAAATAAAACTATAATATTCTTCAATAGCAAAAATAATATAATTTTTGTGACCTAAAATAAAACTATAAGTATTTAATTGTAAGTATAAATAAAAAATAAATAGCAAAAAAGAAAAAAAATTCTATTTTTATAGTAAAGTTATTCATAAGCTAGTGATTCACACAAATTTTAAAAAATACAAATTTAAACTATTCAAAATTTTAAAACTAATGGCACTAACAGAAAGTTTATAATTTTTGTGACCTAAAATCAAAAAGAAATCACTAAAAAACTATAAGTATTTAGTTGTAAGTATAAATAAAAAATAAATAGAAAACAAATTCTATTTTTATAGTAAAGTTATTCATAAACTAGTGATTCACACAAATTTTTAAAAATTCAAATTTAAACTATTCAAAATTTAAAACTAATGGCACTAACAGAAAGTTTATAATTTTTGTGACCTAAAAGCAAAATGAAATCACTAAAAAACTGTAAGTATTTAGTTTTAGGTAGAAATAAAAAAATAAAAAACCAAAAAAATGTAGAAATAAAAAAGAAAAAACCAAAAAAAATGCCACCTACAGGGCCTCCACGGCCTGAATACGACTAGAAACCCTACATGGGCCAGGATTCAGGCCCGCAGAAGGCCCAATAGGCCCACAGGCAGTAGCAAGTTTAGGCCCGAAAGCCTGCATTAGAGAGGAGCTCGAATGGGAAGGCACACCAGCGCTTATAAACAAGTGCCGGCGCCCTTCAGCTAGCGATGCGGGACTAAACTTTTGGGCGCGGGGCAGCACAAGGCCATTGGTCCCGGTTGGTGCCACCAATCGGGACCAAAGGCCGCCGCTTCCCACCCTTTGGGCTGCTGAAAATTGGCCTTTGGTCCCGGTTCGTGGCACCAACCGGGACCAAAGGGGGGGGGCATTGGTCACGGTTCGTGCCACGAACCGGGACCATTGCTCTGGGTATATC
>NC_041384.1:753706638-753712914 GCF_002162155.2 Triticum dicoccoides
GCCCCGCCCGTCACCGTCGTCGTGGCCCGCCCGTCACCATCGCCGTCGCCCAGCCCGTTGGTCCGGCCGGCGCCCCTCCCCTGTTTTTTTATATATTATATATGCTTGTGTATATTGCCTCTTTGTGTATATTATGCATATATGTATTGTGTATATTGCTTCTTTTCAGATTTTATTTCATATATATGTTTGTATTTTGTATTTTTCTTTTTTATAAAAATGTATATATGTTTTTATTTTCTCTGTGTATATATGTTCATATATGCAAAAGTTAGGTTTAAATATTTAGAAAAGGATTATCTATATATGTTCTCTGATTTAGTACATTTTAGGTTACTTTCATTTTTAGAAAAGTTTTATATATTTAGGAGAGGAAAAAGGAAAATAAGAAGAGGAAAAAGGAGAAGAAGAGGAGAGGAAGAAAAGGAAGAGGAGAAGAAGAAAGGAATAGAGGAGAAGAAGAAAAAATAGAATTTTTTTTCTATTTTTTCTTCTTCTCCTCTATTCCTTTCTTCTTCTCCTCTTTTTTTCTTCTTTTTTTTCTTCGATCTTCTCCCCCTCCCGATAGGAAAGTTTTATATAGAAAGTTACAATTTTAGAAAAGTTTTATATATGCAAAAGTTACAATTGTAGAAAAAGAAGGATAGGAAAGAAGAAAATAAGAAGAGGAAAGAAAGAAGAAGAGGAGAGGAAAAGAAGAGGAGAACAAGAAGAAAAAAGAAGAAAAAGAAGAGGAGAAGAAGAAAGGAATAGTGGAGAAGAAGAGAAAATAGAATATATTCTATTTTCTCTTCTTCTCCACTATTCCTTTCTTCTTCTCCTCTTTTTTTCTTCTTTTTTTTCTTCGATCTTCTCCTCTAGCTATTCCTTTCTTCTTCTCCTCTATTTTCTTCTTCTTCTTCTTCTTCTTCTTCTTCTTCTTCTTAATTTTTATCGAGAACGAGGGTGTCGAGGATCGCCGAGGGGTCGAGGGTCGGGAACTAGGGTAGAGGGTCGAGGGTCGTTAAGGGGTCAAGGGTTGAGGGTTTCAGGGTTGAGGGTTCGAGGGTTCTATAGGGTCGAGGGTCGAGGGTTCCAGCAGGGTCGTCTAGGGGTCGAGGGTTCCAGGGTCATTGAGGGTTCGAGGGGTCGAGGATCGCCGAGGGGTCGAGAGAGGTTTCCTAGTGTCAAAGTATTGAAGAAATCCATGCCTTCATCATTAGCCGGAAGTAACCAGGGCATGTTGGTACGAAGTTCTGCAAAGTTGTTCTGGAATGGAGTCCCGGATAGAATAATCCGCCTTTTGGTACGAATTCAGTAAAGGCCTTCCAAATAGCGATATTCGGAAGGCTCTTGCTGAACTTTGTACCAAAAAGCGAATTATCCTATCTGGGACTCCGTTCCAGAACAACTTTGAAGAGCTTCGTACCATCATGCACATGTTACTTTCGCCTAATGATGAAGACATGGTTTTGTTGAATCCTTTGACACTAGGCAACCTCCCGACCCCTCGGCAATCCTCTCGAACATGAGAGGAAGAAGAGGGTCATCTAGGGGTCGAGGGTTCCAGGGTCGTCGAGGGTTCGAGGGGTCGAGGATCGCCGAGGGGTCGAGAGATGTTTCCTAGTGTCAAAGTATTGAAGAAATCCATGCCTTCATCATTAGCCGGAAGTAACCAGGGCATGTTGGTACGAAGTTCTGCAAAGTTGTTCTGGAATGGAGTCCCGGATAGAATAATCCGCCTTTTGGTACGAATTCAGCAAAGGCCTTCCAAATAGCGATATTCGGAAGGCTCTTTCTGAACTTCGTACCAAAAAGCGAATTATCCTATCTGGGACTCCGTTCTAGAACAACTTTGAAGAGCTTCATACCATCATGCACATGTTACTTTCGCCTAATGATGAATACATGGTTTTGTTGAATCCTTTGACACTAGGCAACCTCCCAACCACTCGGCGATCCTCTCGAACATGAGAGGAAGAAGAGGATAAAAAAAGAAGAGGAAGAAGAAAAAAAAAGAGGAGAAGAAATAATGGAGGAGTTCTTCTCCTCTATTCTTTCTTCTCCTCTTTTTTTCTTCTTCTTCCTCTTTTTTTATCGGGAACGAGGGTCGTCGAGGGACATAGATGTAGTGTCGTCGTTGTCGATATATACCCCCTCTCGATAGCTTACTATGATTAGGTAGCTAGTTCTACGGTTGGCACTAATATATCCATCTGTCAATTTTGAATAATAATTGCCATGTTGTAAATATTTGTAGAAACTATGGACACCGCCCTAGACGAAGAAAAAGAAGCGTTGTTGAGGGACATAATCGCAGAAGGAAGTGATGCCATCTCGTTGTTTCTCAACGAAACCGATGGTCTGGAAGGAAAGGGTGAACAAGCTGGCTATGGTGATCTAATGCCGGTGCAAGAAGAAGAACATGAGGACGGCTCCGGTGACCCAATGTCGGTGCAAGAAGGAGACCGTGATGACGGCTCCGGTGACCGAACCGAGTCCGGCCAGGTATATATATATTAGTTAAGCCTATGCTGACTAGCTGATTGATGCATTCATTGTTTTGGTATATATACATATTAATTAAGTCTTTGTTCTTTTTTCTAGCCCTCCGGATCGAGCACAACTTTGGTAAAGAGACGAGGCCCGAAGAAAAAGTTGAGCTCGGATGAAAAGTTTGTGATCATAGCAATCGCGCCCGACGGCCAACCTATTGAACCCCTCAGGACAAAGAGCGCATTTGTTGCTCAGTGCGGGGTTCTGGTTAGGGACAAGATCCCGAAAAGCATCCAGCAATGGTTTAAGCCGGCTACAGAAGACCCTGAGGTGTCTTATGTCAATGATATGTAGAAAAATAATCTTTGGACTGAGCTGAAGTCAAATTTCACCCTACCGCCAGAGGATAATCCAGAGAACCCAGTTAAAGAGAAATTAATCAAGTCTTTTGCTCTGAAGAGGATGGCAGAACTATTCAGGAGGTGGAAGAAAGAGCTGAATAAGTTTGTCGAAAATAATGAGACACCAGAATTCAAGGGCAGATATGAGAAGATCAGATATCGCTGGCCCGCATTTGTGGCCCACAAGACATCGGAAAAGAGTAAGAAGATGTCGGCGACAAACAAGCAAAATGCTGCGAAGAAGAAGCTTAACCATCGCACGGGGTCAGGTGGCTACCTCGTAGCCCGGCCTAAGTGGTCCAAGACTGAGAATGATCTGGTTCATAAAGGGATCGAACCAGAGACAATTAACTGGCCAGACCGTTGCCGGACTTGGTTCTTCGGGGCTGGCGGAACCTTGGACCCTGTAACAGGGAAGTGCATTTGGACGAACGATCAAATGGACATACCAGTCAGTAAGCTTAAGCAGTATATCGAAGCAGCACAGGAAGGGATGTTCTTTCCAGACAGAGAGAACGACGAGCTCACAATGGCCCTCGGGAATCCTGAGCACCCTGGACGGACACGAGGCACGCCAGGCTCCATTCCGTGGAAGGTTGGGTTTCCGGACGTAGGCGGTTACAAATCCCATGAGAGGAGGAAAAAAGTGCAGCAAACCCAAATGCAGGTGCTGCAAGCAAGGGTAGACGCGATAGAGGAACGAGAAGCAAATCGCAGCAAACGTACTGCCGAAGCCTCCTCTGAAGCTACCCCGCCATCTCAGCGCAGAAGCAGCGTGGCTTCCACGGAGCTGCTTCAGCCAGAGCATGCCTTGACGGCTCCTGCCAGCTATCCCGTGGATGCTATCACGGAGTCTCAAAATTGCCACCTTATGACGCAATGGATGAATTTGAAGGTCAAGGTGGCTGTTGGCTCTGTTTATCCTACTGAACCCGGCGCAACTTTTCACTGCCGGCTGATTCCACAAGGATATGCTAGGGTGATGGTGGACGAAATAACGGAGGGATTTGAGGACCTCCAGCTTGACCACCCTACTGGTGAAGGGGAGACTCGGCTGGGGTCTGCTCTGAAGACTCCATGCCTATGGCGGAAGGAGCTCATCAACCTTTCGAACTGGACGTCTCCGCCTCCTCCTCCTCCTCCTCCGGCGAGTCAGGGCACTCCGCCTCCTCCTCCGGCGAGTAACAATCAGGGCCCTTGGCCGGCTCCTTCTCCGGCACGTGGCGGCACTCCGCCTCCTTCTCCGCCTGCACCGACGCGCCCGAGCAGCCAACCTCCTCCTTCTCCGCCTCGTCAGCAAGGGCGGAAGAGACCTGCCGTCGCTCCAGCTGCTCCGGCGCGTTGTAGTCCTTCTCCTCCGCCTCGTAAGCAAATAAAGAAGACAACCGCTCCGTCTGCTCGGTCGGCATCTAGCAGTACAACCAGAGGCGGGAGGACATACAGATTCGGTCCTTCTCTGAAGACTCCAGAGAAGTTACCATACGAGAGGACCCCGGAGGAGAATGCGAAGATCGCGTGAACCGAAGTGGATGAGTGGTTTCAAGGGTTGAAAGCAAAGAGACATCCACCTCCGGAGGAGAAGGTAGATCCGGTGAAAGTGAAGCGCACTCTGGCTGCCCTGGCAAAACCACCCAAGTCTCCGCCGAAAGGCAACTATGAGCGCATTATTGCAAAGACATGGGCCGAAGCGGAGCGGTCGGGAAGTACAGTCAGTGATCAAAGGCTAAAAGAACGACGAGCAGCTGGGAAACAAATTGCCCAGCTCGGCGAACAAGCGAAGCAATCGTGCCCCCCCCCCCCTCAATGTGCCTAGCGACATCGTCGATCCGAGGATGGTGCCCGGTTATGGCAATGTTGACGATTACCTGCCCAACGATGTACATTATGATACCATGGAGGTGCAGATACACAGATACAAGTACGGGAAGCCTCTCGTCAAAGATGAAAAATCTTTAACAACGATGACGCGAAGATTACATGATTGGTACTTGAAAATCTGCAGAGAGTCTGGGGGAGGAGTACTTTGTATGCGAGAGTTAAACTGGAGCATGACCTCATTGGAATTGAACTGTTGCCTATTCCATTTGAGGAGTTCTATCAGTTTTTCAATCAATTGGCCCTCGATAAAACAACGATCACCTGCTACTGTCTGTAAGTACTACTACTTCTGTCATTAAGTCTCTCTATATAGCTCATCTCTTTCATTGCATGTATTTATAATTATCCTCACTATATTATGCAGAATGAAGATCGCCGAATTGAAGAAAAGACAAATCGGTGATATTGGGTTCGTTAACACATATCTCATAGATGCAACTGAGGTTGAACATCGTCCCGGAGATACCGAGGCCAACTTGTTACGATCATTCAAAAAAAAATGAAAACAAAGATATAATACTCTTTCCTTACAACTTCAAGTGAGTGTTACTGTCTTGTGCATATTCGGTTTCCCTTATATATTAGTCCAGGTTATAGTAATGTAATTGATGAGTTATGCATGCGTGTGCAGTTTCCACTATATTCTCCTAGAGATTAGGCTTGAGCAGGGAGTAGTAACCGTCTTGGACTCTAAACGAAAAGATCCCCAGGAGTATGCAGACATGACTGACATACTCAAGAAGTAAGTTAAATCGATCATTATGCACCATATCAGCAACTTTGTTCATTTCCTGATATCAAGTAGTTGTTTTCTTTGTTCGGCAGGGTTTGGAGAAAATTCACCAGAAAAGTTCCGGGACTGCCGAAGGAGCTGGAATTTAGACACGCGAAAGTAAGTACTATAGTACCATGTTCCGCGCATCTCCTAGTGATTCAAGCGCTAGTTTCATCAATACCATTTAGCATTCTTGCTTATCAGTTTGATTGACCTCTATTTCTTGTAAAGTGGTTGTGGCAAGAACAAGGGAATGATTTCTGTGGATACTACGTCTGCGAGTCCATCCGCCACACGACCTGTGAGCGGGGCGGGTACTCTGACGAACAATATGAAGTACGTAAATAACAACATTCACAATTTTATTTTATTACCATCATTTGTATTGAGTTTCATTCATTCATATATATATATATATATTGACCCCCTTCTTCAAATTAGATGTTTCGGAAGCGGGATGAACTCCTGGCACCAGCTCGCATGCGAGCAATTCAAGAGGAATTGGAAGCATTCTTTCTTGACCAAGTGATCGCTGAAGACGGAGAATACTATGTGGACCATGAGTCCGTATGATTATATTTGTAAGAGATAATTATTGTATATATGTAGCCGGTAGTGTCGGATAGATATACGAGAACTTGTTGTTCGACCAATCTCTCGGAGAAGGAGAGGTGGTCGATATCACTTCTCTCTGTATGCATATATGTTCATGACGATCTTCTGTTTCCTTCGTTTGCTTACTAGCTA
>NC_041384.1:753713126-753721749 GCF_002162155.2 Triticum dicoccoides
AAAAAAACAAAAACCCCAGCCACAGAAATGCTGACGCGTGGATGCCTATTGGTCCCGGTTGGTGCCACCAACCGGGACCAAAGGGTCTCCTGACTGGGCTCTGCGCACTGCCCACGTGGAGGCCCATCAGTCCCGGTTCTGGATTGAACCGGGACTAAAGGGTCGGGGCATTAGTACCGACACTTTAGTCCCGGTTCAGGAACCGGGACTAAAGGCCCTTACGAACCGGGACTATAGGCCCTTTTTCTACCAGTGTATTGTGATATCCCAACATAAACATAATCCAACATGGAGCAATCTTCATCTTCACCTGCAACTAGCAATGCTATAAGAGGGGCTGAGCAAAAGCGGTAACATAGCCAAACAACGGTTTGCTAAGAAGGGTCAGAAAGGTTAGAGGTTCATGGCAATTTGGGAGGATTGATAAGTAAGTGGTAGGTAACGCGGCATAGCGATAGAACGAAGCAACTAGCATAGCAATGATAGTAGTGAGATCCAAGGTGACGGTCATCTTGCCTGAAATCCCGCAAGGAAGAAGAATGAGTCCATGAAGGAGATGAAGCCATGAAGACGAACCAAGCGTAGACGAACGAATCCTCACAATCGCAACATAACCGGACCTATCAAGAAGAAGGAACACCAGAAAGAAACAAACAACATGGTAAGCAACCATCACATTCACATGGCATAATGCACAATCAAGTATGATGCATGTCCTGTTTAATGAGGCATGGCATGGCAAAGTGCACAAACAATACTACAAATTAAATGGAGCTCAATATGCAACGAGTTGCATATTGAAGAAACACCACATTCGAGTTATTTAGTTCGCTCTCGTTTAAGTACACAACAATATTAAATGTTGTTAACCATGGCAAGAGGTGAAGCATAATAAAACTACACATCTAGGCAAGTTTAAATGAGGCCGGAACAACAAACAACAATTCCGGAAAATCCTCATGTCCATATTCTAGATTTGGTACTGTTCTTCCCTAAAACCTATTTTAATGTTATTAAATAGTAAAACAAAGTGCACATGTTAATCTATGCATTTTTCTACCCCATTTACATATAAAGTTTATTTCAAATGGAGCCACGGTTATTTAGTTATGAAATAAAGCATTTTAGCATGGCATTTAACCAAATTAAAGCAAACAACAATTTAAACATTTTAAACATGGATGAGAGTGGCATATTATGAAACTAGATGAAATTCTAAGCATTTTACATATATAAATTATTTACAAATGATGCATGGTTAATTAGTTATTAGATGCATGAACACTAGGGGGTTTTCTGTAAAACTGCACTCTCTGGAATAATAGACAAATTCGTCCAGAGCAGAAAAAAACATATCGGGCCGAAACTGAGTGCACTGCTGGGCCAACAGAGATGGGCTGGGCTATGCTCACATTGGGCCAACAGGGAGTTGGCAGATCTGGGCCTTGGCGAGTCGAGAGGCAGGGCGCGGTCACGCGAGCGCTGGGTCAACGCGAGCGCTCGAGTCCGAGCGGCTCGATGCAGAAGAGTCGCAGCTCGTCTCCCTCGCTCGAACAGAGGGAGGCAGCGCTGGGGACTTGCGGCGGGGCTGGCAGGCTCGGGAAGCTGCAGGTCAGCGAGGGCACAGCTTGGGGAGGCGGAGAAGCAGGACTTGGGGACGAGCGCTCCGGCGAGGGACTTGGGCGAGGCATCGGCTTGGTCTAGATCAGCGGGGCCATTGCGTGGTGCTCTCCTGTGGTGACGAAGAACGGCGGCAGGCGGGTCAACAGCAGCACAAGGAATACACGGGAAGAAGAGGAGCGCGTGGTAGAGTCGAGTTTACCGGCGGCTCACTGGAGTTAAGAGGACGACAAAGTCGAGCGGGGCTGGAGGCTGGGAGGCCAACGAGCAGAGAGGGGTGCGGTCAACGGTCGGGGATGAGCGTTCGCTCGATGCAGAACGCGGCTCGAAGCAGAGGCGACCAAGACTTGGCAAGCGAAGCGTGCGGTGGTTCGCATTGCAGGAATCAGCAGCAGGCAAGGGGGCTCCTTGGACTTGGCGGGGCGCCGGGTCAACGCAGACGAGCGGGCTTGGAGATCCATGGCGGGGCTCCTGTCCATGGTGCTCCTGTCCATGGTGCTCGGGAGGAGTCCTGTATGAAAGACCGAGGGAGAGAGATCAGGGGACGGGGAGAGCAAGGGAGGAACGAAGCAGAGAAGAAAGGGAGGCGCTCATCTGCTGGCTCCGGCGAGCTGCTGGTCGCCGCCGACGGTCGCGGTCAGGAACGAGGGAGCCGCTGCTGCGGGACGACGACGGGGCTGAGCAGAGGAGCTAGACGGGGCTGGATCGATGGGTGTATCGGGGAACGTGGTTGGCTGCGGGGCTTCCATGATTGATGGGTTGGATCGATGGAATTGGCTGGTTGTGGTTGGCCCGATCTGGAAAACGAGAAGGAAAGTGACGGGCAAATAGCTCCCATGCGACGTCGTTGGTGTGTATTGTCTCTCATGCGATGTCGTTGGTTGTAATAGCTCTCATGCGACATCTGCGTTGGAAAAAATAGCTCCCATGCGACACTGCTGCCTAATCCAAAGACACATGTTTAAAACTCTAATCAGGTGAGCGGGACCCACAGCGTGGGACCCACTAACTTATCCAACTCAGCATTGGTCAGGTGAGCGGGACCCATAGCGTGGGACCCACTAACTTATCCAGGTCAGCATTGGTACAAGAGGACACCGAGCCGTGCAGCACCCGAGCCCATCCTCCCCCCCTCCCCCCTCCCCGACCGTTGTTGTTCTTCTTCTCCGGCGACGACGCGCAGCAACACCGTTCCGGGCCGCGACCTAGCAATGTCGAGCTCCGCTTCAGCCTCCCGCCGCTCATGGCCGCGCTATGGCGCAGTGCCCATGACAAGGTGCCCTGCATGCCCACGTATCGCACCCCTGAAGCAGCTAGTCACAACGACTGACAAGAATGGCAACCTTGGGCGGGAATTCGTGAAATGCGAGAGCAAACCAGAGCAGGGAAAGGTGAGATTTTACTTCTCAATATGCCAATTTTGGTTTTTGTCTCCCAATTTCATATTTGCCCAATTTTTCCCCATTTTTCATCGGATTTGGGATTTAGGGTTCATCTTTCCAATTTCAGAAATTGAAGCAATGCACCCATTTTGAGTGGCTAGATGAGTACATAGAGCGGATTCAACTGGAGGGTGCATCACGGGAGCTCGATTTACCGTTGGAGGCGGAGAAGTTGGGCATGTTTGGATCGGGCGCGTCTGGATCTGGGGCCCCTGGATCTGCCCATTCCATTGGGGCTACTGTGGGGGATGAAGTAGTGACGGCAGAGCTGAAGAAGCTGAACAAGCAGATGAAGAAACTCATCGAATTGCAGAAGCAGGGCAATTTGATGGGGCTGATGGCCGGAATTTTTTATGTTTGTGTAATTGCTCTCGCATTTCTTTATGTGATGATAATTAGTCGTAAGTGAATAGATTGGGCATCATTTGTAATTGTAATGATATGTATATTTGAATAAAAGTGTTGCGCTGTATGAATTCAGCATGTCCTCTCCACTCTGTTTCGGCCCCGTTTTTTAGTTCTTCAGTTCGTCATCAGTTTCAGTTTAAGTGGTAGAGGGAGAAAAGGAAAAAAAGGTTCGTCCACAGTTGCCCGAAAAGGACAGGCCCATATAGAAGTTAGGCAGGGCCGAATAGAACATATCCAGGCCCATTGATAAAAGAAGTGTAGCATAGATAGATAGAACTTATAGAGGGGCATCCCCCCACTAAATATAGTTCATAAAACATGAAAGGAAAATAATTAAAACTAGATAGATAGAAGACACGGGCACACACGCCCGAACCAACACAAACACAAACTAGATAGATAGAAGACTCGCACTTGAACAACTCCTTGGCCCCTCCTCCTTGGGCCCCTCCTCCTTAGCCGGCGCCACTCACTCGTTGTTCTCCGGCATCTGGTAGGGGAGGGTGTGCATGCCGTTGGGGTGAGGGAAGATGTGGTGGAAGTTGGTGAAGATGTTGTAGGTCGTGAACGCGATAAACTCGCATCCACACCAGAACACCTCGCCGAGGAGGTGGTGAGCGTCGTAGGGGTTGGTGAAGGTGACGTAGAGGCCAATGACGAAGCCGTTGGCGTTGCCATCTTGCACTAGTGCAGAACCGGGCAATAGCACCGGTTCGTAAGGCCCTTTAGTGCTGGTTCCGTAACCGGCACCACTGGTAGAAAAAGAGGCTTCCGTCCAGCCCCATTAGTCGCGAAACTGTAGGAACCGCGACTAATGAAGTCTTTAGTCGCGGTTCAGCAAACGAACCGCGACCAAAGGCCTGGGCCCAGGGCGCTCGGTGGCCAGCTGGTGCACGTGAGGGGCTTTAGTCGCGGTTGGCCAGGCCAACCGCGACTAAAGGTGCCCAAAGGCCTTTAGTCGCGGTTGGCCAGGCCAACCGCGACTAAAGCTCCTCCCCTATATATACCAGTTCAGCGCACTCACTTAGCCATTTGGTGCCACTTCTCTTCACAAGCTTCACAAGGGGGTGTAGGTTTGCTTTTGGTTCCTCTTATGCACACAAGGTGTTTGATGAAATGCTCCAACAGCGTGAAACAAACATGATATGAAGTGTTGGAGCCACACTTGAGGTTCCTCCTCGATCGCGGTTAGCAACTTGAACCTTTCATGCATGTGTGTCATTGATAAAATATGCATGTGTGTTGTTCATTGTTTAATTTCTATTGTTTATAGCTAGTTAGTTTAACAAATGCATGATGGTTAATTATATATTTTATATTATAATAATGCAGATGAATCGGCAATGGATGTACCTGCTTCGGCACGGTTTCATGCCAAGCTATAATTGTTGGACCAAGCATGGAGAAAGAGGGGTTATAATGGAAGAAGATGAAGAAGGGGATGATTTCATCGATGAAAGCTATCTTGCTCATTTCGGTGATACTTTCATGGAGGATGCTGAAGGTGAAGGGGAAGGTGAAGGGGAAGGTGAAGGGGAAGGTGAAGGTGAAGAAGAGGCACGTGATGAGACCGTTGATGATCTTGGTCGGACCATTGCTGATGCACGGAGACGCTGCGAAACTGAAAAGGAGAGAGAGAATTTGGATCGCATGTTAGAGGATCACAGAAAGTCGTTGTACCCCGGATGCGATGATGGTCTGAAAAAGCTGGGCTGCACACTGGATTTGCTGAAATGGAAGGCACAGGCAGGTTTAGCTGACTCGGCATTTGAAAACTTGCTGAAAATGTTGAAGAATATGTTTCCAAAGAATAACGAGTTTCCCGCCAGTACGTACGAAGCAAAGAAGGTTGTCTTCCCTCTAGGTTTAGAGGTTCTGAAGATACATGCATGCATCAACGACTGCATCCTCTACCGCGGTGAATACGAGAATTTGAATGAATGCCCGGTATGCACTGCATTGCGTTATAAGATCAGAGGCGATGACCCTGGTGACGATGTTGAGGGCGAGAAACCCAGGAAGAGGGTTCCCGCCAAGGTGATGTGGTATGCTCCTATAATACCACGGTTGAAACGTCTGTTCAGGAACAAAGAGCATGCCAAGTTGTTGCGATGGCACAAAGAGGACCGTAAGTCGGACGGGGAGTTGAGACACACCGCAGATGGAACGCAATGGAGAAAGATCGACAGAGAGTTCAAAGATTTTGCAGCTGACGCAAGGAACATAAGATTTGGTCTAAGTACAGATGGCATGAATCCTTTTGGCGAGCAGAGCTCCAGCCATAGCACCTGGCCCGTGACTCTATGCATCTACAACCTTCCTCCTTGGTTGTGCATGAAGCGGAAGTTCATTATGATGCCAGTGCTCATCCAAGGTCCGAAGCAACCCGGCAACGACATCGATGTGTACCTAAGGCCATTAGTTGATGAACTTTTACAGCTGTGGGGCAGACCTGGTGTCGGTGTGTGGGATGAGCACAAAAAAGAGGAATTTAACCTACGAGCGTTGCTTTTCGTAACCATCAACGATTGGCCTGCTCTTAGTAACCTTTCGGGACTGTTAAATAAGGGATACAATGCATGCATGCACTGCTTACATGAGACTGAAAGTGTACATTTGCCAAATTGTAAGAAGAACGTGTACCTTGGGCATCGTCGAGATCTTCCGAAAATTCATCCAGTAAGAAAGAAAGGCAAGCATTACAACGGCAAGGCAGATCACCGGCCGAAGCCTGCGGAACGCACTGGTGCTGAGGTATTTGATATGGTCAAGGATTTGAAAGTCATCTTTGGAAAGGGTCCTGGCGGACAATCAGTTCCGAAGGGAGCTGACGGGCACGTAGCCATGTGGAAGAAGAAATCTATATTCTGGGAGCTAGAATATTGGAAAGTCCTAGAAGTCCGCTCTGCAATCGACGTGATGCACGTGACGAAGAATATTTGCGTTAACCTCCTAAGCTTCTTGGGCGTGTATGGGAAGACAAATGATACAAAGGAAGCACGGCAGGACCAGCAACGTTTGAAA
This sequence comes from Triticum dicoccoides, assembly GCF_002162155.2. Lineage (NCBI taxonomy): Eukaryota > Viridiplantae > Streptophyta > Magnoliopsida > Poales > Poaceae > Triticum > Triticum dicoccoides. Next base: position 753,719,621 of record NC_041384.1, read on the forward strand.
GACCCTGATGACCGGCATCCGGAATGGTTTCAAGGTCGTGCCAGCTACGCTCTGACCAAAGAAGAGAAGGTCATCTTTTTTGAATGCCTGAGCAGTATGAAGGTCCCGTCTGGATTCTCGTCCAATATAAAGGGAATAATAAACATGGCGGAGAAAAAGTTCCAAAACCTGAAGTCTCACGACTGCCACGTGATTATGACGCAATTGCTTCCGATTGCTTTGAGGGGGCTCCTGCCGGAAAATGTTCGAGTAGCCATTGTGAAGCTATGTGCATTCCTCAATGCAATCTCTCAGAAGGTAATCAATCCAGAAGTTCTACCACGGTTACAGAATGATGTGATCCAATGTCTTGTCAGTTTCGAGTTGGTGTTCCCGCCATCCTTCTTCAATATTATGACGCACCTCTTGGTTCACCTAGTCGAAGAGATTTTCATTCTCGGTCCTGTATTTCTACACAATATGTTCCCCTTCGAGAGGTTCATGGGAGTATTAAAGAAATATGTTCGTAACCGTGCTAGGCCAGAAGGAAGCATCGCCAAGGGCTATGGAAATGAGGAGGTAATTGAGTTTTGTGTTGACTTTGTTCCTGACCTTAAGCCGATTGGTCTTCCTCGATCGCGGCACGAGGGGAGACTAAGTGGAAAAGGCACGATCGGAAGGAAATCAACGATATGTATGGACGACCATTCTCTGACTGAAGCACACCACACTGTACTGACCAATTCCAGCTTGGTGGCTCCGTACTTTGAGAAACACAAGAATATTTTACGCTCGGATAACCCGGGGAAGCCTGAATCCTGGATTAGGAAGGCCCACATGGAGACTTTCGGCAGTTGGTTCAGAAAACATTTAATGAATGACAATGATGTTGTAGATCAGCTGTACATGTTGGCCAAGACACCATCTTCGACTATAACGACTTTCCAAGGGTACAAGATAAATGGGAATACATTTTACACGATTGCCCAAGATAAAAAGAGCACCAACCAAAACAGTGGTGTCCGCTTTGATGCAGCAACCGAGAATGGGCAAAAGGTCACATATTATGGTTACATAGAGGAGATATGGGAACTTGACTATGGACCCTCCTTTAAGGTCCCTTTGTTCCGGTGCAAATGGTTCAAGCTAACAGGAGGTGGGGTAAAGGTGGACCAGCAATACGGAATGACAATGGTGGATTTCAACAATCTTGGTTACCTTGACGAACCATTCGTCCTAGCGAAAGATGTCGCTCAGGTTTTCTATGTGAAGGACATGAGTAGCAAACCGAGGAAACGGAAAGATAAGAAAACGATCAGTACATCATGCGATGATCCAAAGCGCCACATTGTTCTTTCAGGGAAAAGAAACATCGTGGGAGTGGAGGACAAGACAGACATGTCAGAAGATTATAATATGTTTGCTGAAATTCCGCCCTTCAAATTGAACACCGACCCAAGCATTAAGTTAAATGATGAGGATGCTCCATGGATACGGCACAATCGTAAGCAAGCAGGGACACAAGGGAAGAAATGATGTGTAATAATTTATTGTACCAAACTTTGTTGAATGGATCATGTGAATTATATTACCCGTGATGTGTTTGGTGTCCATTTTCGAATGATTCGAGATACCATTGATGATACATGAAATTTGGAGTGATTTAGGCGGGGGATATCGCCGGCCGTGATGTAGTCCATGACGCTCTGCACAGTCCGGCCGTACCACCATAGCCGACGGCCGGCCTCTGGTATATTATTTTGAATTGAATTAGTTTTATTTTTCTTAATTTTTTGATATATTATTTGTATTTTTAGAATTTTGAATTGAATTAGTTTTATTCTTCTGAATTTTTTGATATAATTTTTGTGTTTTTAACATATTGAATTGAATTAGTTCTATTTTTCTAAATTTTTTGATATATTATTTGTATTTTTAACATATTGAATTGAATTAGTTTTATTTTTCTTAATTTTTTGATATATTATTTGTATTTTTAAGATTTTGAATTGAATTAGTTTTATTTTTCTGAATTTGTTGATATATTATTTGTATTTTTAACATTTTGAATTGAATTAGTTTTATTTTTCTTAATTTTTTGATATATTATTTGTATTTTTAACATATTGAATTGAATTAGTTCTATTTTT
>NC_041384.1:753722927-753727766 GCF_002162155.2 Triticum dicoccoides
CTCTCGCCCATGTACGGCGCCCGCCGCCCCCTCTCGCCCTCGTACGCCGCCCGCCGGCCTCCCTCGCCCACCGCGCCGCCTCTCGCCCGCCCTCAACGCCGCCGGCCGGCCTCGCTGCCGCGCGCGCACGCGCGCGCCTCTCTACAGAGAGCGAGATCGTGGAGAGAGAGAGAGAATTTTTTTTGTTCTTTTTAATTTTAACTAGTTAATTAGTTTAACAAAAACGGTAAAATAACTTAAAACTTGATAATTAACAAAAAAAACCGTAAAATTTGATAATTAACAAAAAAAATGTATATACGGAGAGGGGGCGGCGAGGGGGGCGGCGATGCGCGCGGTGTTTTTTTTAGGGATCGAGAGGGGACAGCGAGGGTTATACATGTGTGTTGTCCTCGCCTCCCTCTCCGTGACGCAGTCGTCTGCCGCCCCGTCTCGCGCTCTACCACGACACCCTCTCCCACCCCTTCCTCGCCCCCTCCTTTTGCCACCGCCCTTTCGCCACCGCCACCGCCACCGCCCCCCTTCTTCACTTAATTAATTAGTTGTTACTACATGTTTTCAGGACTGACATAATGGCGGACGATAGAGCTGACCCGATTATGGACAACTATGATCCGGACGGTGAAGCACATATGTTCGGCATCATAAACGGCGATATTCTATATGTGCCGACCGGACAAGAAGAAGATGATATCTCTTCTTATCTGAACCTTGACGGTGAAGATGAAGGGCGCCGTCAGCAAGATGATGCCGAACAAACGTCGATAAACGACGATCTTCAAATGGAAGTAGCAACCACCTCCGGCGCCGAGGTATATATATACATTGAGCCTCTGGTGATACAAACCAACTGATTTGAATAAATATGTGTGTACTAACGCGCGCGACTCTCTTTCTTATTTTAGCCCTCGGCCGGATCGTCGAAACAATCGAGCACGTCGTCAAAGCGTGGCGCAACCAAGACGATGAAACAAGGAGAAACATGCACCATCGAGGTTGTCGACAGTGCAACCGGCAGGCCGCTGGAGCCCCGCAAGAACACCACCAAGTTTGTCAACCAATGCCGAGCCATTGTTAGAGACAACGTCTCGATCACCGTCCAGGAGTGGAATAAGCCAAAGAAGGCACGAATTGCTGGTTTCACTTTTGTCGATAAGAGAACAAAAAAAGATTGCTTCAAGAAGCTTATGGAACATTTCGTTCTACCTCCGGAATACAACAAATTCGATGAGGAGGGTAACAAGATTGAGGAAAACAAGGAGAGGGGGAGGCTAGTCAAACAGTTCGCTCTTCATAAGATGGCCGACGCATTCCGGAAATTCAAGCAAAATCTAGCCCATGACTTTGTCAAGCAGAACAAGACTCCGGATTTCAAAGGACAATATGAGAAACTGAAACATGATTGGCCAGAATTTGTGAAGCAAAAAAAATCGGAGCAGTTCATTCAAATATCGAAAAAAATAAGGAAAATGCGGCTAAGAAGGAGTACAATCATATTATGGGGCCAGGAGGGTATCGCCTTTGGGAGCCTAGGTGGGAGAAGATGGAGAACGAGCTGAGGGCGCGAGGAATCCGTCCAGGTAAGGAGGGATGGGACCCAAGGGCCAAAAGCTGGTGGTACGGGCATGGGGGAACGCTGAACCCGGAGACAGGGGAGTGTGTTTACCGGGGCAAAATAATTAAACCCACCCAAGCCCTTATTGACGCAATGAGGGATGCTCAAGAGGGGAAGATCAAGTTCAACAGAGAGAACGACGCGCTGACAAAAGCCCTCGGGAATCCTGAACACGGAGGACGTGTACGAGGCATGGGGCACATTCCGTGGAAAATAGGGTTCCCCCAGAACAATGACCCGTACGGTTACAGAAGCCGGAAGAGAAAGATGGATCGGGAAGCAGATGTTGTGGCGCGGTTTTCATCGGAAATGGATGTGATGAAGAAAACCGTGAGTGTACTAGTAGCCGAAAGAGATGCAGCTCGGGCGCAGCATGAAGATCATCCAGCGGATCTCAGAAGCCAGCAGCGGAGAAGCAGTGTGGCTTCCACGGAGGCCCCACCGGCTGGTGCAGATGCACCGACGATCGAAATTACTGCACCGGAGCCTCTGGTGGTCGAAATTACTGCACCGGAGCCTCCTCGCTACCCCGTGGACGATATAAAGGAGATGAAAGAATGTCATCTGTATTATCCTATCGGGAACATGTCCATGAAGGTAGCCATCGGCAGTGCTTTACCATGATTACCTGGAGCACTCCACCACAACAACCCCATTCAAGATGGCTATCCTCGTGTCACGGTGGAGGACATAGTCCAAGGGTTTGAGGACCTGGAGATTGACATTGCTACACCTGAAGGGGAGAAAAGACTTGGAGATGTCAAGCGCCATTTCATTCTATGGCAAAAGAAGTTTATCAAGTTTCCAGGCGAGGCGCCAAGGACAACAAGTCCACCCCCCTACGGTGGTGGCGGTTCACCTACACCTCTGTCACGTCAGCCGACGCCCCCCAGTCCACAACGTCCGGCGGGTGATCAGACGCCGCCCCCCAGTCCTCGTCCGGCGGGTGATCAGACGCCGCCCCCCAATCCACCTCCGGCAAAGAAGCAGAAGCAGTCCTGGATTATTAACCCGGACCCTTATGTACCTAAGACCACAAAGGTACCGGAGCCATCACTGAAGCCTCTCCCCACAAGGCCTTGGGAACGTAGTGCCGAGGAAACTGCCGCGGCCGCGGCTGCTGATCATGAGAAATGGAAGGCGGACTGCAAGAAGAAAAGAGAGCCCGAGCCCAAGCCAGTATTTTCTGATGAGCAAACGAAGTGGGCTAAGTCATTTTTGAGCACACCGTCCCAAACCGCGAAGAATCTGCCTGACGACTATGCACATGAACTTCGTAGGCAGGCACTCATGTTAAAGGAGAAGAAAGAGCGGGCGGAGAACCAGGAGAACAAAGCCTTGGAGGAGGCCGAGAAAACGGAATTAGAAAGTAAAAAAAGCGGGAAACGAGTTGCCCAGCTCGGGGAACAAAGTAAACAATCGATTGCCCCGCTTATAGTGAAAGCCGCCGGTCCGGATGACCCCGATATCATAGCAGCTGCGGCAGCACATGGATTGACTGTAACGAGTGCCAGAGAACAAGCGGCCAACTTAGGTATTACTCTTTGTGAACTGTTAGGCCTTGATGAGGCGCCAGTGAAGGAGGTAGTAATTACATATGTGAAGAATGGGCCTCTCTTCGAGCCTGCGCAGGAAGAGGATCTACCTCCACAAATGAAAGGTCTGCTGAAATGGTACAAGGGTTACATAAAAAATAAAAACGCCAAAGAATATATTTATGCGGAAGTTAGATATGAGCATCACTTCAAACATTACTATGTACAAATTCATCTGAGTGAATTGTTCCAGCTTTTCAATCTGCGCGAGCTCGACAAATCTATCATCAGTTGCTACGTTCTGTAAGTGATTTATTTCTACCCCATCTCGTTCATATTGCCTGCACTATATATATGTCCTAACTATATTGTTGTTTCCGCTATTATACATGCAGAATGAAGATTAAGGAATGCAGAGTAAGGAACATCCATGATGTTGGGTTCATTGACCCACACATCGTTAATGGATATGTGTTGGAGCATCACCCCGCCGACATGGAGGCAGACCTGTGGCAGTTTCTTACAAAGCAGGAACTCAAAAGTGATATTCTATTTCCTTACCATTTTGGGTGAGTGTTTCTGTCTTGAGCACATTCTCTTTTGTTTACTCCATGCATGGTATGTGGCCGGCTAATCGATGAGTTATGCATGACGTACTGTGCATGTATCGTGTCCGCAGGTTCCACTGGATTCTGCTAGTAATTAAAGTTGACACCTCAGAATGTCTCGTCCACGACTCTCTGAATAAGGATCCAAAGCTTTGGGGCGACATGAGAAGAATGCTGCAGAAGTAATTATTTTCATTCATTTGCGCTCTATATCGATCGGCCTATTTCGTTCATTTCCTAATATCAAGTAACTAATAACTCTCTTGTTCATTTAATTTTCTTTGCCTCGTAGGGTTTGGAGACGGTTCGTAGATACAAAGGTCGGTGAATTCAAAAAAGAGCTAGAATTCAAAAGGTCAAAGGCTAAGAATGGTGAGGATATTCAGCCAGCGGGGACCAATCTATGTGCATACTATGTCTGTGAGATGATCCGGAGATACACCTCTGAGCGGGTTCCGAGTGATACCAATGCTCAGAGGAATAACCTCTGGATGATGCTTAGTCCAGAAGCTCGCTTCCGACCACTTCAAGAGGAACTAGCTGGATGGTTCAGGAGGGAAGTCCTCCATCCTAAAGGAGAACACCATTACGAGGACGTAGAACTTTATATGCATTAAATTATGTATGTAAACTTGTTCAAAATTGTATATGGTCATCCGATGATATTGAATATATATTGTATATTCCTCTTGAATTCTTTTTGGTTCTAATTTCAAATTTGTTTGAAATTGTACATTCATATGCATATATGTAGTACCGTAGAATATGTGAAACTCCTTCAAAATTAAAATAAAGCACAAAAGAAATAAAACAATACAAATTAAACAGAAAACAGGTTTAGGGGGGGGCTAAAACCCTAAACCTGCGGCGGCCTTTAGTCGCGGTTGGCCAGAAGAACCGCGACTAAAGGTCCTCCGCCCCGACGGCCGCCTGGCGCCCACGTGGACGGGCCTTTAGTCGCGGTTCTTAAGCAACCGCGACTAAAGGTGGGGGCCTTTAGTCGCGCCTATTTGGTCGCGGTTGCGCAACCGCGACTAATGGCAGTTGCGAACCGCGACCAAAGGCCCTTTTTCCACCAGTG
>NC_041384.1:753727985-753735869 GCF_002162155.2 Triticum dicoccoides
GCTAAAGGGCAACCACGTGGCACGAGCCAGCTCCGGGAGCCAGGAGCCCTTTAGTACCGGTTGGTAACACCAACCGGTACTACAAGGTTTGGGGTTTTTTTGATTTTTTTGATTTCTTTTTCATTTAATTTTGTGTTTTCCATTTTAATTCTTTTTCGTTTGCTGGTATTTTACGATACTACACATTGTACACGTTATATATATATAGTTATATATATATATATATATATATATATATAATTTCTAGTAGAACCAATCATATATATATCATCAATGTCTCACAAACCACCATATTAATTCACACATACACACATGTATAGCTATATACAATTTCTCCTACATGTTGCCTTCGGAGCCAGTGGCATTAGCCTAATTGGTGCCTTCAGAGCACGATGACAATTGGAAGTGGTTCATGGGGGCGGTAGCGGGTAATAGTATTCTCCCTTCGGATTTATGACCTGGTCGAGCAAAAATCCCGCTATTTCCTCTTGAAGTGCTTCTACGTGCTCCGTTGGTAGGAGCTTGTCCCGCACCTCTGTGAACTGTTCAGAAGGAGATCAATATGCATGTGTATTAGTTGTGTGACTAGATATCGATAATGGTGTAAAAATTGTGAATAGTGTTCTGACAAACGTACCCATTCCTGTCTTTGAGATCTGCTCCTTTCGGACGTCATCATGTGAATGTTCTCGCAAACGCAGAATGCACACAGATCAGTCCCCTGCGCCTGCTTCAGGGCCATTACGAGAATGGAATTTGATCAGATAATAATTAATCAAGCATGATAATTAAAGAGATGGCAGCTAGCTAGCTAGTACTACTTAATTACTTACCTTGGGTCGAAACCATTTCAGCTTTTGTTTCCATTCGCCTTCCATGACGCTGATGAACCTTGCCCAAGCCCTGCCCGCCGACAAAGAAAATGAATAAAGGGGTTATTAAATAGTTCATATCATGAAATGACGAACTAAATAGGCCGAGATATATAGTTAATAATTATTGAAATTACCTGTTGACTATCCCAAACAAGATGTTATAGTCAGTATTTGCTTTGAGTAGTGACTCCAGTATTTCAACTGTTCCGGCGTCAACTTTAATGATACACAAGATCCAGTGAAATCTTCATGCACACACGTTTGCATGTCTTAATTAAGCGGGCATATGTAAGCAAAAACATGTAGCTAGCTAGTAGGCAAAAACAGAGAATTTGTAGTACAAGACAGTGTGACTCACTGGAAGTTGTAAGGAAGTAGTATATCTTCATTGTATTTGAGGCGCTTCAAGAACTCTAGCATGCTGTCCTCTACATGCTTTTCATGATGTGGATTTATTTTCCATGTGTATTCATTAACGGTGTTTGGGTCAATAAACCCAATGCCATAGCGTCCACCTTTTCTCATTTCATACATCTTCATCCTGCATAATACCACAGAAAAGAATATAGTGAGAATAATTACAGGTAATGATTGATCAAAAGGATCACTACAGCTAGCTTGAGACTTAAATTACAGAAAGAAATCACTTATAGACAATAGCAACTGACGATAGATTTGTCGAGTGCGTCTTGATTGTATAAGTGAAACAGTTCAGAATACTCAACGGTCACAGCTTTCTCATGGTAGTAATGATCCTTCTTGACATTCACCATGAGGGACTCTCGATTGGAAATCTTGGTAATGTTCATGTACCATTGATGCAATTCATACATTCTCGTTGGGAGCTTCTTGACCTCGTCTAGCTTGACCAAAGGTTCGCCTCAGACATATTTCCGTTTTATTTCCTCCTCTGTAAGCACAGGCATGGGCTCGATCTCGAGGAGTTGTCCAACAGTGATGTTGAGAATATCAGCCTGCATTATATGCTCCTCGGTTATTACCACATTGCCCACCTCGGGAATGTAAACTGTTTGCCCACAATAATATTGGGCGCGCGCACTGTCACGTGTTGTTGGCACAACAAGCGAGGGGATCGATTGCGCCGCCTGTTCTCCCAGCTGGGCAACAGTTTTCCCGCATTTTTTGACAGCTGCTTGTTGTTTGCTTGAGCTCGAGCTCGCCTCCTTCTGTAGACGTGCTCGATTTAACTTCTTGATGTGGTGCTCATAGTCTATGTCAACAGGCTTGGGAGCTGGTGGTTGAGCCATACGAATGAAGTGGTCAATCTTTTCCGCAGGCACTTTCTCCCTTGGCGGCGGTGGCAGTTTCAGTACAAAATGGGCGTCGAGTTCTGCCCGCACTATGGCATTGGTTTACTACTCGGTCCTGTCGTAAGCCCTCTGAGGAAGAGGAGTAGTGATGCTTAGACCATATTTATATCGCTTGCCTCCGCCTGTACTTACTGTACTACGACCTCGACTCGTACCACTACGCACCATAGTGTTGGGGAACGTAGTAATTTCAAAAAATTTCCTACGCACACGCAAGATCATGGTGATGCATAGCAACGAGAGGGGAGAGTGTTGTCTATGTATCCTCGTAGACCGACGCGGAAGCGTTGACGCAACGTAGAGGAAGTAGTCGTACGTCTTCCCGATCTGACCGATCCAAGCACCGTTACTCCGGCACCTCCGAGTTCTTAGCACACGTACAGCTCGATGACGCTCCTCGGGCTCCGATCCAGCAAAGCTTCGAGGATGAGTTCCGTCAGCACAACGGCGTGGTGACGATGATGATGTTCTACCGACGCAGGGCTTCGCCTAAGCACTACAACGATATGATCGAGGTGGAATATGGTGGCAGGGGGCACCGCACACGGCTAAGGAACGATCACGTGGATCAACTTCTGTGTTCTAGGGTGCCCCCCTGTCCCCGTATATAAAGGAGCAAGGGGAGGTCGGCCGGCCCTTGTTGCGCCAAGGAGAGAGGGGGGAGTCCTTCTCCTAGTGGGAGTAGGACTCCCCTTTCCTAGTCCAACTAGGAGTAGGGAGGGGGAAGGAAAGAGAGGGAGAGGGAGAGGGAAAGGGGGCCGCGCCCCCCTCCTAGTCCAATTCGGACTCCCCATGAGGGGGGCGCGCCACCTCTTGGGCTGCTGCCTTCTCTCTCCCCTCAGGCCCAATAAGGCCCATTACTTCCCCGGGGGGTTCCGGTAACCCCTCCGGCACTCCGGTTTTCTCCGAAATCACCTGGAACAATTCCGGTGTCCGAATATAGCCATCCAATATATCAATCTTTATGTCTCGACCATTTCGAGACTCCTCGTCATGTCCGTGATCACATCCGGGACTCCGAACTAACTTCGGTACATCAAAATGAATAAACTCATAATAACTGTCATCCTAACGTTAAGCGTGCGGACCCTACGGTTCGAGAACAATGTAGACATGACTGAGACATGTCTCCGGTCAATAACCAATAGCGGGACCTGGATGCCCATATTGGCTCCTACATATTCTACGAAGATCTTTATCGGTCAGACCGCATAATAACATACGTTGTTCCCTTTGTCATCGGTATGTTACTTGCCCGAGATTTGATCGTCGGTATCCAATACCTAGTTCAATCTCGTTACCGACAAGTCTCTTTACTCGTTCTGTAATACATCATCCCGCAACTAACTCATTAGTTGCAATGCATGCAAGGCTTAAGTGATGTGCATTACCGAGAGGGCCCAGAGATACCTCTCCGACAATCGGAGTGACAAATCCTAATCTTGAAATACGCCAACCCAACATGTACTATTGGAGACACCTGTAGAGCTCCTTTATAATCACCCAGTTACGTTGTGACGTTTGGTAGCACACAAAGTGTTCCTATGGCAAACGGGAGTTGCATAATCTCATAGTCATGGGAACATGTATAAGTCATGAAGAAAGCAATAGCAACATACTAAACGATCGGGTGCTAAGCTAATGGAATGGGTCATGTCAATCAGATCATTCATCTAATGATGTGATCCAGTTAATCAAATAACAACTCTTTGTCCATGGTTAGGAAACATAACCATCTTTGATTAACGAGCTAGTCAATTAGAGGCATACTAGTGACACTCTGTTTGTCTATGTATTCACACATGTATTATGTTTTCGGTTAATACAATTCTAGCATGAATAATAAACATTTATCATGATATAAGGAAATAAATAATAACTTTATTATTGCCTCTAGGGCATATTTCCTTCAGTCTCCCACTTGCACTAGAGTCAATAATCTAGTTCACATCGCTATGTGATTAACACCAATAGTTCATATCTATATGTGATTGGTTCACATCTCCATGTGACTAACACCCAAAGGGTTTACTAGATTTAGTAATCTAGTTCACATCGCTATGTGATTAACACCCAAAGAGTACTAAGGTGTGATCATGTTTTGCTTGTGAGAGAATCTTAGTCAACGGGTCTGCCACATTCAAATCCACATGTATTTTGCAAATTTCTATGTCAACAATGCTCTGCATGGAGCTACTCTAACCCACTTTCAATATGTATCTAGACCGAGACTTAGAGTCATCTAGATTAGTGTCAAAACTTGCATCGGCGTAACCCTTTACGACAAACCTTTTTGTCACGTCCATAATCAAGAAACATATCCTTATTTCACTAAGGATAATTCTGACCGCTGTCCAGTGATCTACTCCTAGATCACTATTGTACTCCCTTGCCAAATCAGTGCAGGGTATACAATAGATCTGGTATACAGCATGACATACTTTATAGAACCTATGGCCAAGGCATAGGGAATGACTTTCATTCTCTTTCTATCTTCTGTCGTGGTCGGGCTTTGAGTCTTACTCAACTTCACACCTTGTAATACAGGCAAGAACTCTTTCTTTGACTGCTCCATTTTGAACTACTTCAAAATCTTGTCAAGGTATGTACTCATTGAAAAAACTTATCAAGCGTCTTGATCTATCTCTATAGATCTTGGAGCTCAATATGTAAGCAGCTTCACCGAAGTCTTTCTTTGAAAAACTCCTTTCAGACACTCCTTTATGCTTTACAGAATAATTCTACATTATTTCCGATCAACAATATGTCATTCACATATACTTAACAGAAATGCTGTAGTGCTCCCACTCACTTTCTTGTAAATACAGACTTCACCGCAAGTCTGTATAAAACTATATGCTTTGATCAACTCATCAAAGCGTATATTCCAACTCCGAGATGCTTGCACCAGTCCACAGATGGATCACTGGAGCTTGCACATTTTGTTAGCACCTTTCGGATTGACAAAACCTTCTCATTGCATCATATACAACTCTTCTTTAATAAATCCATTAAGGAATGCAGTTTTGTTTATCCATTTGCCAGATTTCATAAAATGCGTCAATTACTAACATGATTCGGACAGACTCAAGCATAGATACGAATGAGAAACTCTCATCTCAGTCAACACCTTGAACTTGTCGAAAACCTTTTGCGACAATTCTAGCTTTGTAGATAGTAACACTACTATCAGCGTCCGTCTTCCTCTTGAAGATCCATTTATTTTCTATGGCTTGCCGATCATCGGGCAAGTCAACCAAATTCCATACTTTGTTCTTATACATGGATCCCATCTCAGATTTCATGGCCTCAAGCCATTTCCCGGAATCTGGGCTCATCATCGCTTCCTCATAGTTCGCAAGTTCGTCATGGTCTAGTAACATGACTTCCAGAACATGATTACCGTACCACTCTGGTGCGGATCTCACTCTGGTTTACCTACGAGATTCGGTAGTAACTTGATCTGAAGTTACATGATCATCATCATTAGCTTCCTCACTAATTGGTGTAGTAGTCACAAGAACAGATTTTTGTGATGAACTACTTTCCAATAAGGGAGAAGGTACAATTACCTTATCAAGTTTTCTACTTTCCTCCCACTCACTTCTTTCGAGAGAAACTCCTTCTCTGGAAAGGATCCATTCTCAGCAACGAATTTGCCTTCAGATCTGTGATAGAAGGTGTACCCAACAAATTCGTTTGGGTATCCTATGAAGAGATATTTCTCTTATTTGGGTTTGAGCTTATCAGGATGAAACCTTTTCATATAAGCATCACAATCCCAAACTTTAAGAAACGACAACTTTGGTTTCTTGCCAAACCACAGTTCAGATTGTGTCATCTCAACGGACTTAGATGGTGCCCTTTTAAACGTGAATGCAGCTGTCTCTAATGCATAACCCCAAAACGATAGTGGTAGATCGGTAAGAGACATCATAGATCGCACCATATCTAATAAAGTAGGGTTATGACGTTCGGACACACCATTATATTGTGGTGTTCCAGGTGGCATGAGTAGTGAAACTATTTCACATTGTCTTTTAACTGAAGGCCAAACTCATAACTCAAATACTCTTCTCTACGATCAGATCGTAGAAACTTTATTTTCTTGTTACGATGATTTTTCACTTCACTCTGAAATTCTTTGAACTTTTCAAATGTTTCAGACTTATGTTTCATCAAGTACATATACTCATATCTCACTACAAGGAAAATGCCTACTAATGGCGCACCAGTTTTGCCTACTAATGGCGCATCACTGGTGCGCCATTACTAGCACGCCATTAGTAATTTTTACTAATGGCGCACCACTGATGCACCATTAGTATCTGGTATACTAATGGCGCACCACTGGTGCGCCATTAGTATAGGCCATAGTGCGCCATTAGTATAGGCCACTGGTGCGCCATTAGTATAGGCCATGGTGCGCCATTAGTATTTTTGAATTTTGAAGGCGGGAAAATAGTAGTGGCGCACCGTCTAACCCCCACCGTGCGCCATTGCTATTTTTGAATTTTGAATTTGGATCTGGATTGTGATTTTTTTGCCCATTTTTGCTAGTTTTTTTTGCTCGTTTTTTGGCATGATATTATTTCAAATTTTGTTCCTGTTTTTGGATCTTGTATGTTCTTTTGCCATGTTCTTTTGCCGGAGAGGAGTTCGCCGGAGAGGAGGAGGAGGAGGTCACCGGAGAGGCGCTCGCCTACATCGCCGGAGAGGAGGAGGAGGTCGCCGGAGAGGAGTTCACCGAAGCATCGGAGAGGAGGAAGGAGAAACCATGAGGGAATGGGAGGAGAGGAGGGAGGAGGAGCTCACCGGAGAGGATGGAGGAGAAACCGTGAGGGGAGGGGAGGGGAGGAGAGGAGGGAGGAGGAGGTTCCCGGAGAGGAGGAGGTCGCCGGAGAGGAGGAGGAGGTCGCCGGAGAGGAGGAGGAGGTCGCCGGAGAGGAGAAGGAGGTCGCCGGAGAGGAGGAGAAGGAGTGGAAGAGAGCAAAACCCAAGATCAAGGGCCTTCAAAGAAGGAATCATGTTGACAACATAAGGCCAATCAACTATCGTGCTGAGGTTTACTGAATTCATTCCAAGATACTGCAATTTAGGGATGCGTGCTACCCATGAAATGTCTCTCGAGTACATATATTCATTGCAAAATTGGCATGAGAGGTCAAGATGCTAGAGGTTTGAGAGGTTCCCGAGCTGAAGGGGCACTCTGCCAGAAAATGGTATGCCAGAGAGGTTGAGATATCTCAATCTCGTCAAAGAGCCCAAGAACTCCGGCATGCGGCCACTTGAGCCGTTGAGGTAATTCATGCTAAGATCAAGGTGCACTAGACGATCCATGGAGAGCAAAGAACTACTTATCTAGCCAACCAAAGTTGTGTCTCTGGTGTACACACCCATGATCTCCTCATCGGAAGTGTACGTGTCTGCATGCAGATTACGAAGATGAAGCCTAAGGACATGGCCGGTCCGGTTGCTGCACTTGACGCCCCTCCACTGACAGCAGTCTTCCTTGTGCCAAGAGCCAAGGACGCCCAAGGGGTCGCTGGTGATGCCGTGCTTGAAGGACAGCAGGGCGTCCAGCTCCCGCGGTATGCAGTTTGTGCCGGCCGAACCGCTGGCCGGCCCGACCTGAAGTGCATCGGGGGCCAGCAAGGCGGCGGCGGCTAGGACGCATA
>NC_041384.1:753735879-753736653 GCF_002162155.2 Triticum dicoccoides
AGGAGGAGGAGGTCGCCGGAGAGGAGAAGGAGGTCGCCGGAGAGGAGGAGAAGGAGTGGAGGAGAGGAGAGGAGGAGATGGAGTGGAGGAGAGGTGGAGTGGAGGAGAGGAGATGGAGTGGAGGAAAGGTGGAATGGAGGAGGTGCGCCCAGCCATATATACGATACTAATGGCGCACCATGGGCAGGTGCGCCATTAGTAACTTTTTTTATTTTTTGACTTATTTTGAATTTTGAAGGCGGGAAGATACTAATGGCGCACCATGGGCAGGTGCGCCATTAGTAATTTTTTTTGACTTATTTTAAATTTTGAAGGCGGGAAGATACTAATGGCGCACCATGGGCAGGTGCGCCATTAGCAACTTTTTTTTTATTTTTTTGACTTATTTTAAATTTTGAAGGCGGGAAGATACTAATGGCGCACCATGGGCAGGTGCGCCATTAGTGAGTTTGAATTTTTTTGAATTTTTTTGCCTCTCCAGATCTTAAAAGCCCCGTATCTTTTTTTCTGTTAGGTTTTTGAGGATTTTGAAAATGTTTAACGGGGTCCCCCCTTGTTAAATTCGAATGTACCATGGGCAGGTGCGCCATTAGTGAGTTTGAATTTTTTTTTATTTTTTTTGCCTCTCCAGATCTTAAAAGCCTCGTATCTTTTTTTCTGTTAGGTTTTTGAGGATTTTGAAAATGTTTAACGGGGTCCCCCCTGTTAAATTCGGATGTACCATGGGCAGGTGCGCCATTAGTAACTTTTTTTTTCTTTTTTTGACTTATTTTA
>NC_041384.1:753741053-753741824 GCF_002162155.2 Triticum dicoccoides
TAGGTTTTTGAGGATTTTGAAAATGTTTAACGGGTTCCCCCTGTTAAATTCGGATGTACCATGGGCAGGTGCGCCATTAGTAATTTTATTTTTATTTTTTGACTTATTTTAAATTTTAAAGGCGGGAAGATACTAATGGCGCACCATGCGCAGGTGCGCCATTAGTGAGTTTGAATTTTTTTGAAATTTTTTGCCTCTCCAGATCTTAAAAGCCCCGTATCTTTTTTTCTGTTAGGTTTTTGAGGATTTTGAAAATGTTTAACGGGGTCCCCCCGGTTAAATTCGGATGTACCATAGGCAGGTGCGCCCTTAGTAACTTGTTTTTATTTTTTTGACTTATTTTAAATTTTGAAGGCGGGAAGATACTAATGGCGCACCATGGGCAGGTGCGCCATTAGTGAGTTTGATTTTTTTTGAATTTTTTTGCCTCTCCAGATCTTAAAAGCCCCGTATCTTTTTTCTGTTGGGTTTTTGAGGATTTTGAAAATGTTTAACGGGGTACCCCTTGTTAAATTCGGATGTACCATGGGCAGGTGCGCCATTAGTAACTTTTTTTTTATTTTTTTGACTTATTTTAAATTTTGAAGGCGGGAAGGTTCTAATGGCGCACCATGGGTAGGTGCGCCATTAGTGAGTTTGAATATTTTTGAAATTTTTTGCCTCTCTAGATCTTAAAAGCCCCGTATCTTTTTTTCTGTTTGGTTTTTGAGGATTTTGAAAATGTTTAATGGGGTCCCCCTTGTTAAATTCGGATGTACCATGGGCAGGTGC
>NC_041384.1:753744326-753744953 GCF_002162155.2 Triticum dicoccoides
TTGACTTATTTTAAATTTTGAAGGCACGAAGATACTAATGGCGCACCATGGGCAGGTGCGCCATTAGTGAGTTTGAAATTTTTTGCCTCTCTAGATCTTAAAAGCCCCGTATCTTTTTTTCTGTTAGGTTTTTGAGGATTTTGAAAATGTTTAACGGGGCCCCCCTGTTAAATTCGGATGTACCATGGGCAGGTGCGCCATTAGTAACTTTTATTTTTATTTTTTTGACTTATTTTAAATTTTGAAGGCGGGAAGATACTGATGGCGCACCATGGGCATGTGCGCCATTAGTGAGTTTGAATTTTTTTGATTTTTTTTGCCTCTCCAGATCATAAAAGCCCCGTATGTTTTTTCTGTTAGGTTTTTGAGGATTTTGAAAATGTTTAACGGGGTCCCCCCGGTTAAATTCGGATGTACCACGGGCAGGTGCGCCATTAGTAACTTTTTTTTTTATTTTTTTGACTTATTTTAAATTTTGAAGGCGGGAACATACTAATGGCGCACCATGGGCAGGTGCGCCATTAGTGAGTTTGAAATTTTTTGCCTCTCTAGATCTTAAAAGCCCCGTATCTTTTTTTCTGTTAGGTTTTTGAGGATTTTGAAAATGTTTAACGGGGCCCCCTGTTA
>NC_041384.1:753748453-753749068 GCF_002162155.2 Triticum dicoccoides
GGACTTATTTTAAATTTTGAAGGCGGGAAGATACTAATGGCGCACCATGGGCAGGTGCGCCATTAGTGAGTTTGAATTTTTTTGCCTCTCCAGATCTTAAAAGCCCCGTATCTTTTTTTCGGTTAGGTTTTTGAGGATTTTGAAAATGTTTAACGGGGCCCCCTGTTAAATTCGGATGTACCATGGGCAGTTGCGCCATTAGTAACTTTTATTTTTATTTTTTTGACTTATTTTAAATTTTGAAGGCGGGAAGATACTAATGGCGCACCATGGGCATGTGCGCCATTAGTGAGTTTGAATTTTTTTGCCTCTCCAGATCTTAAAAGCCCCGTATGTTTTTTCTGTTAGGTTTTTGAGGATTTTGAAAATGTTTAACGGGGTCCCCCCTGTTAAATTCAGATGTACCATGGGCAGGTGCGCCATTAGTAACTTTTTTTATTTTTATGACTTATTTTGAATTTTGAAGGCGGGAAGATACTAATGGCGCACCATGGGCAGGTGCGCCATTAGTGAGTTTGAATTTTTTTGAATTTTTTTGCCTCTCCAGATCTTAAAAGCCCCGTATCTTTTTTTCTGTTAGGTTTTTGAGGATTTTGAAAATGTTTAACGGGGTCC
>NC_041384.1:753749381-753750877 GCF_002162155.2 Triticum dicoccoides
ACCATGGGCAGGTGCGCCATTAGTGAGTTTGAATTTTTTAGAAATTTTTGGCCTCTCCAGATCTTAAAAGCCCCGTATCTTTTTTTCTGTTAGGTTTTTGAGGATTTTGAAAATGTTTAACGGGGTACCCCTGTTAAATTCGGATGTACCATGGGCAAGTGCGCCATTAGTAACTTTTTTATTATTTTTTTGACTTATTTTAAATTTTGAAGGCGGGAAGGTACTAATGGCGCACCATGGGCAGGTGCGCCATTAGTGAGTTTGAATTTTTTTGCCTCTCCAGATCTTAAAAGCCCCGTATCTTTTTTCTGTTGGGTTTTTGAGGATTTTGAAAATGTTTAACGGGGTCCCCCCTTGTTAAATTCGGATGTACCATGGGCAAGTGCGCCATTAGTAACTTTTTTTTTATTTTTTTGACTTATTTTAAATTTTGAAGGCGGGAAGATACTAATGGCGCACCATGGGCAGGTGCGCCATTAGTGAGTTTGAAATTTTTTGCCTCTCCAGATCTTAAAAGCCCCGTATCTTTTTTTTTGTTAGGTTTTTGAGGATTTTGAAAATGTTTAACGGGGCCCCCCTGTTAAATTCGGATGTACCATGGGCAGGTGCGCCATTAGTAACTTTTATTTTTATTTTTTTGACTTATTTTAAATTTTGAAGGCGGGAAGATACTAATGGCGCACCATGGGCATGTGCGCCACTAGTGAGTTTGAATTTTTTTGAATTTTTTTGCCTCTCCAGATCTTAAAAGCCCCGTATGTTTTTTCTGTTAGGTTTTTGAGGATTTTGAAAATGTTTAACGGGGTCCCCCCGGTTAAATTCGGATGTACCACGGGCAGGTGCGCCATTACTAACTTTTTTTTTATTTTTTTGACTTATTTTAAATTTTGAAGGCGGGAAGATACTAATGGCGCACCATGGGTAGGTGCGCCATTAGTGAGTTTGAATTTTTTTGCCTCTCTAGATCTTAAAAGCCCCGTATCTTTTTTTCTGTTAGGTTTTTGAGGATTTTGAAAATGTTTAACGGGGCCCCCTGTTAAATTCGGATGTACCATGGGCAGGTGCGCCATTAGTAACTTTTATTTTTATTTTTTTGACTTATTTTAAATTTTGAAGGCGGGAAGATACTAATGGCGCACCATGGGCATGTGCGCCATTAGTGAGTTTGAATTTTTTTGAATTTTTTTGCCTCTCCAGATCTTTAATGTACCGTATGTTTTTTTCTGTTAGGTTTTTGAGGATTTTGAAAATGTTTAACGGGGTCCCCCCGGTTAAATTTGGATGTACCACGGGCAGGTGCGCCATTAGTAACTTTTTTTATTTTATTTTTTTGACTTATTTTAAATTTTGAAGGCGGGAAGATACTAATGGCGCACCATGGGCAGGTGCGCCATTAGTGAGTTTGAATCTTTTTGAAATTTTTTGCCTCTCCAGATCTTAAAAGCCCCGTATCTTTTTTTCTGTTAGGTTTTTGAGGATTTTGAAAATGTTTAACG
>NC_041384.1:753752985-753754793 GCF_002162155.2 Triticum dicoccoides
TTGAAGGCGGGAAGATACTAATGGCGCACCATGGGCAGGTGCACCATTTGTGAGTTTGAATTTTTTTGAATTTTTTTGAATTTTTTTGCCTCTCCAGATCTTAAAAGCCCCGTATCTTTTTTTCTGTTAGGTTTTTGAGGATTTTGAAAATGTTTAACGGGGCCCCCACTGTTAAATTCGGATGTACCATGGGCAGGTGCGCCATTAGTAACTTTTATTTTTATTTTTTTGACTTATTTTAAATTTTGAAGGCGGGAAGATACTAATGGCGCACCATGGGCAGGTGCGCCATTAGTGAGTTTGATTTTTTTTGAATTTTTTTGCCTCTCCAGATCTTAAAAGCCCTGTATCTTTTTTTCTGTTGGGTTTTTGAGGATTTCGAAAATGTTTAACGGGGTCCCCCCTTGTTAAATTCCGATGTACCATGGGGAGGTGCGCCATTAGTAACTTTTTTTTAATTTTTTTGACTTATTTTAAATTTTGAAGGCGAGAAGATACTAATGGCGCGCCATGGTCAGGTGCGCCATTAGTGAGTTTGAAATTTTTTGCCTCTCTAGATCTTAAAAGCCCCGTATCTTTTTTTCTGTTATGTTTTTGAGGATTTTGAAAATGTTTAACGGGGCCCCCCTGTTAAATTCGGATGTACCATGGGCAGGTGCGCCATTAGTAACTTTTATTTTTATTTTTTTGACTTATTTATATTTTGAAGGCGGGAAGATACTAATGGCGCACCATGGGCATGTGCGCCACTAGTGAGTTTGAATTTTTTTGAATTTTTTTGCCTCTCCAGATCTTAAAAGCCCCGTATGTTTTTTTCTGTTAGGTTTTTGAGGATTTTGAAAATGTTTAACGGGGTCCCCCCGGTTAAATTCGGATGTACCACGGGCAGGTGCGCCATTACTAACTTTTTTTTTATTTTTTGACTTATTTTAAATTTTGAAGGCGGGAAGATACTAATGGCGCACCATGGGCAGGTGCGCCATTAGTGAGTTTGAATTTTTTTGCCTCTCTAGATCTTAAAAGCCCCGTATCTTTTTTTCTGTTAGGTTTTTGAGGATTTTGAAAATGTTTAACGGGGCCCCCTGTTAAAGTCGGATGTACCATGGGCAGGTGCGCCATTAGTAACTTTTATTTTTATTTTTTTGACTTATTTTAAATTTTGAAGGCGGGAAGATACTAATGGCGCACCATGGGCATGTGCGCCATTAGTGAGTTTGAATTTTTTTGCCTCTCCAGATCTTTAATGTACCGTATGTTTTTTTCTGTTAGGTTTTTGAGGATTTTGAAAATGTTTAACGGGGTCCCCCCGGTTAAATTTGGATGTACCACGGGCAGGTGCGCCATTAGTAACTTTTTTTATTTTATTTTTTTGACTTATTTTAAATTTTGAAGGCGGGAAGATACTAATGGCGCACCATGGGCAGGTGCGCCATTAGTGAGTTTGAATCTTTTTGAAATTTTTTGCCTCTCCAGATCTTAAAAGCCCCGTATCTTTTTTTCTGTTAGGTTTTTGAGGATTTTGAAAATGTTTAACGGGCCCCCCCCTGTTAAATTCGGATGTACCATGGGCAAGTGCGCCATTAGTAACTTTTTTTAATTTTTTTGACTTATTTTAAATTTTGAAGGCGGGAAGATACTAATGGCGCACCATGGGCAGGTGCGCCATTAGTGAGTTTGAATTTTTTTGCCTCTCCAGATCTTAAAAGCCCCGTATCTTTTTTTCTATTAGGTTTTTGAGGATTTTGAAAATGTTTAACGGGGTCCCCCCGTTAAATTCGGATGTACCATGGGCAGGTGCGCCATTAGTA
>NC_041384.1:753755524-753764569 GCF_002162155.2 Triticum dicoccoides
TTTTTGACTTATTTTAAATTTTGAAGGCGGGAAGATACTAATGGCGCACCATGGGCAGGTGCGCCATTAGTGAGTTTGAATTTTTTTGAATTTTTTTGCCTCTCCAGATCTTAAAAGCCCCGTATCTTTTTTTCTGTTAGGTTTTTGAGGATTTTGAAAATGTTTAACGGGGCCCCCCCTGTTAAATTCGGATGTACCATGGGCAGGTGCGCCATTAGTAACTTTTATTTTTATTTTTTTGACTTATTTTAAATTTTGAAGGCGCACCATGGCGCACCATGGGCAGGTGCGCCATTAGTGAGTTTGATTTTTTTGAATTTTTTTGCCTCTCCAGATCTTAAAAGCCCCGTATCTTTTTTTCTGTTAGGTTTTTGAGGATTTTGAAAATGTTTAACGGGGTCCCCCTTGATTAAATTCGGATGTAACTTTTCGAGTAGATGATTTTTCATATAAAAAACTTTTTCATCCGAGTTAGTATGCAAAAGTTATGCCCATTTTTACAAATTCTCGAGAGATTTTGTTGGAAATATGCCCTAGAGGCAATAATAAATTGATTATTATTATATTTCCTTGTTCATGATAATCGTTTATTATCCATGCTATAATTGTATTGATAGGAAACTCAGATACATGTGTGGATACATAGACAACACCATGTCCCTAGTAAGCCTCTAGTTGACTAGCTCGTTGATCAATAGATGGTTACGGTTTCCTAACCATGGACATTGGATGTCGTTGATAACGGGATCACATCATTAGGAGAATGATGTGATGGACAAGACCCAATCCTAAGCCTAGCACAAAGATCGTGTAGTTCGTATGCTAAAGCTTTTCTAATGTCAAGTATCATTTCCTTAGACCATGAGATTGTGCAACTCCCGGATACCGTAGGAATGCTGTGGGTGTACCAAACGTCACAACGTAACTGGGTGACTATAAAGGTGCACTACAGGTATCTCCGAAAGTGTCTCTTGGGTTGGCACGAATCGAGACTGGGATTTGTCACTCCGTGTAAACGGAGAGGTATCTCTGGGACCACTCGGTAGGACATCATCATAATGTGCACAATGTGATCAAGGAGTTGATCACGGGATGATGTGTTATGGAACGAGTAAAGAGACTTGCCGGTAACGAGATTGAACAAGGTATCGGGATACCGACGATCGTATCTCGGGCAAGTATCGTACCGCTAGACAAAGGGAATTGAATACGGGATTGATTAAGTCCTTGACATCGTGGTTCATCCGATGAGATCATCATGGAACATGTGGGAGCCAACATGGGTATCCAGATCCCGCTGTTGGTTATTGACCGGAGAACGTCTAGGTCATGTCTGCATGTCTCCCGAACCCGTAGGGTCTACACCTTAAGGTTCGGTGACGCTAGGGTTATAGAGATATTAGTATGCGGTAACCCGAAAGTTGTTAGGAGTCCCGGATGAGATCCCGGACGTCACGAGGAGTTTCGGAATGGCCCGGAGGTAAAGAATTATATATAGGAAGTGCTATTTCGGCCATCGGGACAAGTTTCGGGGTCATCGGTATTGTACCGGGACCACCGGAAGGTTCCCGGGGGTCCACCGGGTGGGCCACCTGCCCCGGGGGGCCACATGGGATGTAGGGGGTGTGCCTTGGCCTATATGGGCCAAGGGCACCAGCCCCAAGAGGCCCATGCGCCAAGAGAGAGAAAAAAGGGGAGAGTCCTAAAGGGGGAAGGCACCTCCGAGGTGCCTTGGGGAGGATGGACTCCTCCCCCCTTGGCCGCACCCTTCCTTGGAGGAAGGGGCAAGGGCTGCGCCTCCCCCCTCTCCCTTGGCTCTATATATAGTGGGGAAAAGGAGGAGCAAACATACCTAAGGCCTGGCGCCTCCCTCTCCCTCCCGTGACACATCTTCCTCCTCCCGCAGCGCTTAGCGAAGCCCTGTTGGAATCCCGCTACTTCCACCATGCCGTCGTGCTGCTGGATCTCTATCAACCTCTCCCTCCTCCTTGCTGGATCAAGGCATGGGAGACGTCTCCGTTCCGTACGTGTGTTGAACGCGGAGGTGCCGTCCGTTCGGCGCTAGGATCATCGGTGATCTGAATCACGACGAGTACGACTCCATCAACCCCGTTCACTTGAACGCTTCCGCTTAGCGATCTACAAGGGTACGTAGATGCACTCTCCTTCCCCTCGTTGCTGGTCTCTTCATAGATAGATCTTGGTGACACGTAGGAAAATTTTGAATTTCTGCTACGTTCCCCAACAGTGGCATCATGAGCTAGGTCTATGCGTAGTTTCTATGCACGAGTAGAACACAAAGTAGTTGTGGGCGTTGATTTTGTTCAATATGCTTGCCGTTACTAGTCTTATCTTGATTCGGCGGCATCGTGGGATGAAGCGGCCCGGACCAACCTTACACGTATGCTTACGTGAGACCGGTTCCACCGACAAATATGCACTAGTTGCATAAGGTGGCTGGCGGGTGTCTGTCTCTCCCACTTTAGTCGGATCGGATTCGATGAAAAGGGTCCTTATGAAGGGTAAATAGAAATTGGCATATCACGTTGTGGTTTTGCGTAGGTAAGAAATGTTCTTGCTAGAAACCCATAGCAGCCACGTAAAACATGCAAACAACAATTAGAGGACGTCTAACTTGTTTTTGCAGGGTATGCTATGTGATGTGATATGGCCAAAAGGATGTGATGAATGATATATGTGATGTATGAGATTGATCATGTTCTTGTAATAGATGATCATGGAGCCCCAAGATGGAGATCAAAGGAGCTATATGATATTGGCCATATCATGTCACTATTATTTGATTACATGTGATGTTTATCATGTTTATACATCTTATTTGCTTAGAACGACAGTAGTAAATAAGATGATCCCTCATTAAAATTTCAAGAAGTGTTCTCCCCTAACTGTGCACCATTGCTACAGTTCGTCGTTTCGAAGCACGCCGTGATGATCAGGTGTGATAGATCCTTACGTTCACATACAACGGGTGTAAGACAGTTTTACACATGCAAAAACACTTAGGGTTAACTTGACGAGCCTAGCATGTACAGACATGGCCTCGGAACACAGAAGACCGAAAGGTCGAGCATGAGTCGTATAGAAGATACGATCAACATGAAGATGTTCACCGACGTTGACTAGTCCGTCTCACGTGATGATCGGACACGGCCTAGTTGACTCGGATCATGTAATCGCTTAGATGACTAGAGGGATGTCTATCTGAGTGGGAGTTCATAAGATGAACTTAATTATTCTGAACATAGTCAAAAAGGATTTTGCAAATTATGTCGTAGCTCACGCTATAGTTCTACTGTTTAGATATGTTCCTAGAGAAAAATTAGATGAAAGTTGATAGTAGCAATTATGCGGACTAGGTCCGTAAACTGAGGATTGTCCTCATTGCTTCATAGAAGGCTTATGTCCTTAATGCACCGCTCGGTGTGTTGAACCTCGAACGTCGTCTGTGGATGTTGCGAACATCTGACATACACGTTTTGATAACTACGTGATAGTTCAGTTAAATGGTTTAGAATTGAGGCACCAAAGATGTTTTGAAACGTCGCGAAACATATGAGATGTTTCGAGGGCTGAAATTGGGATTTCAGGCTCGTGCCCACGTCAAGAGGTATAAGACCTCCGACGATTTTCTTAGCCTGCAAACTAAGGAGAAAAGCTCAATTGTTGTGCTTGTGCTCAGATTGTCTGAGTACAACAATCGCTTGAATCAAGTGGGAGTTGATCTTCCAGATGAGATAGTGATGTTTCTCTGAAGTCATTACCACCAAGCTGCTAGAGCTTCGTGATGAACTATAATATATCAGGGACATATATGATGATCCTTGAGATATTCGCGATGTTTGACACCACAAAAGTAGAAATCAAGAAGGAGATCAATTGTTGATGGTTTGTGAAACCACTAGTTTCAAGGAGGGCAAGGGCAAAAGGGACACTTCATGAAACGGCAATTCAGCTGCTGCTCTAGTGCAGAAACCCAAGGTTGAACCTAAACCCGAGACTGAGTGCTTCTGTAATAAGGGGAACAGCCACTGGAGCGGAATTACCCTAGATACTTGGTAGATTAGAAGGCTGGCAAGGTCGATAGAAGTATATTGGATATACATTATGTTAATGTGTACTTTACTAGTACTCCTAGTAGCACCAGGGTATTAGATACCGGTTCGGTTGCTAAGTGTTAGTAACTCGAAATAGAAGCTACGGAATAAACGGAGACTAGCTAAAGGTGAGCTGACGATATGTGTTGGAAGTGTTCTCAATGTTGATATGATCAAGCATCGCACGCTCCCTCTACCATCGAGATTGGTGTTTGCGTTGAGCATAGACATGATTGGATTATGTCTATCGCAATACGGTTATTCATTTAAGGAGAATAATGGTTACTCTGTTTATTTGAATAATACCTTCAATGGTCTTACACCTAAAATGAATGGTTTATTGAATCTCGATCGTAGTGATACACATGTTCATGCCAAAAGATAGTAATGATAGTACCACCTACTTGTGGCACTGCCACGTAAGTCATATCGGTATAAAACGCATGAAGAAGCTCCATGTTGATGGATCTTTGGACTCACTCATTTTTGAAAAGTTTGAGACATGCGAACCATGTCTATTGGTGTATATGCATGAAGAAACTCCATGCAAATGGACCGTTTGAACTCACTTGATTTTGAATCACTTGAGACATGCAAACCATGCCACATGGGCAAGATGACTGAAAGCCTCGTTTCCAGTAAAATGGAACTAGAAAGCAACTTGTTGGAAGTAATACATTTTGATGTGTGCAATCCAATGAGTGCTGAGGCATGTAGTGGATATCGTTATGTTCTTACTTCACAGATGATTTGAGTAGATGTTGAGTATATTTACTTGATGAATCACGAGTCTGAATTATTGAAAGGTTCAAGTAAGTTCAGGGTGAAGTTGAAAGATCATCGTGACAAGAGGATAAAAGATCTATGATATGATCATAGAGATGAATATCTGAATTGCGAGTTTGGCACGGAATTAAGACATTGTGGAAATTGTTTCACAACTAATACAGCCTGGAACACCATAGTGTGATGGTATGTCCGAACATCATAACTGCACCCTATTGGATATGATGCATACCATGATGTTTCTTATCGAATTACCATGATAGTTTATGGGTTAGGCATTAGAGACAACCACATTCACTTTAAATAGGGCACCACGTAATTCCGATGATATGACACCATATGAACTATGGTTTAGAGAAACCTAAGCTGTCATTTCTTAAAAGTTTGGGACTGCGACGCTTATGTGAAAAAGTTTCAGGCTGATAAGCTCGAACCGAAAGCGGATAAATGCATCTTCATAGGACACCCAAAACGGTTGGGTATACCTCCTGTCTCAGATTCGAAAGCAATAAGGGATTGTTTCTAGAATCGGGTCCTTTCTCGAGGAAAAGTTTCTCTCAAAAGAATTGAGTGGGAGGATGGTGGAGACTTGATGAGGTTATTGAACCGTCTCTTCAACTAGTGTGTGGCAGGGCATAGGAAGTTGTTCCTGTGGCACCTACACCAATTGAAGTGGAAGCTTATGATGGTGATCATGAAACTTTAGATCAAGTCACTATCAAACCTCGTAGGATGACAAGGATGCGTACTACTTCAGAGTGGTACATAATCCTGTCTTAGAAGTCATGTTGCTAGACAACAATGAACCTACGAGCTATGGAGAAGCGATGGTGGGCCTGGATTCCGATAAATGGCTCGAGGCCATAAAATCCGAGAGAGGATCCATGTATGAAAACAAAGTGTAGACTTTGGCAGAATGGCTCGATGGTCGTAAGGCTGTTGAGTACAGATTGATTTTAAAAGGAAGGCGGACAATGATGGTAAATGTCACCATTAAGAAAGCTGGACTTGTCATTAAGATGTTTTTCGAAAAGTTCAAGGAGTTGACTACGGTGAGATTTTCTCACTCGTAGCGATGCTAAGAGTCTGTTAGAATTATGTTAGCGATCACTGCATTATTTATGAAATCTTGCAGATACGATGTCAAAACATTGTTTCCTCGACGATTTTCTTGAGGAAAGGTTGTATGTGATACAACCGGAAGGTTTTGTCAATCCCGAAAGATGCTAATAAGTATGCAAAGCTCCAGCAATCCTTCTAAGGACTGGAGTAAGCATCTCGGAGTTGGAATGTACGCTTTGATGAGATGATCAAATATTTTGGGTTTATATAAAGTTTATGAGAAACTTGTATTTCCAAAGAAGTGAGTGGGAGCACTATAGAATTTCTGATGAGTATATGTTGTTGACACATTGTTGATCAGAAATGATGTAGAATTTCTGGAAAGCATATAGGGTTATTGGGAAAGTGTTTTTCAATGGAAAGCCTGGATTAAGCTACTTGAACATTGAGCATCAAGATCTATAAGGATAGATCAAAACGCTTAATGGTATTTTCAAATGAGCACATACCTTGACATGATCTTGAAGCTGTTCAAGATGGATCAGTCAAAGAAGGAGTTCTTGCCTGAGTTGTAAGGTATGAAGTTAAGACTTAAAGCTCGACCATGGCAGAATAGAGAGAAGGGAGAAAGTCGTCCCCTATGCTTAAGACGTAGGCTCTACAGTATGCTATGCTGTGTACCGCACCTGAAGTGTGCCTTGCCATGAGTCAGTCAAGGGGTACAAGAGTGATCCAAGAATGGATCACAGGACAGCGGTCAAAGTTATCCTTAGTAACTAGTGGACTAAGGAATTTTCTCGGTTATGGAGGTGGTAAAAAGAGTTCGTCGTAAAGGGTTACGTCGATGCAAGCTTAACACCTATCCGGATAGCTCTGAGTAGAGATACCGGATGCATATAATGGAGCAACAATTTAGAATAGCTCCAAGTAGAACAATTATTTGGAATAGCTCCAAATAGAGCGTGGTAGCTACATCTAGGAGATGACATAGAGATTTGTAAAGAACACATGGATCTGAAAGGTTCAGACCCGTTGACTAAAACTTCTCTCACAAGCAACATGATCAAACCCAGAACTCATTGAGTGTTAATCACATAGTGATGTGAACTAGATTATTGACTCTAGTAAACTCTTTGGATGTTGGTTACATGGCGATGTGACCTGTGAGTGTTAATCACATGGCGATGTGAACTAGATTATTGACTCTAGTGCAAGTGGGAGACTGTTGGAAATATGCCCTAGAGGCAATAATAAATTGATTATTATTATATTTCCTTGTTCATGATAATCGTTTATTATCCATGCTATAATTGTATTGATAGGAAACTCAGATACATGTGTGGATACATAGACAACACCATGTCCCTAGTAAGCCTCTAGTTGACTAGCTCGTTGATCAATAGATGGTTACGGTTTCCTAACCATGGACATTGGATGTCGTTGATAACGGGATCACATCATTAGGAGAATGATGTGATGGACAAGACCCAATCCTAAGCCTAGCACAAAGATCGTGTAGTTCGTATGCTAAAGCTTTTCTAATGTCAAGTATCATTTCCTTAGACCATGAGATTGTGCAACTCCCGGATACCGTAGGAATGCTTTGGGTGTACCAAACGTCACAACGTAACTGGGTGACTATAAAGGTGCACTACAGGTATCTCCGAAAGTGTCTGTTGGGTTGGCACGAATCGAGACTGGGATTTGTCACTCCATGTAAACGGAGAGGTATCTCTGGGCCCACTCGGTAGGACATCATCATAATGTGCACAATGTGATCAAGGAGTTGATCACGGGATGATGTGTTACGGAACGAGTAAAGAGACTTGCCGGTAACGAGATTGAACAAGGTATCGGGATACCGACGATCGAATCTCGGGCAAGTATCGTACCGCTAGACAAAGGGAATTGAATACGGGATTGATTAAGTCCTTGACATCGTGGTTCATCCGATGAGATCATCGTGGAACATGTGGGAGACAACATGGGTATCCAGATCCCACTATTGGTTATTGACCGGAGAATGTCTCGGTCATGTCTCCATGTCTCCCAAACCCGTAGGGTCTACACACTTAAGGTTCGGTGACGCTAGGGTTATAGAGATATTAGTATGCGGTAACCCGAAAGTTGTTCAGAGTCCCGGATGAGATCCCGGACGTCACGAGGAGTTCCGGAATGGTCCGGAGGTAAAGAATTATATATAGGAAGTGCTATTTCGGCCATCGGGACAAGTTTCGGGGTCATCGGTATTGTACCAGGACCACCGGAAGGTTCCCGGGGGTCCACCGGGTGGGGCCACCTGCCCCGGGGGGCCACATGGGCTGTAGGGGGTGTGCCTTGGCCTATATGGGCCAAGGGCACCAGCCCCAAGAGGCCCATGCGCCAAGAGAGAGAAAAAAGGGGAGAGTCCTAAAGGGGGAAGGCACCTCCGAGGTGCCTTGGGGAGGATGGACTCCTCCCCCCCTTGGCCGCACCCTTACTTGGAGGAAGGGGCAAGGGCTGCGCCTCCCCCCTCTCCCTTGGCCCTATATATAGTGGGGAAAAGGAGGAGCAAACATACCTAAGGCCTGGCGCCTCCCTCTCCCTCCCGTGACACATCTTCCTCCTCCCGCAGCGCTTAGCGAAGCCCTGTTGGATTCCCGCTACTTCCACCATGCCGTCGTGCTGCTGGATCTCTATCAACCTCTCCCTCCTACTTGCTGGATCAAGGCATGGGAGACGTCTCCGTTCCGTACGTGTGTTGAACACGGAGGTGCCGTCCGTTCGGCGCTAGGATCATCGGTGATCTGAATCACGACGAGTACGACTCCATCAACCCCGTTCACTTGAACACTTCCGCTTAGCGATCTACAAGGGTACGTAGATGCACTCTCCTTCCCCTCGTTGCTGGTCTCTTCATAGATAGATCTTGGTGACACGTAGGAAAATTTTGAATTTCTGCTACGTTCCCCAACAGATTTTGCAAATGAAGTCGAAATTCATATTTGCAAATTTTCCCAACAACTAGACCACATATCACATGGGAAACTTATTTTCTTTTATTTTTTTGACATTTTCATCATTTTCTTTTATTTTTTTTTAA
>NC_041384.1:753764783-753772997 GCF_002162155.2 Triticum dicoccoides
GGTTGCATTCGGTGGAAGTGGTGGCCAAGTTACTAATGGCGCACCGTGGCATGGTGCGCCATTACTAGTTCAACTAGTAACGGCGCACCACTCCCACGTTGCGCCATTAGTAGTTTTGAAAAAAAATTTAATTTTTTTTTACTAATGGCGCACCATGGATGTGGTGCGCCATTACTAGTTTACTAGTTCAACTAGTAATGGCGCACCACTCGCACGGTGCGCCATTAGTAGTTTTGAAAAAATAAAAAAAAATTTACTAATGGCGCACCCGCGAATGTGGTGCGCCATTAGTATTTGGGAACTAATGGCGTACCAACACATGGTGCGCCATTAGTATATAGTAATGGCGCACCACATGTCTGCTGCGCCATTAGCGTCAGTTCCATCTATAGCCCTTTTCCTAGTAGAGTCTGCTCAAATCATCTGTGAAGATCAGAAAATAATGATACCTGTCGCGAGCCTCAATATTCATCGGACCACATACATCAGTATGTATGATTTCCAACAAATCTGTTGCTCGCTCCATTGTTCCGAAGAACAGAGTCTTAGTCATCTTGCCCATGAGGCATGGTTCGCAAGCATCAACTGATTCATAATCAAGTGATTCCAAAAGCCCATCAGCATGGAGTTTCTTCATGCACTTTACACCAATATGACCTAAACGGCAGTGCTACAAATAAGTTGCACTATCATTATTAACTTTGCATCTTTTGGTTTCAATATTATGATTATGTGTATCACTACGATCGAGATCCAACGAACTATCTTCATTGGGTGTGTAACCATATAAGGTTTTATTCATGTAAACAGAACAACAATTTATTCTCTTACTTAAATGAATAACCGTATTACAATAAACATGATCAAATCATATTCATGCTCAATGCAAACACCAAATAACACTTATTTAGGTTCAACACTAATCCCGAAATTATAGGGAGTGTGTTATGATGATCATATCAATCTTGGAACCACTTCCAACACACATCGTCACTTCACCCTTAACCTAGTCTCTGTTTATTCTGCAACTCCCGTTTCGAGTTACTAATCTTAGCAACTGAACTAGTATCAAATACTGAGGGTTTGCTATAAACACTAGTAAAGTACACATCAATAACATGTATATCAAATATACTTATGTTCACTTTGCCATTCTTCTTATCCGCCAATCACTTGGGGTAGTTCCGCTTCCAGTGACCAGTCCCTTTGCAGTAGAAGCACTTAGTCTTAGGCTTAGGATCAGACTTGGGCTTCTTCACTTGAGCAGAAACTTGCTTGCTGTTCTTCTTGAAGTTCTCCTTCTTCCCTCTGCCCTTTTCTTGAAACTAGTGGTCTTGTCAACCATCAACACTTGATGTTTTTCTTGATTTCTACCTTCGTTGATTTCAGCATCACGAAGAGCTTGGGAGTTGTTTCCGTTATCCCTTGCATATTATAGTTCATCACGAAGTTCTACTAACTTGGTGATGGTGACTAGAGAATTCTGCCAATCACTATCTTATCTGGAAGATTAACTCCCACTTGATTCAAGTGATTGTAGTACCCAGACAATCTGAGCACATGCTCACTAGTTGAGCGATTCTCCTCCATCTTTTAGCTATAGAACTTCTTGGAGACTTCATATCTCTCAACTCGAGTATTTGCTTGAAATATTAACTTCAACTCCTGGAACATCTCATATGGTCCACGACGTTCAAAACGTCTTTGAAGTCCCGATTCTAAGCTGTTAAGCATGGAGCACTAAACTATTAAGTAGTCATCATATTTAGCTAGCCAAACGTTCATAACATCAACATCTGCTCCTGCAATAGGTCTGTCACCTAGCGGTGCATCAAGGACATAATTCCTCTGTGCAGCAATGAGGATAAACCTCAGATCATGGATCCAATCCGCATCATTGCTACTATCATCTTTCAACACAATTTTCTCTAGGAACATATAAACACAGGGAAGCAACAACGCGAGCTATTGATCTACAACATAATTTGCAAAATACTACCAGGACTAAGTTCATGATAAATTTAAGTTCAATTTAATCATATTACTTAAGAACTCCCACTTAGATAGACATCCCTCTAATCTTCTAAGTGATCACGTGATCCAAATCAACTAAACCATAACCGATCATCACGTGAAATGGATTAGTCTTCAATGGTGAACATCATTATGTTGATCATATCTACTATATGATTCACGCTCGACCTTTCGGTCTCTGTGTTCCGAGGCCATATCTGCATATGCTAGGCTCGTCAAGTTTAACCTGAGTATTCTGCGTGTGCAAAACTGGCTTGCACCCGTTGTAGATGGACGTAGAGCTTATCACACCCGATCATCACGTGGTGTCTGGGCACGACGAACTTTGGCAACGGTGCATACTCAGGGAGAACACTTCTTGATAATTTAGTGAGAGATCATCTTATAATGCTACCGTCAATCAAAGCAAGATAAGATGCATAAAAGATAAACATCACATGCAATCAATATAAGTGATATGATATGGCCATCATCATCTTGTGCTTGTGATCTCCATCTCCGAAGCACCGTCATGATCACCATCGTCACCGGCGTGACACCTTGATCTCCATCATAGCATCGTTGTCGTCTCGCCAATCTTATGCTTCCACGACTATCGCTACCGCTTAGTGATAAAGTAAAGCATTACAGCGTGATTGCATTGCATACAATAAAGCGACACCCATATGGCTCCTGCCAGTTGCCGATAACTCGGTTACAAAACATGATCATCTCATACAATAAAATTTAGCATCATGTCTTGACCATATCACATCACAACATGCCCTGCAAAAACAAGTTAGACGTCCTCTACTTTGTTGTTGCAAGTTTTTACGTGGCTGCTACGGGATTAAGCAAGAACCAATCTTACCTACGCATCAAAACCACAACGATAGTTTGTCAAGTTGATGCCGTTTTAACCTTCGCAAGGATCGGGCGTAGCCACACTCGGTTCAACTAAAGTTGGAGAAACAGTCACCCGCAAGCCACCTATGTGCAAAGCACGTCGGGAGAACCGGTCTCGCGTAAGCGTACGCGTAATGTCGGTCTGGGCCGCTTCATCCAACAATACTGCCGAACCAAAGTATGACATGCTGGTAGGCAGTATGACTTATATCGCCCACAACTCACTTGTGTTCTACTCGTGCATATAACATCAAACCATAAAACCTAGGCTCTGATGCCACTGTTGGGGAACGTAGTAATTTCAAAAAATTTCCTACACACACGCAAGATCATGGTGATGCATAGCAACGAGAGGGGAGAGTGTTGTCTACGTACCCTTGTAGACCGACGCGGAAGCGTTGACGCAACATAGAGGAAGTAGTCGTACGTCTTCCCGATCTGACCGATCCAAGCACTGTTACTCCGGCACCTCCGAGTTCTTAGCACACGTACAGCTCGATGACGCTCCCTGGGCTCCGATCCAGCAAAGCTTCGGGGATGAGTTCCGTCAGCACAACGGCGTGGTGACGATGATGATGTTCTACCGACGCAGGGCTTCGCCTAAGCACTACAACGATATGATCGAGGTGGAATATGGTGACAGGGGGCACCGCACACGGCTAAGGAACGATCACGTGGATCAACTTCTGTGTTCTAGGGTGCCCCCCTGCCCCCGTATATAAAGGAGCAAGGGGAGGTCGGCCGGCCCTTGTTGTGCCAAGGAGAGAGGGGGGAGTCCTTCTCCTAGTGGGAGCAGGACTCCCCTTTCCTAGTCCAACTAGGAGTTGGGAGGGGGAAGGAAAGAGAGGGAGAGGGAGAGGGAAAGGGGGCCGCGCCCCCCCCCCTCCTAGTCTAATTCGGACTCCCCATGAGGGGGGCGCGCCACCTCTTGGGCTGCTGACCTCTCTCTCCCCTCAGGCCCAATAAGGCCCATTACTTCCCCGGGGGGTTCCGGTAACCCCTCCGGCACTCCGGTTTTCTCCGAAATCACCTGGAACAATTCCAGTGTCCGGATATAGCCATCCAATATATCAATCTTTATGTCTCGACCATTTCGAGACTCCTCGTCATGTCCGTGATCACATCCGGGACTCTGAACTAACTTCGGTACATCAAAATGCATAAACTCATAATAACTGTCATCGTAACGTTAAGCGTGCGGACCCTACGGTTCGAGAACAATGTAGACATGACTGAGACATGTCTCCGGTCAATAACCAATAGTGGGACCTGGATGCCCATATTGGCTCCTACATATTCTACGAAGATCTTTATCGGTCAGACCGCATAACAACATACGTTGTTCCCTTTGTCATCGGTATGTTACTTGCCTGAGATTTGATCGTCGGTATCCAATACCTAGTTCAATCTCGTTACCGGCAAGTCTCTTTACTCGTTCTGTAATACATCATCCCGCAACTAACTCATTAGTTGCAATGCTTGCAAGGCTTAAGTGATGTGCATTACCGAGAGGGCCCAGAGATACCTCTCCGACAATCGGAGTGACAAATCCTAATCTCGAAATACGCCAGCCCAACATGTACCATTGGAGACACCTGTAGAGCTCCTTTATAATCACCCAGTTACGTTGTGACGTGTGGTAGCACACAAAGTGTTCCTACGGCAAACGGGAGTTGCATAATCTCATAGTCATAGGAACATGTATAAGCCATGAAGAAAGCAATAGCAACATACTAAACGATCGGGTGCTAAGCTAATGGAATGGGTCATGTCAATCAGATCATTCATCTAATGATGTGATCCCGTTAATCAAATAACAACTCTTTTTCCATGGTTAGGAAACATAACCATCTTTGATTAACGAGCTAGTCAATTAGAGGCATACTAGTGACACTCTATTTGTCTATGTATTCACACATGTATTATGTTTCCGGTTAATACAATTCTAGCATGAATAATAAACATTTATCATGATATAAGGAAATAAATAATAACTTTATTATTGCCTCTAGGGCATATTTCCTTCACATAGCTGCGGGGTGTCTCTTCTGCGATTGCTGAGGCGGCAGAGACGGCTGACGGGGCTGAGTTGGACGAGGAGTGGCCTGAAGCTGTGCCGGACTTGGAGGAGGAGTGTCCTGAGGTTGTGCCGGACTTGGAGGAGGAGTGGACGTCTGACGCTGTGTCGGACTTGGAGGAGGAGTGGCCTGACGCTTTGCCGGGCTTGGAGGAGGAGGAGTGGCCTGACGCGTTGGTGGACTTGCAGGAGTGGGAGTCTGCTGACTCGGTGGCGGACTTCGACAAGGAGTCGGCTAACGCGGTGTCGGTGGCCTTCGAAAGATGATGCAATCCTTTCTCCATAGGATGATACGATGTTTGGCCTCTCCGAGTGTGTGCTCCTCGTCACCTCTAGGAATGTCAAGCTCTAGGCCCGAATATTGGTCCACCACCTCATCAACCACGACAGGAGCATAGCCTGCTGGAATCGGGTTGCAATGGAAGGTTGCATCGGGGGAATTTGTATAAGCAACGGCGTCCGCCACCTTCATGGATATGTTCTTCATTTTGAAGTGTAGCTCGCAGTTAGTGTTCTCCATGATGTCATCCACGGGGTATCTATCCAGCATTGCGTCAAATGGGGCAGAACCCACGCTGCTTCTCGGCATGGATGGGGCGGTATCCAATGCTGGATCATCCGCTAGCTGTTGCAGCTGCTGAGACTCCCTTTGCTGGCTAAGTGAGTCGATCTGCTCCTGCTGCTGCTGGAATTTGACTGCCAAGTCCGCGTGCTTTGATTCTAGGCCTTGAAGGCGTTCATAGTCCAGCTTCCTCTTCTCCTCCTCCATCTTTCTCTGCTTCTCCTCCGCAATCTTCCTTCTCGCACAGGCGTTCCAGTCCGAAAACCCCTCATACCACGGAATAGCGCCCTTGCCTCGTGTTCTTCTCGGGTGTTCAGGATTTCCCAGGGCACGCGTAAGCTCGTCGTTCTCTCTGTTGGGCTGGAACACCCCCGTTTGAGCCTCTTCTATTGTAACAAGTATCTTATCGTCTGCTCCGTTCAGACATGCCTTCGTCGAAACTTTGCCTATCTTCGGGTCCAACTCCCCCCCTTGCGCATAGAACCAAGTCCTGCACCTGGGGGGGGGGGCAGCTCCTAGTAACCGGAGTGACACCTGCATCCTCCATCTCTTTCTCAGACTTATCCCACTTAGGCATTGCCACCGCGTAGCCACCTGGCCCCAGCTTATGGAACTTATCCTTTTTTTCGGTGTTCTACTTGTTTATTCTCGACCGTTCCTTAGCTAATTCTGAATCCTTGAATTTCACGAAATCGTCCCAATGAGAACTTTGATTCTCTAGTGTTCCCTCGAATACTGGAGTCTTCCTTCCTCCATTGACGTACTTGTCCCATACACGATTCTTGTGCTTGTTGAATGCAACCGCCATCTTCCTAAGAGCGGCGTCCTTGACTTTCTCCACATCTGCATCTGTGAAATGATCTGGTAGGGTGAAATGTTCCATGAGAGTATCCCAAAGCAGACTTTTTTGTCTATCGTCGACAAAAGTAAGATCTGGACGTGGCTTTGCTGGCTCTCTCCATTCTTGAAGGGAGATCGGGAGTAGGTCCTTCACAAGAACTCTGCACTGACGAACGAACTTGTCCGCAATCTTCTTAGGCGCTAATGGTTCGCCATTAGGTCTGATTGCCTCGATATTGTACTTTACGCCCTCCTTCAACTTTTTGTTCGGGCCTCGTTTCGTCCTATTGCGTGAAGATTTGCTCGATCCGGATGGCTGAAAGAAGAAAGATCGATTCGTTAATATATCTTCAACTCATTTAAAACATGTGATGATCACCGGATGCCTGTTTATATAAATATATATACCTCGCATATCTTTGTTGTTTCAAGATCAACATTTTCTTCGTCATCATCATAATCGTAGTTCATGACTTCATCAATTCGTTCATCGCGATCGAATATCATATCACCCTCTCTGGTGTTGTTTAGAAATTCGGAGCCGTCATAATCTTCTTCATTCTGATCATCATCTGGCCCGCGAGGATGGCGTATCATATCGAACATGGTATGTTCTCCCTCTTTGCCGGTATTGTCCGCCATAGCTTTTATTGAACTAATCCAAAAGAAATATAAAACAATTTAGTATTCAAATTACATCATCTTGAATAATAGATATAATCTCGAATACATCGTCTCAAATAATAGATATAATCTCGAATACATCGTCTCGAATAATAGATATAATCTCGAATACATCGTCTCGAATAATATATAGTATCGAATACAACACTGGCTAGGTAGCTAATAAAGATCGAATACTACAGAAGAATCTAGGACACTCACGGTTCCTGAGGCGCGGGCGGTGGACACCTAAAGAGAAGGAACCCTCACATGATCATAGCTGAAGTGAGATCCCTGAAGAAACTGCCAGGTATTGGAGAACCTGTCGCCCTCTAACGCAACCATGTAGCGATGGACGTGCTCGTCCTCCTCCCTGACACGGCGACGTACCACCTCCGGCGGGGTCGGCTCCCTCCGCACCGAAACTGGCCCACGCTAACGCCACCAAACGAGATCAGGGTTGACGACGGGACCCGGGGCCGGGTTCCTCATCAAGCGACGCGCCCCTCCAGGCAGCACCTCCCAGTGCCAGCCCGGCGGAGCCCAGTCCTGGACATGGGTCAGCCGGACGTCGTCGCGGACGGTTCAACGGCGAGGATGCGGGCCGGGCATCGTTGGGAACAAATACTAGCTATATGCCCGCAAAAAGTAACATTTTTTTAATGATTGGATTTTGATAACTAACATTTCTAACAATGCTATATAACTAACATTTTTAACAATGCTATGTAACTAACATTTCTAACAATGCTATATAACTAACATTTCTATAACATTTCTAACAGTGCTATATAACTAATATTTCTAGAACTAAAAAAAAGAAAATTTTCTTACTTTTTTATAACTATTTCTATAACTAAAAAACAGAAAATTTTCTAACAATTCTAACTTTTTTATAACTATTTCTATAACTAAAAAACAGAAAATTTTCTAACAATTCTAACATTTCTAACAATGCTATATAACTAACTATTTCTATAACTAAAAAAGAAAAAATTTCTAACATTTTTATAACTATTTCTATAACTAAAAAACTAAAAAAATGTATGTGTGTGTGTGCGCTCACCGGCGAGGCGAGAGGCGACGGGGGGCGGCGACGGGGATGGCGACGGGCGCGGCGACGACGGGGATGGTGACGACGGGGATAGGGACG
>NC_041384.1:753773369-753801578 GCF_002162155.2 Triticum dicoccoides
GATGGGGACGGGGACGTACGGGCCGGGGCGGCGACGACGACGGGGACGTGGCGGCGACGACGAGGACGGGGACGACGCGGGACGGGCCAAGACGGGGCGGCGGTGACGACGGGGCGGCGACGACGGGGACGGGGACGACAGGGCGGCGATGACAGGGACGGGGCGGCGACGGGCGCGGCGACGAGGGATATGCAGACGGGGCGGCGGGCGATGGTGCAGAGGAGAAGAAGCAGATGAGAAACTGGAATTTTCGTAAGTGTTGTTTATATAGGAGGGACCTTTAGTACCGGTTGGAGCCACCAACCGGTACTAAAGGCCTGTTTTGGCCGGGCCAAGCGGCGGGAAGCGACCCCCTTTAGTACCGGTTGGTGGATCTAACCGGTACTAAAGGCCCCCCTTTAGTACCGGTTGGTGCCACGAACCGGTACTAAAGGGGGTGCATTGGCGCAGGTGCGGTGCGGCAAGTTTAGTCCTACCTTGCTAGCCGAGGGGCGTCCGCACTGGTTTATAACCCCCCGTGCGGTAGCTCTCTCGAGCTCCTCCCCAAAGCAGGCCTACTGGGCCTACATGTTTTGTGCTGCCCTGTGGGCCTACTGGGCCTTTGCGGGCCTGCATCCTGGCCCAACAACAGGTTGGGTTTCTAGTCGTATGCAGGCCGCTCTGGCCTAGTAGGCGGGCTTTTTTTATTTTTTTTTGCTTTTTTTATTTTTCAGTTTTTTTTGTGTATTTAGAGTTTCTTTGTGAATATTTTTGCTTTAGGTACCAAAAATTACAAACTTTCTGTTAGTGCCCGTAGTTTTCAAATTTGAATAGTTTAAATTTTGAATTATTTGAAATCACTAGTTTGTGAATAACTTAACTTTAAAAATCAGTAAAGGCATGAAAGAATTTGTTTGCACATAAAATTTCTTCGCGTTTCAAATGCCAAAACACATAACTACCCTAACTATTACAGAGATTCCCTTCTGGGTGTGAAACACAGAAGAAAGTGATGCTAGTGAAGCCGATCACATCCCAGATCTTTGGGTGTGAAACTTTTTCTTCGCGTGTGTCCCTTTGCGCCGTAACCATGGAAAATCTTCATCATTTAACGGGATGCTCGGGTCAATATTCACTGTGAATGGAGCAATTTCATCAAACTTTTCATAATCTTCTGACTTGTCTATCTTGTCATCCACTCCCACTATGTTTCTCTTCCCAGAAAGAACTATGTGACGCTTTGGCTCATCGTACGATGCATTCGCTTCCTTATCTTTTCTTTTTCTTGGCTTGGTAGACATGTCCTTCACATAGAAAACCTGTGCCACATCATTGGCTAGGACGAATGGTTCGTCTGCATACACAAGATTGTTGAGATCCACTGTTGTCATTCCGTACTGCGGGTCTTCCGTTACCCCGCCTCGTGTCATATTGACCCATTTGCACCGAAACAATGGGACCTTCAAACCACGTCGATAGTCAAGTTCCCAGATGTCCTGTATATAACCATAATATGTTTCCTTTCCCGTCTTGGTTTCTGCATCAAAGCGGACACCACTGTTTTGGTTGGTGCTCTTCTTATCTTGGGCGATCGTGTAAAATGTATTACCATTTATCTCGTACCCTTTGAAAGTCATTATATTCAAAGATGGTAACTGGGACAGCAAGTACAGGTCATCTTCAATAGAGGTGTCATGCATGGTACGTGTCTGCAACCTGCTGGCGAAACTCCTGGTTTGTTCACGTGTAATCCAGTCATCAGACCGCTCCGGGTGTTTGGAGCGTAGCAAATTCTTGTGTTCATCCATATACGGAGCCACCAAGGCGGAATTCTGTAGAACTGTCTAGTGTGCTTCAGTGAGAGAATGTCCGTCCATACATATTATTTGTTCCCCTCCTAGCGTGCCTTTTCCATCCAGTCTGCCCTTATGCCACGATTCAGGAACACCAATCGGCTTAAGGTCAGGAATAAAGTCAATACAAAACTCAATGACCTCCTCATTTTCATGGCCCTTGGAGATGCTTCCTTCTGGCCTAGCACGGTTATGAACATATTTCTTTAAGACTCCCATGAACCTCTCAAAGGGGAACATATTGTGTAGAAATACAGGACCCAAAACGTTAATCTCTTCGCATAGGTGAACTAGGACGTGCGTCATAATGTTGAAGAAGGATGGTGGGAACACCAACTCGAAACTGAAAAGACATTGCACCAAATCATTCTCTAACCTTGGTATGATTTCTGGATCGATTACCTTCTGAGAGATTGCATTGAGAAATGCACATAGCTTCACAATGGCTAATCGAACGTTTTCCGGTAGAAGCCCCCTCAATGCAACAAGAACCAGTTGCGTCATAATCACATGGCAGTCATGAGACTTTAGGTTCTGGAACTTTTTCTCTACCATGTTTATTATTCCCTTTATATTCGACGAGAAGCCAGACGGTACCTTAATACTGAGCAGGCATTCAAAGAAGATTTCCTTCTCTTCTTTGGTAAGAGTGTAGCTTGCATGACCCTGACGTCTTTTCCGTGCATACGTTGCTGGTCCTCCCGTGCCCCAGGTGTATCTTCTTTCTTCCCATACACGCCCAAGAAGCCAAGCAGGGTCACACAAACATTCTTCGTCACGTGCATCACGTTGATTGCGGAGCGGACCTCTAGGTCTTTCCAATAGGGAAGGTCCCAAAATATAGATTTCTTCTTCCAGAAGGGTGCGCATCCGTTAGCGTCATTCGGAACAGGTTGTCCACCAGGACCCTTTCCAAAGACCACCTTCAAATCCTTGACCATATCATGTACATCAGCACCAGTACGGTGTCGAGGCTTCGTCCGGTGATCCGCCTCACCTTTGAAATGCTTGCCTTTCTTTCTTACGGGATTGTAGGATCGAAAGTATGTCTAGATAGGGGGTGATTAGACTACTTGACCAAATAAAAACTTAACCTTTTCCCAATTTTAGTTCTTGGCAGATTTTAGCAACTTTAGGACAAGTCAAGCAATCATCACACAATTCAAGCAAGCATGCAAAGAGTATATAAGCAGCGGAATGTAAAGCATGCAACTTGCAAGAATGAAAAGGGAAGGGTTTGGAGAATTCAAACGCTATTGGAGACACGGATGTTTTTCCCGTGGTTCGGATAGGTGGTGCTATCCTACATCCACGTTGATGGATACTTCAACCCACGAAGGGTAACGGTTGCGCGAGTCCACGGAGGGCTCCACCCAAGAAGGGTCCATGAAGAAGCAACCTTGTCTATCCCACCATGGCCATCGCCCACGAAGGACTTGCCTCACTAGCGGTAGATCTTCACGAAGTAGGCGATCTCCTTGCCCTTACAAACTCCTTGGTTCAACTCCACAATCTTGTCGGAGGCTCCCAAGTGACACCTAGACAA
Organism: Triticum dicoccoides; assembly: GCF_002162155.2. Lineage (NCBI taxonomy): Eukaryota > Viridiplantae > Streptophyta > Magnoliopsida > Poales > Poaceae > Triticum > Triticum dicoccoides. The sequence goes on from NC_041384.1 coordinate 753,776,748, forward strand.
TCTAGGAGACACCACTCTCCAAGAAGTAACAAATGGTGTGTTGATGATGAACTCCTTGCTCTTGTGCTTCAAATGATAGTCTCCCCAACACTCAACTCTCTCTCTCTCACAGGATTTGGATTTGGTGGAAAGAAGATTTGAGTGAAGCAACTTGGGGAAGGCTAGAGATCAAGATTCATATGGTAGGAATGGAATATCTTGGCCTCAACACATGAGTAGGTGGTTCTCTCTCAGAACATATGAGTTGGAAGTGTAGATGTGTTCTGATGGCTCTCTCCACGAATGAAGAGGAGGTGGAGGGGTATATATAGCCTCCACACAAAATCCAACCATTACACACAATTTACCAATCTCGGTGGGACCGAATCAACAAACTCGGTCGGACCGAAATAGTAAACCTAGTGACCGTTAGAGATTTTTGGTGGGACTGACATGCAACTCGGTAGGACCGATATGGTTAGGGTTAGGGCATAACGTAATCTCGGTGAGACCGATTACACAAACTCGGTGAGACCGATTTTGGTAATTAGCTAACCAGAGAGTTGGTCAGGTAAACTCGGTGGGACCGATTTGCTCTTTCGGTGAGACCGAAAAGTTACAAAAGGGAAACAGAGAGTTTACATTGCAATCTCGGTGGGACCGATTCGCTCTTTCGGTGAGACCGAAAAGTTACGAAAAGGAAACAAAGAAATTGCAATCCCATCTCGGTGAGACCGAGATCCCTATCGATAAAACCGATTTGCTAGGGTTCGGCAGTGGCTTATGACAACTGAAACTCGGTGGCGCCGGATAGAAAGAATTGGCAGGACCGAGTTTGGCTTAGGGTTTAGGTCATATGTGGATATGGGAAAGTAGCTGAGGATTTTGGAGCATATCATTAAGCACATGAAGCAAAAGGCTCATTAAGCAACACCTCATCCCTCCTTGATAGTATTGGCTTTTCCTATGGACTCAATGTGATCTTGGATCACTAAAATGTAAAATGAAGAGTCTTGAGCTTGAGCCAATCCTTTGCCCTTAGCATTTTGAGGGTTCCACTTTCACCATCCATGCCATGCCAATCATTGAGCTTTCCTGAAATAATTGTCTTGGAATAGCATTAGCTCAATGAGCTATATGTTGTTATGAATTACCAAAACCACCTAGGGATAGTTGCACTTTCAGGGATGCCTGCTCGGAAGAAATCGACGATGTCCCAGGTACACATTCTTCTTACAATTAGCCAAATATATACTGTCGGTATCGTCCAAATAGTGCGTGCATGCGCGGTATCCCTTGTTTGTCTGTCCTGAAAGGTTAATGAGAGCAGGCCAATCATTGATGGTCACGAACAGCAACGCCTTTAGGTCAAATTCTTCCCCCATGTGCTCATCCCACGCACGTACACCTGTTCCATTCCACAGTTGTAAGAGTTCTTCAACTAATGGCCTTAGGTACACATCAATGTCGTTGCCGGGTTGCTTAGGGCCTTGGATGAGCACTGGCATCATAATGAACTTCCGCTTCATGCACAACCAAGGAGGAAGGTTATACAAACATAGAGTCACAGGCCAGGTGCTATGGTTGCTGCTCTGCTCCCCAAAAGGACTAATGCCATCTGCGCTTAGACCAAACCATACGCTCCTTGCGTCATCTGCAAACTCCTTCCCGTACTTTCTTTCAATTTTTCTCCACTACGACCCGTCAGCGGGTACTCTCAACTTTCCGTCTTTCTTACGGTCTTCTTTGTGCCATCGCATCGCCTTGGCATGCTCTTTTTTTGGAACAAACGTTTCAACCGTGGTATTATAGGAGCATACCACATCACCTTGGCAGGAATCTTCTTCCTGGGGCGCTCGCCCTCGACATCACCAGGGTCATCGCGGCTGATCTTATAGCGCAATGCACCGCATACCGGGAAAGCGTTCAAATCCTCGTACTCACCGCGGTAGAGGATGCAATCATTAGGGCATGCATGTATCTTCTGCACCTCTAACCCTAGAGGGCAGACAACCTTCTTTGCTTCATACGTACTCTCGGGCAATTCGTTGTCCTTTGGAAGCATATCCTTTATCATTACCAGCAACTTTCCAAATCCCTTGTCAGATACACCATTCTCTGCCTTCCATTGCAGCAATTCCAGTGTGGTGCCCAGCTTTTTCTTGTCACCTACGCAATTCGGGTACAACAATTTTTGTGATCCTCTAACATGCACTGCAACTTCTTCTTCTCCAAATCACTTGCGCAGTTTCTCTTTGCATCGGCAATGGCCCGACCTAGATCATCAACGGGCTCATCTGATGCCTCTTCTTCAGCTTCTTCCCACATTACCGGCTCAGCTTCTTCCCGCATTACCGGCTCAGCTTCTTCCCCCATTGTTGTATCATCGTATTCAGGGAACCCATGGCCAGGATAGCTATCGTCGTCCTCTTCTTCTTCATTGTCTTCCATCATAACCCCTCTTTCTCCGTGCTTGGTCCAACATTATAGTGGGGCACGAAACCGGACTTAAATAGGTGGACGTGAATGGTTCTTGACTTAGAGTAATTTAGACCATTCTTACAGACATCACATGGACAAGGCATAAAACCATCCGCCCGCTTGTTTGCCTTAGTCGCAAGCAGAAAAGTTTGCATGCCATTAATGAACTCGGGAGAGCATCGGTCATCGTACATCCATTGTCGGCTCATCTTCAATACACAGCACCAAAAACACCAAATTAATACAAGTTCATACATAAAGTTCATACAACACTTAAATGCAACAAACAAATAACTCTCTAGCTAAAGAATTTAAATGCAACAACAAATGCGATCAAGATCGCAACTAAGGTAACAATTGATCCAACAGCATAATGATACCAAGCCTCACTATCGATGGCATATTTTCTAATCTTTCTAATCTTCAAGCACATTTTCTCCATCTTGATCTTGTGATCATCGACGACATCGGCGACATGCAACTCCAATTCCATCTTCTCCCCCTCAATTCTTTTCAATTTTTCTTTCAAGTACTCGTTTTCTCTTTCAACTATATTTAACCTCTCGAGAATAGGGTCGGTTGGAATTTCCGGTTCACATACCTCCTAGAAAAAATATCTATGTCAACTTGATGGGCATAATTTGTCATAAACACGAAATGCAACTAGTTTTAAAAGAGAATATATATATACCACATCCGAATCATAACAAGGACGAGGGCCGACGAGGAAGGATATCAAAACCATGGCACTATGTATAACAAACAACGTACGAGTAAGATAATTATACGAGTAACTATATATCCAAATCACACAAACATCAATTTCTATATAAAAATTCATGAACAAGAGGCTCACCACAAGGTGGTGCCGGCGACGGGACGGTGTGGGCGATCGACGGTGGTTACGACGGAGATTTAGAAGTCACTAAGTAAACCACACCTACATATGCAAACTAAGTGTTATTTTTGACCTAAAATTGCATATAAATCAAATACTAGCACATATATTTCCTCCCAAATTACTAAACTCACAAATTAATCACTATATAAAGCATTGCAAGAGCTAATCTAGCAATGAGAGATGAAAGGACAAAGTTGCTAACCTTTGTGATCATTTGAATGGATGGGGGCCTTCAAATCTTGACAAATTTTGGGCAAAATGTGTGATGAGCTCGAGAGGAAGAGGGGAAGAACAGAGAGGAGAGGGGAAAGGGGAAGAACAGAGTGAGCTCGGGTGGACGAAGGGTTTATGTACGACCACCTTTAGCACCGTTTCATGCCAAGAACCGGTACTAAAGGTGCTGGAGGGGCCCTAGACTGACAACTTCCTACCACAACTCTCATTAGTACCGGTTCGTGGCACGAACCGGTGTTAAAGGTTCGCCACGAACCGGTACTAATGAGAGCGGCCCGGCTAGCCGTTAGAACCGGCACTAATGTACACATTAGTGCCGGCTTGAATTCAAAACATCACTAATGTGCTTCACGTTTGACCCTTTTTCTACTAGTGGTACTGCTCGTGGAGGTGGAACATGGGCGGAGTGCCCGGAGGGAGGTGGCGGTAGCCGGCTTGGAGGAAGAAGCGAGCCAACTCTCTAGGGCCCCTCGACCTTGAGATGGCTCACACCCTCAGGCTATTCTCGACGACGATTCCGGCCGGGTACTGCCTCTCCGGCACGGTGCGAGGGCGACGGTAGGTAGGGCCGTTGAACTGCATGGTGGCTCGAGTGCTGGATTTGGCTCGAAAAGAAGAAGGGGAGGAGGCTTGAGAGATGAGTGTGAGAGGATGAGGAAATGGTGCCCTTTTATAGCCGCGTTGCAGCCGTGGTCAATGTGTACACGGTGCCTTCTCGATCGTTTTCTCTTCTCCGTTCGCACTGGCATAAGTAATTGCGGGCATTATTTCAAAAAATGGCGGGCAGAGCATCCAAAGAGGCATGGGCGGCATAGGTGAGATGCATCGTTTCGTGCACTTGCATCGGCGGTGACGCTGCGTGGGAAACAGGCCCGTTCATCCGTGCGTGACACTGAAAAAGGAGCTGCACCACCGATGCCTCCATCTCGTTCAAACATGCATTTGTTAAAATAGCTTAGATGCGACGTACCTATACGCTGCGCCCCTGCCGTGCTTTACTGCGTCGATGCGTGCATGCAAGCCCGCATGCAAATGGCTAGGCTGTGTCACAGCGTTCACGAGCACAGAATAGCTAGGCTGCGACGTTGCATGGCATGCATGGGATAGGGATGGCCCACATGTCATTGACCCTCTCGCATGCAGCCCATCCCCCCTCTCGACGGCCGTGCGCACGCACGCCAGGCTCTGCCGGGCCCGATCCGCTCGGCCCAACGGTCACTTAGATGCTCCCCTGCTCAACGTTATCTATTCGTTAGAGAGAAAAAACGGTGGCCAATCAGATTGGAGAATCAGGGCTCCCACGGATCGCCCCCGCGGAATCCTTCTAGAAGGCCTATCCGACGGCCGCAGTTTGGCGTTAGGGTTAGATCGACGATGGACATTTGGCGCTAGGGTTACATGGGTTTTGGAGGCAGTCAACGGGGTTTTGAAAGGTTTGACCGAACATTCAAATGTGTATAACTAATTCAAAAAAAAATCTAAAAAATGAAAAACCTGCGCATATAGCCTTTTTATGTTACATAGTTATAATATAAAATGATAAACTTGATCTAATGATCTTTGCATGAAAAAACCTTCACAAATTGGACTATCTCGACGGAGGTTGCATAGAGTTCAAAGGAGTGAGAAGAGGGTTTGAGGTTTTGAAAATGCAAAAAAATCAAAAACATCACCTTAGCTTCATTTTAGAGTGACTAAGGAGGATCTGAAGTTATTTTTGCATTTTAAATTTTTAAACTTGTTTTATTGCTGACTTTGTATTAAAGGGTGTTTTTTAAAAAATAAATTAAATAATATGAATACTTATTCAAAAAAGGTGAGACTTCGTATTGATCCTATATAGGTATAATATAAGCTAAGAATTTTTTTGGGTGATTTTGAGAAGGTCGAAAAAAACTTGCTTAAAAATGGGGCCGTTTTCCCTTACTTTGGAGCCTGTTTGCACAACATTTTCAGTGACTATGAGTTGGACTTCACAAAAAGGGTTGGATTTATGAACTAAAGTGCATAGTAGTACATAAAACGATGCAACATCACAGAACAAACAAATGAACTCAAAAAATATTGGAGATAGGTTCAAATTTGAATGTCGGTTCAAATTTGAATTTTATTTCAAGTCAAATCAACATCATAGCACATAAGTTTTCACATGAAAGAACATAAGTTTTCACATCAAATGACAACAAACTTAAGTTTTCACATCAAATTTGAATGATTTCGACTCTAATTTTTTGCTTCTTTCTACCACTCGATTTCTTCTCCTTTTTTCCACCGTTTGGTTCCACGGCGCATAGTTTGTTGATGCTGATGCTCTTGCTTTTTGGCCCCTTGGTTTTCTTGCAAACTCCACTAGGCCCCCTCAACTTTTGCACCTGACCATGTCCCACTTCTTCAGTTTGCACTTCTGCAGATTGAGTAGATGGCACACATTGTTGAACTACTTCAGTTTGCAACTCAACACTTGTCAGCACAACCTCCAAGTATGGCAACACAGTTGTCAAAGCAGATTCGCATGGCAGCACAACAGTTGCTTCATCTGCAACAGTTTCAGATTGCCCTAGCGCCTGCAAAACAGATTCAGTATGCATCACATCGTCCAAAACAGAAACACTTAGCTCATGTTCAGCAGTAACAGTTTCAGTTAGCTCCATATCTTTGTCACCAAACATTATCTGCTTAGTGCTCTTCCTTCTATAGCCATTGAGTCTTGCTTTTTTCACTGGCCAGCATTGTTCAACAACAAGAGGTGGGGCTTTTTCTGCACGCTTCCTCCTAAAAAATAAAGCATTTGACTTGGTTAGATACTAGAACAAGTAGCAAAATCAAAAACTTGCAAAAACAGTAACATAAACATACTTTGGCCTGTAAGGAGTGTAGATGCACTTGGATGAACCAATTCTGTGCCCAAGTACCTCACACAACTTGCACCTATTTTTGTTACCTTTTTCAGCCCTTTTGGGCTTATCATTCTTTTCCTTTTCCTTTTTCCCCTTCTTACTACAACCACCTTTCTCAAACCAAGCTTTGAATCTGCTCTGTTTAGGCCTCCCAGCCTTTCTTCTAGTGACAGGGGGACACAAGGTAAATTCTATTTCCACCTCAGGCCACTGAGATTGGTCAGTCTGTGCAGGAATTGGACTTGCATATGCAACTTTGAATTTTTGTACTGAATAATACTCCTGCACATATGGGTGCATATTTAACCTGGGTTTAGATGCCAAAAAAAGTATGGAATGCTCACATGGTTTTCCAGTGTGTTGCCACTCTTGGCAAGTGCACTCATGCAACTCAGTATTTACCACATGCCTATTGCCACTCTTTGTATCTCCAACTTCAGCACCCCACAAAGAAGATTTCTCAACAGATAGATGTGAAAGATTTCTACTCCTGTTGACCACCTGTTGTACCACTGCTAGAAGCTTGTCCCCTTCCGAAATATTAGCAAATTTTCCTCTCAACTCCCACAAACGCATGATCATGATCCTTATTTGGTCCACCATGTCATGCACAGGCAAGTCTTTCAAATCCTTCACTTTGTTGTTAAAACTTTCTGCCAAGTTGTTATTGATATGATCACATTTTATGGCAGTATTAAAACCTGATCTATACCACAACAGAGAATGGTGGGCGTTCAACCATGAAGCAAATTCATTATCACTACATGATGCCAATATCTTACCAAGGTGATAGGAATGTGTCTGTCTGGTGTAGGTGTTGGGGAACGTAGCAGAAATTCAAAATTTTCCTACGTGTCACCAAGATCTATCTATGGAGAGACCAGCAACGAGGGGAAGGAGAGTGCATCTACATACCCTTGTAGATCGCTAAGCGGAAGCGTTCAAGAGAGCGGGGTTGATGGAGTCGTACTCGTCGTGATCCAAATCAGCGGAGATCCTAGTGCCGAACGGACGGCACCTCCGCGTTCCGCACACGTACAGCCCGGTGACGTCTCCCATGCCTTGATCCAGCAAGGAGAGAGGGAGAGGTTGAGGAAGACTCCATCCAGCAGCAGCACAACGGCGTGGTGGTGATGGAGGAGCGTGGCAATCCTGCAGGGCTTCGCCAAGCACCATAGGAGAGGAGGAAGTAGAGGGAGGGCTGCACCAACGAGAGAGATCTGATCGCTTGTTATGAGCAGCCCCTATGCCTCACTATATATAGGGGAGAGGGAGGAGGGTGCGCCCCTTCTAGGGTTCCCACCCCTAGAGGGGCGGCAGCCCTAGATGCGCCTTGGGGTGGCGGCCAAGGGAGGATTCCCTCCACCCCAAGGCACCTAGGAGGTGCCTTCCCCTCCTAGGACTCTTCCCTTTAGGGTTTCCCCACACTAGGCGCATGGGCCCTAGGGGAAAGTGGCGCCCCAGCCCACTTTGGGCTGGATCCCTTCCCACTTCAGCCCATGGGACCCTCCGGGATAGGTGGCCCCACCCGGTGGACCCCCGGGACCCTTCCGGTGGTCCCGGTACAATACCGATGACCCCGAAACTTGTCCCGATGGCCGAAATAGCACTTCCTATATATAATTCTTTACCTCCGGACCATTCCGGAACTCCTCGTGACGTCCGGGATCTCATCCGGGACTCCGAACAACTTTCGGGTTACCGCATACTAATATCTCTATAACCCTAGCGTCACCGAACCTTAAGTGTGTAGACCCTACGGGTTCGGGAGACATGCAGACATGACCGAGACGTTCTCCGGTCAATAACCAACAGCGGGATCTGGATACCCATGTTGGCTCCCACATGTTCCACGATGATCTCATCGGATGAACCACGATGTCAAGGACTTAATCAATCCCGTATTCAATTCCCTTTGTCTAGCGGTACGATACTTGCCCGAGATTCGATCGTCGGTATCCCGATACCTTGTTCAATCTCGTTACCGGCAAGTCTCTTTACTCGTTCCGTAACACATCATCCCGTAATCAACTCCTTGATCACATTGTGCACATTATGATGATGTCCTACCGAGTGGGCCCAGAGATACCTCTCCGTTTACATGGAGTGACAAATCCCAGTCTCGATTCGTGCCAACCCAACAGACACTTTCGGAGATACCTGTAGTGCACCTTTATAGTCACCCAGTTACGTTGTGACGTTTGGTACACCCAAAGCACTCCTACGGTATCCGGGAGTTGCACAATCTCATGGTCTAAGGAAATGATACTTGACATTAGAAAAGCTTTAGCGAACGAACTACACGATCTTTGTGCTAGGCTTAGGATTGGGTCTTGTCCATCACATCATTCTCCTAATGATGTGATCCCGTTATCAATGACATCCAATGTCCATGGTCAGGAAACCGTAACCATCTATTGATCAACGAGCTAGTCAACTAGAGGCTTACTAGGGACATGGTGTTGTCTATGTATCCACACATGTATCTAAGTTTCCTATCAATACAATTATAGCATGGATAATAAACGATTATCATGAACAAGGAAATATAATAATAACTAATTTATTATTGCCTCTAGGGCATATTTCCAACAGTCTCCCACTTGCACTAGAGTCAATAATCTAGTTCACATCGCCATGTGATTAACACTCACAGGTCACGTCGCCATGTGACCAACATCCAAAGAGTTTACTAGAGTCAATAATCTAGTTCACATCACTATGTGAATAACACTCAATGAGTTCTGGGTTTGATCATGTTGCTTGTGAGAGAGGTTTTAGTCAACGGGTCTGCAACATTCAGATCCGTGTGTACTTCACAAATCTCTATGTCATCTCCTAGATGTAGCTACCACGTTCTATTTGGAGCTATTCCAAATAACTGTTCTACTTGGAGCTATTCTAAATTGTTGCTCCATTATACATATCCGGTATCTCTACTCAGAGCTATCGGATAGGTGTTAAGCTTGCATCGACGTAACCCTTTACGACGAACTCTTTTACCACCTCCATAATCGAGAAAATTCCTTAGTCCACTAGTTACTAAGGATAACTTTGACCGCTGTCCTGTGATCCATTCTTGGATCACTCTTGTACCCCTTGACTGTCTCATGTCAAGGCACACTTCAGGTGCGGTACACAGCATAGCATACTGTAGAGCCTATGTCTTAAGCATAGGGGACGACCTTCGTCCTTTCTCTCTATCCTGCCGTGGTCGAGCTTTAAGTCTTAACTTCACACCTTACAACTCAGGCAAGAACTCCTTCTTTGACTGATCCATCTTGAACACCTTCAAGATCATGTCAAGGTATGTGCTCATTTGAATGTACCATTAAACGTTTTGATCTATCCTTATAGATCTTGATGCTTAATGTTCAAGTAGCTTAATCAAGGCTTTCCATTGAAAAACACTTTCCAAATAACCCTATATGCTTTCCAGAAATTCTACGTCATTTCTGATCAACAATATGTCAACAACATATACTAATCAGAAATTCTATAGTGCTCCCACTCACTTCTTTGGAAATTCAAGTTTATCATAAACTTTGTATACACCTAAAATCTTTGATCATCTTATCAAAGCATACATTCCAAGTCCGAGATGCTTACTCCAGTCCTCAGAAGGATTGCTGGGGCTTTGCATGCTTATTAGCATCTTTCAGGATTGACAAAAACTTTCGGTTGTATTACATACAACCTTTCCTCAAGAAAAACGTTGAGGAAACAATGTTTTGACATCCTATCTGCAAGATTTCATAAATAATGCAGTAATCGCTAATATAATTCCAACAGACTCTTAGCATCGCTATGAGTGAGAAAGTCTCACCGTAGTCAACTCCTTGAACTTGTCAGAAAACATCTTAACGACAAGTCGAGCTTTCTAAATGGTGACACTTACCATCATTGTCCGTCTTCCTTTTAAAATCCATATGTACCTAACAGCCTTACGACCATCAAGTAGTTCTTCCAAAGTCTACGCTTTGTTTTCATACATGGATCCTTCTCTCGGATTATATGGCCTCGAGCCATATATCGGAATCCAGGCCCACCATCGCTTCTCCATAGCTCGTAGGTTCATTGTTTTCTAGCAACATCACTTCCAAGACAGGATTACGTACCACTCTGAAGTAGTACGCATCCTTGTCATCCCGCGAGGTTTGGTAGTGACTTGATCTGAAGTTTCATGATCACTATCATAAGCTTCCACTTCAATTGGTGTAGGTGCCACAGGAACAACTGTTTGTGCCCTGCTATACACTAGTTGAAGTGACGGTTCAGTAACCTCATCAAGTCTCCCCCATCCTCCCACTCAATTCTTTCGAGAGAAACTTTTCCTCGAGAAAGGACCTGATTCTAGAAATAATCCCTTATTGCTTTCGGATTTGAGACAGGAGGTATACCCAACTGTTTTGGGTGTCCTATGAAGATGCATTTATCCGCTTTGGGTTCGAGCTTATCAGCCTGAAAGTTTTTCACATAAGCGTCGCAGCCCCAAACTTTTAAGAAATGACAGCTTAGGTTTCTCTAAACCATAGTTCATACGGTTGTCTCTAATGCCTAACCCATAAACTATCGTGGTAATTCGATAAGAGACATCATGGTATGCATCATATCCAATAGGGTGCAGTTATGATGTTCGGACACACCATCACACTATGGTGTTCCAGGCTGTATTAGTTGTGAAACAATTTCCACAATGTCTTAATTCTGTGCCAAACTCGTAATTCAGATATTCATATCTATGATCATATCATAGATCTTTTATCCTCTTGTCACGATGATCTTTCAACTTCACCCTGAAATTACTTGAACCTTTCAATAATTCAGACTCGTGATTCATCAAGTAAATATACTCAACATCTACTCAAATCATCTGTGAAGTAAGAACATAACGATATCCACTACATGCCTCAGCACTCATTGGACTGCACACATCAAAATGTATTACTTCCAACAAGTTGCTTTCTAGTTCCATTTTACTGAAACCGAGGCTTTCAGTCATCTTGCCCATGTGGTATGATTTGCATGTCTCAAGTGATTCACAATCAAGTGAGTCCAAAACGGTCCACTTGCATGGAGTTTCTTCATGCATAGACATGGTTCGCATGTCTCAAACTTTTCAAAAACGAGTGAGCCCAAAGATCCATCAACATGGAGCTTCTTCATGCGTTTTATACCGATATGACTTACGTGGCAGTGCCACAACTAGGTGGTACTATCATTACTATATTTTGGCATGAACATGTGTATCACTACGATCGAGATTCAATAAACCATTCATTTTAGGCGTAAGACCATTGAAGGTATTATTCAAATAAACAGAGTAACCATTATTCTCCTTAAATGAATAACCGTATTGCGATAGACATAATCCAATCATGTCTATGCTCAACGCAAACAGCAAATAACAATTATTTAGGTTTAACACCAATCTCGATGGTAGAGGGAGCGTGCGATGCTTGATCATATCAACATTGGAAACACTTCCAACACATATCGTCAGCTCACCTTTAGCTAGTCTCCGTTTATTCCGTAGCTTTTATTTCGAGTTACTAACACTTAGCAACCGAACCGGTATCTAATACCCTGGTGCTACCAGGAGTACTAGTAAAGTACACATCAACACAATGTATATCCAATATACTTCTATCGACCTTGCCAGCCTTCTAATCTACCAAGTATCTAGGGTAATTCTGCTCCAGTGACTGTTCCCCTTATTACAGAAGCACTTAGTCTCGGGTTTGGGCTCAACCTTGGGTTTCTTCACTAGAGCAGCAGCTGAATTGCCGTTTCATGAAGTATCCCTTCTTGCCCTTGCCCATCTTGAAACTAGTGGTTTCACCAACCATCAACAATTGATGCTCCTTCTTGATTTCTACTTTCGCGGTGTCAAACATTGCGAATATCTCAAGGATCATCATAATTGTCCCTGATATATCATAGTTCATCACGAAGCTCTAACAGCTTGGTGGTAATGACTTCGGAGAACCATCACTATTTCATCTGGAAGATCAACTCCCACTCGATTCAAGCGATTGTTGTACTCAGACAATCTGAGCACAAGCTCAACAATTGAGCTTTTCTCCCTTAGTTTGCAGGCTGAGAAAATCGTCGGAGGTCTTATACCTCTTGACGTGGGCACGAGCCTGAAATCCCAATTTCATCCCTCGAAACATCTCATATGTTTCGCGACGTTTCAAAAACGTTTTCGGTGCCTCAATTCTAAACCGTTTAACTGAACTATCACGTAGTTATCAAAATATGTATGTCAGATGTTCGCAACATCCACAGATGATGTTCGAGGTTCAGCACACTGAGCGGTGCATTAAGGACACAAGCCTTCTATGAAGCAATGAGGACAATCCTCAGTTTATGGACCTAGTCCGCTTAATTGCTACTATCAACTTTCAACTAATTTTTCTCTAGGAACATAACTAAACAGTAGAACTGAAGCGCGAGCTACGACATAATTTGCGAATACCTTTTGACTATGTTCAGGATAATTAAGTTCATCTTATGAACTCCCACTCAGACAGACATCCCTCTAGTCATCTAAGTGATTACATGATCCGAGTCAACTAGGCCGTGTTCGATCATCACGTGAGACGGACTAGTCAACGTCGGTGAACATCTTCATGTTGATCGTATCTACCATACGACTCATGCTCGACCTTTCGGTCTTCTGTGTTCCGAGGCCATGTCTATGCACATGCTAGGATCTTCAAGTTAACCCTAAGTGTTTTGCATGTGTAAAACTGTCTTACACCCGTTGTATGTGAACGTAAGGATCTATCACACCCGATCATCACGTGGTGCTTCGAAACGACGAACTTTAGCAATGGTGCACAGTTAGGGGAGAACACATTCTTGAAATTGCAATGAGGGATCATCTTATTTACTACCGTCGTTCTAAGCAAATAAGATGTATAAACATGATAAACATCACATGCAATCAAATAATAGTGACATGATATGGCCAATATCATATAGCTCCTTTGATCTCCATCTTGGGGCTCCATGATCATCTTGTCACGTCATTGACATGCAAGTCGTGATTCCTATTACAAGAACATGATCAATCTCATACATCACATCCTTTTGGCCATATCACATCACATAGCATACCCTGCAAAAACAAGTTAGACGTCCTCTAATTGTTGTTTGCATGTTTTACGTGGCTGCTATGGGTTTCTAGCAAGAACGTTTCTTACCTACGCAAAGACCACAACGTGATATGCCAATTGCTATTTACCCTTCATAAGGACCCTTTTCATCGAATCCGATCCGACTAAAGTGGGAGAGACAGACACCCGCCAGCCACCTTATGCAACTAGTGCATGTTTGTCGGTGGAACCGGTCTCACGTAGGAGTACGTGTAAGGTTGGTCCGGGCCGCTTCATCCCACAATGCCGCCGAATCAAGATTGGACTAGTAACGGTAAGCATATTGAACAAAATCAACGCCCACAACTACTTTGTGTTCTACTCGTGCATAGAATCTACGCAATAGACCTAGCTCATGATGCCACTGTTGGGGAACGTAGCAGAAATTCAAAATTTTCCTACGTGTCACCAAGATCTATCTATGGAGAGACCAGCAATGAGGGGAGGGAGAGTGCATCTACATACACTTGTAGATCGCTAAGCGGAAGCGTTCAAGAGAACGGGGTTGATGGAGTCGTACTCGTCGTGATCCAAATCACCGGAGATCCTAGTGCCGAACGGACGGCACCTCCACGTTCAACACACGTACAGCCCGGTGACGTCTCCCATGCCTTGATCCAGCAAGGAGAGAGGGAGAGGTTGAGGAAGACTCCATCCAGCAGCAGCACAACGGCGTGGTGGTGATGGAGGAGCGTGGCAATCCTGCAGGGCTTCGCCAAGCACCACAGGAGAGGAGGAAGGAGAGGGAGGGCTGCACCAACGAGAGAGATCTGATCACCTGTTATGAGCAGCCCCTATGCCTCACTATATATAGGGGAGAGGGAGGAGGGTGCGCCCCTTCTAGGGTTCCCACCCCTAGAGGGGCGGCAGCCCTACATGGGCCTTGGGGTGGCAGCCAAGGGAGGATTCCCTCCCCCCCAAGGCACCTAGGAGGTGCCTTCCCCTCCTAGGACTCTTCCTTTTAGGGTTTCCCCACACTAGGCGCATGGGCCCTAGGGGAAAGTGGCGCCCCAGCCCACTTTGGGCTGGATCCCTTCCCACTTCAGCCCATGGGACCCTCCGGGATAGGTGGCCCCACCCGGTGGACCCCCAGGACCCTTCCGGTGGTCCCGGTACAATACCGATGACCCCGAAACTTGTCCTGATGGCCGAAACAGGATTTCCTATATATAAATCTTTACCTCCGGACCATCCCAGAACTCCTCGTGACATCCGGGATCTCATCCGGGACTCCGAACAACATTTGGTAACCACATACAAACTTCCTTTATAACCCTAGCGTCATCGAACCTTAAGTGTGTAGACCCTACGGGTTCGGGAGACATGCAGACATGACCGAGACGTTCTCCGGTCAATAACCAACAGCGGGATCTGGATACCCATGTTGGCTCCCACATGTTCCACGATGATCTCATCGAATGAACCACGATGTCAAGGACTTAATCAATCCCGTATACAATTCCCTTTGTCTAGCGGTATTATACTTGCCCGAAATTCGATCGTCGGTATCCCGGTACCTTGTTCAATCTCGTTACCGGCAAGTCTCTTTACTCGTTCCGTAACACATCATCCCGTGATCAATTCCTTGATCACATTGTGCACATTATGATGATGTCCTACCGAGTGGGCCCAGAGATACCTCTCCGTTTACATGGAGTGACAAATCCCAGTCTCGATTCGTGCCAACCCAACAGACACTTTCGGAGATACCTGTAGTGCACCTTTATAGTCACCCAGTTACGTTGTGACGTTTGGTACACCCAAAGCACTCCTACGGTATCCGGGAGTTGCACAATCTCATGGTCTAAGGAAATGATACTTGACATTAGAAAAGCTTTAGCGAACGAACTACACGATCTTTGTGCTAGGCTTAGGATTGGGTCTTGTCCATCACATCATTCTCCTAATGATGTGATCCCGTTATCAATGACATCCAATGTCCATGGTCAGGAAACCGTAACCATCTATTGATCAACGAGCTAGTCAACTAGAGGCTTACTAGGGACATGGTGTTGTCTATGTATCCACACATGTATCTGAGTTTCCTATCAATACAATTATAGCATGGATAATAAACGATTATCATGAACAAGGAAATATAATAATAACTAATTTATTATTGCCTCTAGGGCATATTTCCAACAGTAGGATCTTGCTGCTGGCCACATGCGCCCAAATTCATCTCCTCTGAATTTTTTTATCAGATTCATCCACATATGTCCAAAGCACTCCCTCTGCTCAGCATGGTGGAAAACATTTTTTATTGCATTTTCCAACCCTTTACATGCATCTGTGTGGATGGCCAAAGGAGAAACTGGCCCTATGCATCTTTTCAGTTGCATCATGAACCATATCCATGATGCCTCTGTCTCTGATTGAAACATTCCTATTGCAATTGGGAACATCCAGTTGTGTCCATCTAGAGCATTGCATGCAGCCAACTGACCGTTCCACTTTCCAATCAAGAAAGATGAGTCTATGCTCAAATATGGACGACAACCTACTTTGAATCCATCTATGCAAGGCTTCAAACACATAAAAAACTTGCTGAATAAAACCTTGCCATCCTTTGTTACCTCTGTATCTATCTCCACCACACTCCCAGGTGACCTCTTCTCCACCTCTGCTTTAAAACTATACAACATCCTAAATGTATTTGCCCAGTCACCATACAATGATTCCATGGCCCTTTGTTTTGCTTTCCGCACTGTGGTATATCGCAGCTGGATGGGGTACAGTTTCTCCAAGTCAACTTTAAGCCTCTTTGCAGTAGTGTTTGGAGTCTTGGCTAAAATAGGAGTAATCTTCTCTGTAACCCAAACCTGTGATGTCATCTTTGAAACTCTCTGTGAAGTGGTCATACATGTATGCTGGTGTGGTATTTGATTTACCCTTACTGTACTTCCATTAGGTTGTAGTCTGGAAGACAAGTACCATTTGCAAGGATTGCCACCACCATCATAACCTTTGCACCGAGCATAAAATTTCTTTCGATCAGTCCACATAGTCTTGGCATCAAACTCTTTTTTCACTGCATAGGTCCTGAAAGACATCCTAAACTCCTTCATGCTTGGCCACAACTTTCCCACCTCAATAACTGGGTTCTCTTTGTCATACAAACAAACCAGCTCATTATCATCTGCATCATCCACATCATCTGCAGCCTCTCTTATCAGCTGTTCTTCATCCTCATTTGCATTTCTAGGGCATGTGTTACCTTCAGCAGGTAAAGAACTGTCATCCTTCTCCTTATCTTTGTAATCAACTTGAATGCCAAACATTTCGGCCTTATCAATGTCAGATATTGGTGTAATGACCAAATCTATTTTTTCATTCAACTCTACTACATTCCAGTCAACAACAATATTCCTAGCACCATGGGTTCCATCCTCTCCATCTGCATCAATCCCTATATCTTCAGCTACTACAGTCGGTTCAGTCAACAATGCCAACATCTTCTTTTGTGAAACCCACTCATCATCTTCCATCTGTGCAGCCATCTTTGATGGCACATAACCAACTCTGGAATGAGTTTGCAGATCAATTAGCTCTGCATAAAATGTTACTTGTTTGCTTGCCCACCCTTCTTGCTGATCAATTTCAGCAACCATGGATTCTCCATCTTCAATTCTCACATATTCACCATTATAGTTATCGAAACGTTGCAGAGATACCTCTTGTTCTGGACCCCAAACAATACTCTCCTCAATTCTCTCCACCAAATTGCCCACGGCCTTCTCCTTCATGCTCTCCAATTCCTGGGGATCAACATCTGCAAATTCGACATCCAACCTCATGGTGGTATCTCTATCAATGTCTTGGACACTGCCATCACTGAGCTTGGCTTTATACCTGAACCTCCCCTGTTTTGTCAATGGCAGGCAGCGGCGGCAGTCACTACCAAATCGAGTTCGATTCTAAATCGCCAAGAAAAGAGGGTGGCATTACCGATTTGAAGCACTGTCTCCTCGCTCCATCTCATCTAGCCCTCGCTCCATCTCCTATCCAATCGAGATTCTAAAACGCCAAGAAACAGGGGCAGCATGAGGCCACAGATTTATCCAAAATTCAGTGGAATGGGAGTAGTGTTTGGAAAATACTCACTCGCAATAGCCGCTGCAAAGAAAGGCGCTCCACCACCGGGCCGCGGAGAAGAAACAACCCCAGGATCCAATGGAGCCCGATTCTAAATCGCCAAGAAATAGAGGGCAGCATGAGGCCACAGATCCCCCAAAATTTTGGGGAGTGGGACTAGGGTTTCGGGCTCACCTCGCAATAGCTCTGCCGCTGCCGAGAAATGCGCTCCACCACCGCGGAGAAGAAACCGCTGCCGGAGAAGATGCTTACGGTGGCGCCGCTCGCCCAGTCCAGCACGGGCCCGTCCAGCACGGGCGAGTCGAGCACGGTCACACAGTCACAGGTCGAGTCGTGGACGGTTGACTCTTGACTACGTGGCCATAGGTGGACCCTACCAGTCAGAGCACATAACCCCAGTGTCCTAACCAAACCTCAGCCTAACTAACAGCCAACTAGCCACGTAAATGGTGTGTCACATGGGAGCTATTTTTTCCAACGCAGATGTCGCATGAGAGCTATTACAGCGAACAACGTCGCATGAGAGACAATTCGCACCAACGACGTCGCATGGGAGCTATTTGCCCGAAAGTGACGGCTTCGGTTGGTGGTTTGGATCGGGAGGGGATCCCAAGGAGGAGGAGACAGTGGGTTGGCGGTGGGGAGGAGGATCCCTAGAAAATTGGGTTTGGTCCAAAATGGACTATGGGTAGCCTATATATATGGGAAAAGAGGGAAGTTGGATCATCCGTTCAAAATCCGACGGTCGAGAATAGATAGGCTAGGAAAGTCTAAATAAGAAACGGAGATATTTTATATATATTTGGGGATGATCCGAATACAACGGTGACGACTGCCCGAGTCGGGTTCGGGACAGCTTCGGACGAGCAAGCGTGGGGTCTGAGTATTGTGTAGAGAGGTTCAAACGGCTGGGCAACAAAAGAATGGTCGGTCTTGAGAAAGGTCAACAGAGACGAGGAAGAAGCGGCAACTATCAACGGGTGCAAGTTTTTTTAGAAAACATGCGATGCAATGCTCATGATGACATGATGAAATGCAACAAACAAATAAATAACACAACTGACACGCAAAACATGGAAGGCGTCTGGAGCGTCAGTCTCGGGGCGTTACAACAGTTCATGTTGCTTACGCAATACATGGCAACCAAGAGCTAATTGAAGTTTCATACTCCTTTCTTTCCAGTTTGCAGATTTAATAATCTCCACAATTTTGTGCTCCTTTCTTTCTTTTTCTTTTGAAATTGGTTTGTGTTCCTAATTTGTATTATTGTTTTTTCTTTGTTTGCTGTAGCAATGTCGTTTTATGTACTTGATGCACTTAGCAATGAGAAGGGTTAAATAGGCAACTAGGGTCTATAGAAGTTATAACAAATTGTCAGGCTTCTCCATAAATTTAATTGTTTCTGGGAAATATGATACATGCCAAGGTGATGAAACATATGGTATACATATTAAACCATTAATCCAGGAAGGTTCACGACATGAAATCAAATTTTAGTGTTACATAGGCGCTGAATTTCCATCTAGTAGAAAGCGACAAGATACTATTTTTTGTGCACATGATAGATAGCCTCTCCTTTTTGATTGGATACTAAAATTTTGAGAGATGAAATGTCTACATTTGTTTCGATAGCAGAACAAAGCTTCACAGTTTTTAGCATTGAAGTTCTTTCCAGCAGGAGACACTATATGATTTACTTACCTGTTACACCTATATTTGTGAACAATATCCATTCCAGTGGTTTCTCCATATTAACATCGCTTTATTTAGCAGGTGTGATTTGGAAGATTTGAGATGTTGTTGTCCGAATTAAGTTAGTATACTGAATGGAACTAAATGAGGCAACTTACCATGCTCGCTAATAGTTAGATCTCTAGGAATATACGGGGATTAGAAGTTTAATGTTATGCTATGGGGTGAGAAGGTTTACCAAATTGATGTGGGTTCTTTGGGGCCTACTGTCATAGTAATATTAACCGCTGCCAGAAAATATAAAGGTCGGTATTTATATTAATGGGATGTAAGTATTGTTATGTGCATATTTATTTATACAGAAGTTAATATCAAGTGCATGTAGAGTTGCAGACTACTCGCTGTCATTTATAGGAGCAACCCAAGTTTCCAAATGAGGTGTAATAGCTATCCTGCAATTATATAAAGAACTATTTTTCTACCACATGAACCAATACTTCTGTAAATGAAAAAAGCATGTATTGCCCCAAGATGCCATTCTGGAGGAAATGGAGGAAACCCACCTGCACAATTCAAGGGTAAATGCTTCGTAAAAGAAGAACACTACAAGAAAAGGCTGAAATCACTTGAGAATCAGAAAACTGATATTTCTTATCAATTTTTTTACATTCCTTTGTTACATTTTATTGTGTGCTAAAGTTAAATACTATAGACTCAATAATTATATTGATTAATACATCAGGTACTATTTATAATGTTGCAAATGGAGCAAGGAAGTATAAAGGTAAGGGAAGAACTTCTGTCCCAAGTGTGAAAAGGAACCTAATCGGACATATCGAGGGTGCATCTCATTATTTAGGAAGTAATTTTTCATGTACTGACGTATGTAAGCCACATTATGTAGCGGGCTCCCCTACTGTTCCAAGGTAAAAAAAACATGTCATATTAATTGTAGCACAAACTTAAGCTAGAGATATGTGATTTGAGTGCAGCAACAACTTGCACGTTTTAGGCACACGCAAATCAAGAAAATATGTGGATAGCAACTGATATTTCAGTTCATATTAGATGACTATACCTCAAGTATTGCTACCAACATTACTATGTATAAAATATTTTTAGATTAAGAAAACAATTCGTCAGTATTGCATGCAAATGTTGAATGGGAGCCTTTTCTACTATATGATGCTCTATACTATTCACTATCTACTACATTCCACAGTATATATAATTCTTATTTTACCGTAATTAACATAAATATTTTATGGTTTTTAGTAGAAGTATGTTGCTGACAATATATTATTGTGCAGGACACCAAAAAGACTAGGAAAGGAACACCTTTTGTGTTGTATTCAGATGAAGAGTTGGAAAGTAAGGTTAGTCCGGATAAAGATGAATTCTTCCAAGAATTAAAACCTAAGAGAGATTGTAAAATAACTCTTAGATATGGCAGTGCTGACCTAATACCAGAAAAAAATATTGATGTTGGACATGCAGGAATCAAAGGAACTGAGATCAGTCAAAGATCATAGGAATTCAAGAGATTCATAAAGGGAATCAAAAGACAAGTCGAACATGGATGAATATTTAGCAACATTTAGGATGTAACAGAACGTACTGGAACATCAGATTTTTACTTTATATATACTTTGTTGTTAATTAGTCTCTTTCCTTTATGTCGGCAAATTACTAAAATGCCTTATATCTTGAGTAGATGTTAGCTTTATATCTTCAATAAATGTCTAAAACAATTTAATCTTGGCGACCATATTCAACATGCGTCAAACTCATAGTGAACCAAATCAAAAAACAACATAATGTATTTGTTACAAAAATACCAGGAAATAATCATATACATACCCACTAATCTATTTGGAATATTTAATGATAACAAAATATAATGTAGCATATGCCGGTGATCAAAGAATCCAAATGTGCAAATACACAAAGGAAAATAGGTAAACTTTGCTACCTGAGCAACCAATCTCAAACGTGCGATACCAGAATCTAATGTTAGTGAATTGGACATCATTAGCAAGGCCAAAAATGAAAGAGCTACTACAGCTGACAATCTCAATAAGCTAGCCCGTGCATCGCACGGGTTGACGACTAGTACAAATAACATGTCACGATGATTGCAACGGAGGAGTGATGTACCATAGCATACTGTATAGGCTCACCGTTGCCCCTCCTTTTTTTGCAATGTTCCATGAAATTGCCACATACATCTTGTACATTTTCATTGTGTAACCCTATCTGCAAGTTGACACGGCTAATTTCAAACATCTCTACATGATACTACATTGCATATCCCTTGCGCATATTTAAACCACCAATTAACGATTGTGTGCGTACCATAAACTAGCCATGACACTGTATGCTGGACTAGCAGGCACTCTAAGGGAGCCTAATGTAGTGCACTGGAATTCCTACATGCCACCTACATTTTGTGTAATGTACTGCCCCTGTTCCAAAATATATGTCTTTGTAGAGATTCCAGTATGGACCACATACAGATGTATATAGATGCATTTTTGAGTGTAGATTCACTCATTTTGCTCCGTATGTAGCCTATAGTGGAATCTCTAGAAAGACTTATATTTAGGAACGGAGGTACGAGGTAGTATCATGTATGACATCTACATATCTAATTTAGCAGCCAGTAGTAGAAATCATTGTCTGCACAAAGGGATTACTGGTCGAAAATCCTAGTAAAGCACGCTGGCAGGCACAGAACAATACAAGAGAGAGAGAGAGAGACGCGCTTACAAGATCATAGCAATGCCTCAGTACAGGATCTTGGTTGGCCAAGCTGTTAGATCCAGAAGAAACATTGTCCTTGTAGTTTTTGCCAGCTGCATAACAGGTAACAGCGACCGGTTAGTATATTTAAAGTACATTGGGCAGGTGATGCTGGATAGGTTTAAAGGTGACAAGTACCTAGGCCGTGGCGGGTGCTTGGCATCTCTCCAGACGGTGGGAATCAGGTTAGAAACGTCGAGGGTGATGACGCTGCGCTGGCTGTCGGGGTCCGGTAAGGAGATCTAGAACCGTCGAGTAGGGTGTTTGTGGAGCGGCTCCGATAGGATGGACTACGGTGTGGGCGAAGTGGATATGTTGCCGTGGACGAGGGCGTAGGTGAAGCTGCTCCTGTGGTTGGGTTAAGGATGGTGTCGACGACGCGGATCTGTGGCCATGGACGGGGCGTCAGAAGCTGCTCCGGTGGTTGGGTTAAGGATGGTGTCGACGATGTGGATCTGCGGCCATGGACGGGGCGTCAGAAGCTGCTCTGGTGGTTGGGTTAAGGGTGTTGTCGACAATGCGGATCTGCGGCCGTGGACGGGGCGTCAGAAGCTGCTCCAGTAGGTTGGATGAGGGTGCGAGGAAGTGGATCTGAGGCCGTGGACTTGTGAGTTGGCAAAGCGGCCCCGGTAGGGTTGAGAATGGTATAGGCGAACCTACTCCGGTAGGGTTGATGGTGTCGGCGAAGCGGCTCCGGTAGGGTTGAGAAAGGTGTCGGCGAAGCGGCTCCGGTAGGGTTGCGGAAGGTGTCGACGAAGAGGATCAGAGGCCATCGACGGGGGCGTCGGTGGGGCGGCTCCGCGGGGTGTGGACGAAGTGTCTGCGGTGGGGAGTACGAATGAGCCGCTGCAGATGCGCGGCGGTTGACGAGAGTACCGGCGAAGCAGATCCGGCGCTGTGGACAAGGCCGGCACTGAATGGGCTGTGGTACAGTGGTGGATGAGCTGTCTACTTGTTTCTAGGGGAGGTGGGTGGGGTAGATACGGCCGCAGAAGCAGATCTGGCGAGGTGGACGCCGCTGCCAGTGAATGGGCTATGGTACGCCGGTGGATGAGCAGTCTAGGGTTTCGAGAGGGGAGGGGAGAAAGGGCGATGAAGTACGGACAGCGTGATGTTAGATGCTCTGGTGTTGTGGAGTTAGTCGTTTTTGAGGGAGAGGGAGAGGAAATGGGGGTGCCGTGTAGTGGGGGAACCGGAAGTTACCAAACCAGCCCCGACCTATCATGTAGATGAGGGCGGTATTGTAATTGTTGGTCTCCGTGCACCAAGGACAAAAGGGGGATTTCGCATGCCAAAGACTAAGGTGGCGGAAATTTTAGAAGGCGGGAGATTTTGCCGCCCGCGGGATCATTCTTATCTAGTTTCAACTAATTTTGGACCGTGCTAGCGGGAAGCTCATGCTAGACTGTGTACACGGGGCACGGGTCAGCAGTTAATAACTGGTGTGAAGTCCACCCTAGAAAAAAGACAATAACTCGGGATGATGCGCCGATAACTTGGACGTTCACACGGGCGTGGCCAATCGTACAGGTGTAGTGGCGCGTTCACAAAAAAAGGGAACAAACGCTCAGCCTATGTATTTCTCGTGTAAATAGATAATTTAGTGCCATTGGTTATTTACTTTAAACATAATGCATTGACGTGTTAGTGTAGAGGCGCACAAAAAGAAATGGATATTGTAGTCAGCTACTTAAAAGTGTTACCTCATATGATTACATAGCCTCCATTTCTTAAATTGCGTACCCGTAGAATTCATATATGTATATTACATATATTACTTCAAAATAGAAACTTAAATCATCCAAGACTAATGAATTTGAATGCAAGAGTAACAACGGTGCATGTACATGATAGCTACATTGGTTGTTCGAAGAAACATGACTGTAACTTTGGCACGCTCAACTGAAAAGGTTTATTTAAATAGAAAAAATGTTATATGTGAGTGTCCAATCTTTATAGCGTTGAATCGATATTGTACCTTTGGCCATGATACGAAGTAGATATTGACTTATGTTCAAGTGATGCACGTCCACGATCGCTAGATAGTGATACGTGAATGAATTGTGCAATCTCTCTCACACGCTTACATATCTCATTTCCCTGTGGGCATCGGAATCACACACGCGCACTTCGTGTATTTCTCTCCCTCCGTCAGGGTTAAATTCGTCTTTCTACCCTGTCCTACAAGTCTCTCACACAGAAACACACACGCTCTCTATCTCTAACACGCCCACCCCTTTAATTCCGCCCACCCACAGCCACTAATGTCTCAAAGTATAATAATGTCTCTCACACATATGCTATCTACCTATCCCTTAATATAGCTAGATATGTGTCACACAAACTCCTTCTCCCTACTAGCAAGATGCGCATGCGTTACACGGAACATCAAGATGCATTTGTATGAGAAGTTTATCTTGTGGGAGAAAAGGATGAACGAGGGAATGCCTTATTTGCAAATGCAGAGAGGGGTGTGCGTATCTTTTTGCAAAATTGGCAAAGTTTCCTTCCTGTCCGTTGGATATAAATCGAATGGCCTATATTGCAGGATGGTAGGAACACCATCATCACCAACTCTATTTTTTTT
>NC_041384.1:753801990-753827940 GCF_002162155.2 Triticum dicoccoides
CCTCGATCTTGATACTAATCTATTTACTGGCTTCTCTCTCAAACATACACACACACACACTACCCGGCACTGAAGGAGTAGGGTGGCACATCGATCTTGATAATAATCTATCTATTCCTCTTTCAAACACACACACACACACACACACACACACACACACACTCGCTAGTTGTGCCTCTGTGCCTACCGCACACACTCTCGATACGTCTTTCTCTCCACCCCCAACAATGACAGCAGAAAGGTGACAACTCGATCTGATCATAATCTGTCAATTGGTTTCTCTCTCAAACATTGTGTCTCGGTGCCTCGCTCGGTAGCCCCCTCGATATGTAGACTTCTCGCGCGCGCACAACTGTAGTGACGATGACGCTGAACCCAGTGTGACTTGTTTTTACCGGCCTCATGTGATAGTTTTCACCCTGTTTTCTGTTAATTAACAAGGCAACCTTTTCTTTGTTACTACTAGTGAATCTGAAATCATTCGGGGCAGACATAAAATATATCACTTCAACCCAATTATCGCAGCAACTATTTTAAAAGAAATTAGCTAGCTGCCTGTGCGTTGCACGGAACATCAAGATGCATTTGTATGAGTAGTTTATCTTGTGAGAGAAAAGGTTGAATGAGGGAAGGCCTTATTTGCGAACGTGGAGAGACGTGTGGGTATATTTTTGCAAAATTGTCATAATTTCTTTCCTATCCATTAGATATAAATCCGACGGCCTATATTGCAGGATGACACGCACACCATCATCACCAACTCTGTTTTCTACTCCCTCCGTCCGAAAATACTTGTCATCAAAATGGATAAAAAGAGATAAACTAAAATACGTCTAGATATATTTCCTTTTTTGCATTTTGATGACAAGTATTTCCGGACGGAGGGAGTATTTGTCTTTTTAGAGATTTCAACAAGTGACCATGACCGGACCTTACCAACATACTCAAAAAAGTAGTCCATAATTTTGATGTTACCCTCTTTTCTTGGCGGTGCAGTGCCATCTGGATACCTCATAAATAAATCAAGGACAAATCTGACCCCTTCCTGAAAAGACATACGGAGCAAAATGAGTGAATCTACACTCTAAAATATGTCTACATACACATCCGTATGTGGTAGTCCATTTGAAATCTGAAAAAGACAAATATTTAGGAACGAATGGAGTATATATAAGAGTAGACATGGAGATATATCTCCAGCATGGTCTACAACAAAAATGTGTTGGGCTGGTTAGCGCAGGATGCTCGCAACGCGATGACTTGAGTTCGAATTCTGTCTTTTAACTTTATATTTTTATATTATTGATTACTATACTTATTTAATATATACTTCTTTCGCTACTGTACTAACAGTGGAACCCACAGAGTACTTAGAATACAAGATTAAGGATGGACTTGTTTCTTTTTAACTTTCTGTACAAAGCTGTAGCCACCCTGCAAGTCACGTGTACACTGTACATGCAATTAAATTTTTATAGAGGGACAATCATACAGGAAATTAACTCAAATGGATTGAATTTCACTCTATTATTTGCAGCATAAAGAGCATCTCCAACGGCAGCCGACAAATTTCCTCCCGCTTCCTTAAGCAGAGGACGACATCAAACGCCAGCGGCATATATTTTTACAACTCTAACCAACCAGATGAAATTCGTGCAAACACGGACTGATTTCATATAAGCATGAAGGATTTCGTATAAAAAAGCCGGATCTTCATATAAACATGATGGATTTCATTACATTTACATGAACTAAGAGGTGCCAATCCGGCTCTCTTGTATAATTAATACTCCCTCCATCCGGAAATACTTGTCCTAGAAATGGATGTATTTAGACTTATTTTAGTTCTAAATGGCCGCCCGCGGATCCCTTTCTCTTCCTCATGTCCGTCAGAAACTTGCGGGGTCCACGAAGGTCCTCGGAAGAGACGAAGCACCAAAGAAACCACCTGAATCCGCGGTCGTCGCCTCGGCGGTGGCCTTCATGGGTCCCATGTGGTGGCGGCCTCCCGTGTTCTACTTCTCCTTGATGATGGCGGCGGACACGGAGAAGCTGGCCACCAACTCATCGCTCTCCACGCACCCGGCTTCTGTCTTTGCCTGCGTGGCGCTGCCACAGGCACGGGAGGCGCGGCCACCGCAGACACTGGTGGTGTGGTATGACGCGGCAGCGACGGCGCCCGTACCGGCGTGCTCGCCGCCGTGCCGGTGTGGAGCAACTCGCCACTCCTCATCGAGCTGAACTGGAGCGGCGAGTTGCTGAACCACGCGCCTGCTTGAGGCGGCAACTGGCTCCGTCGGGCCAAGCGAGGTTGGTGAAGCACCGATAAGCCTCGCCCGTATCTGGAGGGCTCGGCGGGCCACCCAGCCGAGTAATATGCCAGAGAACGGCTCATCGGAAGCCATCGGAAGAGTGGAGAAAATGGTGAAGGAGGAGATGGGGGAGCGGCGGAGGGGTGCGATTCTTGCCCGCTGTCTGTCTGGCCTCGTGTAAATAGAGGGCGGACGGTAGGAGCTTGGCCGGCGTCTGGCCTCGTTTAAACTAAGGGCGGACGGGAGGAGCTCGGCCGGTGTTGCGTTTAATTCCGGCCCGCTCATGAACGGACGTGTGGCCGGAGTAGGATTCTCGGTTTGCATGCGGGTTTAACGGAGGGGTTTAATGGAGGCGCCGGGCGTGCAGCGGGTGGTGCAGTACTATTCGATTTGACAGCAGTAATGAGCCGTCAAATCATAAAGGCCCTCGCCTCTCGTGAAACCGACCGAGCTAGACTGCCCCGCCCTCTAGCCTTTTAAAAAATGTATATACTCCACTTTTATACAGTAGAAATATCGATGGATTGCGCCATGGAGCAAAACGTGAAATGAAAAAAAAAGGTGGTACATATAGAGAGCGCTCGTCGCCAAATTATGCATATAGTACTATTAAAAAGGCTTGTCACAATAATGGTGTCCAGCACAAGTGCACAAACACCCCTCAAATAAAACTAAGCACCCTGGAATTCTTTGACAAAACTAAGCACCCTGAAATTCTTTGACAACTAAACTGCTGGCTATATGATGTTGGCCATATATATTGTACGTATATAATGTGAAGAAAAGTGTGGTAGTACTATACCAACTAAAAGATGAAATGTAAGAAATACTAGTATGTACGTACTGAAGAGTTAAAGTAACAAGAAGAAACATAACATAGTTCTGCTGGGGGCTCGGCACAACACACCCCTCAAATTAAATTAAGCACACCTGAAAATAAACTTTGCAACAATTCCGGTAGACACTGCATTAGAACAACCATGAGCAACGACACTGCCACCTTACCCGGTGTCCTCGTCCACGTCCTCGACTTCTTCCTTGTCCCTCTTCCTCTTGGCCGATACTTATTTTCTTGAACCGCACACTTGGTTGTTGGTCTTCATCCAACCCTTGTAGATATTGAAGCAAAGGTAGCCATCCATTGCAGCGTAGTGGATGTGGTCTATATCTAGTACATTCCGCTGCCATGCATTACGATGAAACGTGTATGGAGGTTTCTCCAGTTTACCGTACGAAGGATGAACCATGGCTCCCTGCCAGGGTCAGCATTGAAGGCTGACGAGAAGACACCAGCCGATTCTTCTGGAGGTCGAAGGTGTTGCCTACAACGAGGCCTATCCGATGCAGGACTTCTTTGTCGTTACCAAAGTCTACAGTAACGAATTTGACTAGGTTGCTCTTGAGGAAGTCCTTAAAATCCTGGCACTCAACGTCGGCATGGCATATGTGGTAGACCAAGCATAAGTCATGCACGCAAACCTGGATCACGGCGGGCTTCTTACTCTCTTCGTGCTTTAGATCCTTCTCTCGTCCCAGGACTGTGGTGTACTCAACATCTAGCCCAGCGACCCACTCATCATCTGAGTCTTCGAACATGCGTCTAAAGCGAGAAAGGCATCCTTTCACCGTCGCGGAAGAACGGGTGTAGATGACGTCGAACTCATCACCGGTGATGGTTCTAACCTTGTACTCACCACCGATCGGGGAGATTTGGGACGCCATGGATTTGGGAGGAGGGTTAGGATTAGTGGAACTGCCGTAATGTGAATGGACGGGATGACTAGGAGCGAACCGCCGTAGTATTGAAGGACGTGCGGGGACGAGTAGGAGCGAACTGCCAGCATGCGAATGGCAGGGTAGTGGCTTTCCATTCTCCCATGATACGGGCTTCCGAGAGCCCTTGGATCTGAGATTGAACGGTTGCATGGCGTGATTCTAGACCTATGGGTGAATATCCTATCCTGGAGGGTTATTCTGCAAATTTTCAGCAACTTAGCATGCGACCGTTTGATCTCAGATCCAAGGGCAGCCAGCAGCCCGTATCGTGGTCGCGCCTACCACGACCGTCGCGTCGCTCGTTTGGTCGCGCCCTTGGAGATTTAACACTGTGCGTTAGGCTATCTGATGTTGGCATGTCATACATAGTCATCACTTAGTCACTCATACTACAACAAGGTTTTGGCTATAAGGTTGGCTATAAGTGTATTTTTTTCACTTGTCTCTATCTCTTTCTTCGTACTCCCTCTGTCCCATAATATAAGAATGTTTTTGACACTAGTGTAGTGCCAAAAATGTTCTTATATTTTGGGACACAGGGAGTACTAGTATTTATTGCATTTGCCAAGGAGTGACCTCTTCCAATGAAATGGTGTTGCTAAGTTTGCTTCATTTAATTAGCTATAGACTCAAAATTGTCTTTTCACCTAGGTACACACGCTTAGCACCGTTTCTTCCCTGGGTCACCAAACTAGTCTCTCTCTTCTTGATTAACTTGCCACATCAGACTTTATGCCTATGTGGCAAGCTTAAGCACCTGTAGGAGCAAGTAAGTACAATAGTGCGCTTTACATGGCATTTTTGCATATGTGGAGGAAAGAGAGGCAAGGAAAAAGTGGAGAAGTGGGCTCTCATGCAAGAGCCAGCCTCTCCTACATGGTGGAGCATTGGGAGAGGCACCTGTATGGAGGTGGTCAGGAATCGGGAGACTCACGCCGGTCGTAGCGCCGCAGTTAAAATGATAATGGCAAGTCAAATCACGGGCCCCACCTGTCCAGCAGTAACTCGCTGTCAAATCACACAGCCCTACGTTTGCAGTAGCCTACTCCCTCGTCTTCTTGCATCTCTGTCGAACCGACTAGGCGGAACTGCCCCGCCTACCGCGCAGGAAAAGCCCGCGCAGTATACTCCCTCCGTCTAGGTGACCAAGGTGGAGAGGAAAACGAGAGAACTTAATGTTTAGTATTTGCTAAGGCTGGTTGTAATGGTACTAGCCTTAGCAAATAATAAAGAAAGAGAGAGAGTTGAGTACTATGTGTCATACATGGCAATACATAAAGTACTACATGATACTAATATATGATACATGGCGCAGGAGTACTACGTATTATTAATATAGTTTTGCTAGAACTCATCTAGATGAGATATAATTTGGTCTCATTCATCTTTTATAGCCATTGGATGTGATGCTATATAAGATGCGTGTGTGCCGACGTGGGTTGTATTTGTTCTTGTGCAACGAACTGACCACTGCATGTCATGTTTGATAGTCTCAAGTCATTAAAAGAATACAAGCCCCACATCTCTTCTTGGTTGATTCCTCTATTTATGTCAAAAAATAAGAAACAACGTGAGAGTTAATGCACCATGCCTATGTGTTTACTATTTGGTTTTCGTAAGATGACTTAATACTCACCTAGACGGAGGGAGTATTCGATTTGACAGCGGGCGGCGCAGTTCCCGATACGGCTTTAATGCAGACGAGGGAGGGAGTAGCGGTTCCTGATATGTTGAACGGCCAATGCATCATCCTTCAATTAATGCATGAGGGAAGTAATGGGAGGAGGTCTGGGAAAAGAGGCTGCACGATGTGAATGCAACGCAGTTTGCCCTCATATAAAGGCGCCCCTCCATTCCAATGCATCTACCACATCGTACTCACCTAAGCATTTTCCTAAGCACCTACACTAAGCGCAAAAGAGCTCACTCCAGACCCATGGCGGCGATGCACGTGAGCGGCCAGTGGCTGCGCCAGATGGTCCACGACGCCGGCCTGCGGCATGGCGCCGAGGATCGTCTCCAGACGGTGTTGGAGACCGGTTGGTGGATAGCCGCCGTCGATGCCAACTACGACTCTCAGTTGGACCAGATGATTGTTGCCACCAGTAACAAGTTCACCGTCCTCAAGAAGCTTGCGGACAACATCGCCGTACTCCTCCAGCCCGCGCGCCCAGGCTCCTTATTGCCTGCCACCCTAATCGGCCTCCATGGCCAGAACCTCTTTCAAGCACTGGTGGCCCTGCGACTGCCCGCCGACGCCACGAAGAATGTCCACCTGGAGGTCGCGCTGGCCGCAAGGCGCCTCGCCCTGTAAGAATTCGTCGACCTACACATCCACGTGTATCAGCAAATCATGTACATAGGTATCTACAAGGCCAGTGAGGATGCTACGACGTTGGCCTTCCTCAACCGGCTGGAAGCCTTGGATGCTTTTGCTGAGAAGCACCTCGACCTCGCCACAAAAGCCGCCGCTCCTTAGCCGCCGGTCGGTGGCCCGGCGCACTAAGTTGAGGAGGAGGAGGTCGTACGTTCGTGGATCCATCTTTCTTCTTGCCTTCTGTAACCACCACTGCGATCGCATCATCGTGGCCTTAATTCTTATTGTGTTGTTGCATTCTCGTTCCAATCAATACCGACATGTGCGATCCCTTTGCTTAATTATATGCATCACTGTAACTAGTACTCCATCCGTCAATTTATAAGTTGTGCTTACCTTTTCCATCAACTTCGTGCAGCGCGCGGGCATCTTACTAGAAACACTAGAATATGTCTATATAATCCGTATGTGATAGTCCATTTGAAATCTAAAAAAAGACAAATATTTAGGTACGGAGGGAGTAATATATTAGGAGTATATCAAAACAATAGTGATTTATTTCAAGTTTGTGAAAATACTACTATTCTACTACTTTGGATCCGCCGCAACGGACGGGCACATTGCTGGTAAAAGGAAAAGGCATGCCGTGTTTGCGTCGCACCCCCACACGCCTGGGAATCGGGAGTACAGCACGGCCCGTCTGGCACGACACATAGCTTAGGGAAGGCGTGTTTCCTAGCATTTTCACTTTCATGTGGGACCGCCGTTGAGCAAACCGACACCCCGCCCGCCGCCGGGTTGGAAAACAGAAACGAGGGGAAGATCTAGCTGTAGCACGGAAGCCAAGAAATTTGGTGTCAGACGGGGCTCGTTGATAGAGTAGGAGCATTCCGTACTAGTACTACTCCTACTAGTACCAAGTTTGTACTCCTAATACTATATTACTAGTACTACCACTATACAACTAGTAGGTACGTGCACAGCACAACATTGTAGGAACAAAAAACGGGAAGATCTTGTTTTGGGTGATTTATCTTTTTTTCAATCAACGTAGTATGAATAATATGATGTGGGGGCACCCATGAAGCTTATGTGGCTTGGTTGCATGGCTACGGAAGGTTAGAGAAAAATAAATAGATAATGTGTTTAGAGTGCACTCCACTAAATAGATATACTTTGGGTCCATTGCAACGGACCGGCACATCTATATCTATACCCCCTATATAGTGTGTGAAAAACTTTGAAAGTTGGTCGTTGGATGAAGCCAATCCGACGGTACAAAGATGGCAAATCCGAGCACTACTGGCTGTTGGATATCATCCACCAGATTCTGCCACATGTATAATCTAGAAGACTCCATGGTTGGACTTAATTCATGACTACCTTTGCCACAACTAAGCCTAGGCAAAGTTATTAGTTCTTCAAAATGAGAGCCACAAGTTGGCAAGCCTAAGGGAATCTTGCCACATTTTTTGTGTGTATGTCATGTGGGGCCTTAGTGTGGCTTGCCTAAGGTGTGGCTTGAACCAAACACTCACCTAAGTTAATCAAACTTGCCTAACCTTACATTCCACCAGATTTTGCCACATGTTAGAATCCAGAAAGCTCCACATGTAGAAGCATAATGCACAAACCACCAGAATCTCATGCGTGCAATGCACGTGTACCTTACTAGTACTAGTTGGTAGTAGTAAGAAACAAACTCCAGTTTTGGCACGAGCTCGTACTGCGGGAGCACCACAAGGCCTGCCCCAGGAGTTACATTTCCCTCTCAGGGCCCACGGGACCGAACTTCAGTGGCTTAGTGCCCGGCCTATGAGTCAATGACATGCAGACCTTAAATGCGGCCGGCCCACATGTCATTCTCATGGTGGTGGCGTGGTTCGCGACTCACTCATTCAAGATGAACTGGCCGGTGGTGGCGTGGCCGTGGCGATGGTGCCACAGCTGGGCGTCAGGGCATTACGAGGCGTAGATGGCCACACCGGCGGGTACTACCTGTAGTACATAAGTACTCCAGCTGAGGATTGATGCCCGGGACGAAATGTGTCACAGCCGCTGGATGAAAATTCGATGGTGCAGGAGTACGGATCGGAGCACAGCAACGGAGCAGGCAAACCGCGTCCAATTGGGTGTGTCTGTGGTAGAAAGTTGATGGTCGCCGCAGTTCAGCTGGCCCTCATGTCATGCACACAAAGGCAGAGGAGCGGTGGGGCCGAGAGGGATGAGGGGCATGTCGGGGGGATGAGGATCCCCTGACGCGAACAATCCTACCATTCTGTCACTGACATGTGGGACCCATAAGCATGGGTCCCACCTGTCAGCGAAGGAAAGGTAGGGCAAGGCAGTGATAGCCATGTCAGAGGATCCATGTCCACGTCGGGGGACGTCGTGCCGTGGGTTGGAGCGGCGTCGTGGGAATCGCGTGTAGGTGTGGCAGTGCTAGAAACAAGAAACGTGATGGTCGCCGTGGTTCAACTTCCATGGACAAGCTGTCATGTCTGCTGACACATGTATATCAAAACTAGAGTGTTTATATTTCAAGCACGTGAACAAGTATTATTCTACTACTTTGGATCCATTACAACGCACGGGCCAGCACATTGGTAGTAGTAGTGTCCATCTCTATCTCTAGATGTTAGGGAACGCAGTAATTTCAAAAATTTCCTACGCACAAGCAAGATCATGGTGATGCATAGCAACGAGAGGGGAGAGTGTTATCTACGTACCCTCGTAGATCGCAACGGAAGCGTTGACGCAACGTAGAGGAAGTAGTTGTACGTCTTCCCGATCCGACCGATCCAAGCACCGTTACTCCGGTACCTCCGAGTTCTTAGCACACGTACAGCTCGATGACGCTCCCTGGGCTCCGATCCAGCAAAGCTTCGGCGATGAGTTCCGTCAGCACAACGGCGTGGTGACGATGATGATGTACTACCGACGCAGGGCTTCTCCTAAGCACTACAACGATATGATCGAGGTGGAATATGGTGGCAGGGGGCACCGCACACGGCTAAGGAACGATCACGTGGATCAACTTGTGTGTCTAGGGGTGCCCCCTGCCCCCGTATATAAAGGAGCAAGGGGAGGAGGCCGGCCGGCCAGGTGTGGCGCGCCAAGGAGGAGTCCTCCTCCGAGTAGGAGTAGGACTCCTACTAGGAGGGGGAAAGAGGTGGAGAGGGAGAAGGAAAGGGGGGGCGCCGCCCCCCTCTCCTAGTCCAATTCGGACCAGGGAGGAGGTGGCGTGCGGCCCACCTCTGGCAGCCCCTCTCTCTCTCCACTAAAGCCCATATGGCCCATTACTTCTCCCGGTAGGGTTCTGGTAACCCTCTGGCTCTCCGGTTTTCTCCGAAATCACCCGGAACACTTCCGGTGTCCGAATACAGCCGTCCATTATATCAATCTTTATGTCTCGACCATTTCGAGACTCCTCATGATGTCCGTGATCACATCCGGGACTCTGAACTAACTTTGGTACATCAAAATGCATAAACTCATAATAACTGTCATCGTAATGTTAAGCGTGCGGACCCTACGGTTCGAGAACAATGTAGACATGACTGAGACACATCTCCGGTCAATAACCAATAGCGGGACCTGGATGCCCATATTGGCTCCTACATATTCTACGAAGATCTTTATCGGTCAGACCGCATAACAACATACGTTGTTCCCTTTGTCATCGGTATGTTACTTGCCCGAGATTCGATCGTCGGTATCCAATACCTAGTTCAATCTCATTAACGGCAAGTCTCTTTACTCGTTCCGTAATACATCATCTCGCAACTAACTCATTAGTTGCAATGCTTGCAAGGCTTATGTGATGTGCATTACCGAGAGGGCCCAGAGATACCTCTCCGACAATCGGAGTGACAAATCCTATTCTCGAAATACGCCAACCCAACATCTACCATTGGAGAAACCTGTAGAGCTCCTTTAGAATCACCCAGTTACGTTGTGACGTTTTGTAGCACACAAAGTGTTCCTCCGGTAAACGGGAGTTGCATAATCTCATAGTCATAGGAACATGTATAAGTCATGAAGAAAGCAATAGCAACATACTAAACGATCGGGTGCTAAGCTAATGGAATGGGTCATGTCAATCAGATCATTCAACTAATGATGTGACCTCGTTAATCAAATAACAACACTTTGTTCATGGTTAGGAAACAAAACCATCTTTGATTAACGAGCTAGTCAATTAGAGGCATACTAGTGACACTTAGTTTGTCTATGTATTCACACATGTATTATGTTTCCGGTTAATACAATTCTAGCATGAATAATAAACATTTATCATGATATAAGGAAATAAATAATAACTTTATTATTGCCTCTAGGGCATATTTCCTTCTGCCTCCCACTTGCACTAGAGTCAATAATCTAGATTACACAGTAATGATTCTAACACCCATGGAGCCTTGGTGTTGATCATGTTTTGCTCGTGGAAGAGGCTTAGTCAATGGGTCTGCAACATTCAGATCCGTATGTATCTTGCAAATCTCTATGTCTCCCACCTGGACTAGATCCCGGATGGAATTGAAGCGTCTCTTGATGTGCTTGGTTCTCTTGTGAAATCTGGATTCCTTTGCCAAGGCAATTGCACCAGTATTGTCACAAAAGATTTTCATTGGACCCGATGCACTAGGTATTACACCTAGATCGGATATGAACTCCTTCATCCAGACTCCTTCATTCGCTGCTTCCGAAGCAGCTATGTACTCCGCTTCACATGTAGATCCCGCTACGACGCTTTGTTTAGAACTACACCAACTGACAGCTCCACCATTTAATGTAAACACGTATCCGGTTTGCGATTTAGAATCGTCCGGATCAGTGTCAAAGCTTGCATCAACGTAACCGTTTACAATGAGCTCTTTGTCACCTCCATATACGAGAAACATATCCTTAGTCCTTTTCAGGTATTTCAGGATGTTCTTGACCGATGTCCAGTGATCCACTCCTGGATTACTTTGGTACCTCCCTGCTAAGCTTATAGCAAGGCACACATCAGGTCTAGTACACAGCATTGCATACATGATAGAGCCTATGGCTGAAGCATAGGGAACATCTTTCATTTTCTCTCTATCTTCTGCAGTGGTCGGGCATTGAGTCTGACTCAACTTCACGCCTTGTAACACAGGCAAGAACCCTTTCTTTGCTTGATCCATTTTGAAATTTTTCAAAATCTTGTCAAGGTATGTGCTTTGTGAAAGTCCAATTAAGCGTTTTGATCTATCTCTATAGATCTTTATGCCTAATATGTAAGCAGCTTCACCGAGGTCTTTCATCAAAAAACTCTTATTCAAGTATCCCTTTATGCTATCCAGAAATTCTATATCATTTCCGATCAGTAATATGTCATCCACATATAATATCAGAAATGCTACAGAGCTCCCACTCACTTTCTTGTAAATACAGGCTTCTCCGAAAGTCTGTATAAAACCAAATGCTTTGATCACACTATCAAAGCGTTTATTCCAACTCCGAGAGGCTTGCACCAGTCCATAAATGGATCGCTGGAGCTTGCACACTTTGTTAGCTCCCTTTGGATCGACAAAACCTTCTGGTTGCATCATATACAACTCTTCTTCCAGAAATCCATTCAGGAATGCAGTTTTGACATCCATCTGCCAAATTTCATAATCATAAAATGCGGCAATTGCTAACATGATTCGGACAGACTTAAGCATCGCTACGGGTGAGAAGGTCTCATCGTAGTCAACCCCTTGAACTTGTCGAAAACCTTTTGCGACAAGTCGAGCTTTGTAGACAGTAATATTACCGTCAACGTCTGTCTTCTTCTTGAAGATCCATTTATTCTCAATTTCTTGCCGATCATCGGGGAAGTCAACCAAAGTCCATACTTTGTTCTCATACATGGATCCCATCTCAGATTTCATGGCTTCAAGCCATTTTGCGGAATCTGGGCTCACCATCGCTTCTTCATAGTTCGTAGGTTCATCATGATCCAGTAGCATGAATTCCAGAACTGGATTACCGTACCACTCTGGCGCGGATCTCACTCTGGTTGATCTACGAGGTTCAGTAGTATCTTGTCCTGAAGTTTCATGATCATTATCATCAACTTCCTCACTTGTTGGTGTAGGTGTCGCAGAAACAGTTTTCTGTGATGTACTACTTTCCAATAAGGGAGCAGGTACAGTTACCTCGTCAAGTTCTACTTTCCTCCCACTCACTTCTTTCGAGAGAAACTCCTTCTCCAGAAAGTTTCCGAATTTAGCAACAAAAGTCTTGCCTTCTGATCTGTGATAGAAGGTGTATCCAATAGTTTTCTTTGGATATCCTATGAAGACACATTTCTCTGATTTGGGTTCGAGCTTATCAGGTTGAAGCTTTTTCACATAAGCATCGCAGCCCCAAACTTTCAGAAACGACAACTTTGGTTTCTTGCCAAACCACAGTTCATAAGGCGTCGTCTCAACGGATTTTGATGGTGCCCTATTTAACGTGAATGCGGCCGTCTCTAGAGCGTATCCCCAAAACGATAGCGGTAAATCAGTAAGAGACATCATAGATCGCACCATATCTAGTAAAGTACGATTACGACGTTTGGACACACCATTACGCTGTGGTGTTCCGGGTGGCGTGAGTTGCGAAACTATTCCACAATTTTTCAAATGTACACCAAACTCGTAACTCAAATATTCTCCTCCACGATCAGATCGTAGGAACGTTATTTTCTTGTTACGATGATTTTCAACTTCACTCTGAAATTCTTTGAACTTTTCAAATGTTTCAGACTTATGTTTCATTAAGTAGATATACCCATATCTGCTTAAATCATTTGTGAAGGTGAGAAAATAACGATATCCGCCACGAGCCTCAACATTCATCGGACCACATACATCTGTATGTATGATTTCCAATAAATCTGTTGCTCTCTCCATAGTACCGGAGAACGGTGTTTTAGTCATCTTGCCCATGAGGCACGGTTCGCAAGTACCAAGTGATTCATAATCAAGTGGTTCCAAAAGTCCATCAGTATGGAGTTTCTTCATGCGCTTTACACCGATATGACCTAAACGGCAGTGCCACAAATAAGTTGCACTATCATTATCAACTTTGCATCTTTTGGCTTCTACATTATGAATATGTGTATCACTACTATCGAGATTCAATAAGAATAGACCACTCTTCAAGGGTGCATGACCATAAAAGATATTGCCCATATAAATAGAACAACCATTATTCTCTGATTTAAATGATTAACCGTCTCGCATTAAACAAGATCCAGATATAATGTTCATGCTCAACGCTGGCACCAAATAACAATTATTTAGGTCTAATACTAATCCCGAAGGTAGATGTAGAGGTAGCGTGCCGACCGCGATCACATCGACTTTGGAACCGTTTCCCACGCGCATCGCCACCTCGTCCTTAGCCAATCTTCGCTTAATCCGTAGTCCCTGTTTCGAGTTGCAAATATTAGCAACAGAGCCAGTATCAAATACCCAGGTGATACTGCGAGCATTAGTAAGGTACACATCAATAACATGTATATCACATATACCTTTGTTCACCTTGCCATCCTTCTTATCCGCCAAATACTTGGGGAAGTTGCGCTTCCAGTGACCAATCTGCTTGCAGTAGAAGCACTCAGTTTCAGGCTTAGGTCCAGACTTGGGTTTCTTCTCTTGAGCAGCAACTTCCTTGCCGTTCTTTTTGAAGTTCCCCTTCTTCTTCCCTTTGCCCTTTTTCTTGAAACTAGTGGTTTTGTTAACCTTCAACACTTGATGCTCCTTTTTGATTTCTACCTCTGCAGCTTTCAGCATCGCGAAGAGCTCGGGAATAGTCTTGTTCATCCCTTGCATATTATAGTTCATCACAAAGCTCTTGTAGCTTGGTGGCAGTGATTGGAGAATTCTGTCAATGACGCAATCATCTGGAAGATTAACTCCCAATTGAATCAAGTGATTATTATACCCAGACATTTTGAGTATATGCTCACTGACAGAACTGTTCTCCTCCATCTTGCAGCTATAGAATTTATTGGAGACTTCATATCTCTCAATCCGGGCATTTGCTTGAAATATTAACTTCAACTCCTGGAACATCTCATATGCTCCATGACGTTCAAAACGTCGTTGAAGTCCCGATTCTAAGCCGTAAAGCATGGCACACTGAACTATCGAATAGTCATCAGCTTTGCTCTGCCAGACGTTCATAACATCTGGTGTTGCTCCAGTAGCAGGCCTGGCACCCAGCGGTGCTTCTAGGACGTAATTCTTCTGTGCAGAATTGAGGATAATCCTCAAGTTACGGACCCAGTCCGTGTAATTACTACCATCATCTTTCAACTTTAATTTCTCAAGGAACGCATTAAAATTCAACGGAACAATAGCACGAGCCATCTATCTACAATCAAACATAAACAAGCAAGATACTATCAGGTACTAAGTTCATGATAAATTTAAGTTCAACTAATCAAATTACTTAAGAACTCCCACTTAGATAGACATCCCTCTAATCTTCTAAGTGATCACGTGATCCAAATCAACTAAACCATGTCCGATCATCACATGAGATGGAGTAGTTTCATTGGTGAACATCACTATGTTGATCATATCTTCTATATGATTCACGCTCGACCGTTCGGTCTCCGTGTTCCGAGGCCATATCTGTATATGCTTGGCTCGTCAAGTATAACCTGAGTATTCCGTGTGTGCAACTGTTTTGCACCCGTTGTATTTGAACGTAGAGCCTATCACACCCGATCATCACGTGGTGTCTCAGCACGAAGAACTTTCGCAACGGTGCATACTCAGGGAGAACACTTCTTGATAATTTAGTGAGAGATCATCTTATAATGCTACCGTCAATCAAAGCAAGATAAGATGCATAAAGGATAAACATCACATGCAATCATTATAAGTGATATGATATGGCCATCATCATCTTGTGCTTGTGATCTCCATCTCCGAAGCACCGTCGTGATCACCATCGTCACCGGCGCGACACCTTGATCTCCATCGTAGCATCGTTGTCGTCTCGCCAATCTTATGCTTCCACGACTATCGCTACCGCTTAGTGATAAAGTAAAGCATTACATCGCAATTGCATTGCATACAATAAAGCGACAACCATATGGCTCCTGCCAGTTGCCGATGACTCGGTTACAAAACACGATCATCTCATAAAATAAAATTTAGCATCATGTCTTGACCATATCACATCACAACATGCCCTACAAAAACAAGTTAGACGTCCTCTACTTTGTTGTTGCAAGTTTTACGTGGCTGCTACGGGCTTAAGCAAGAACCAATCTCACCTACGCATCAAAACCACAATGATAGTTTGTCAATTTGACTCCGTTTTAACCTTCGCAAGGACCGGGCGTAGCCACACTCGGTTCAACTAAAGTTGGAGAAACAGTCACCCGCAAGTCACCTTTGTGCAAAGCACGTCGGGGAAACCGGTCTCGCGTAAGCGTACGCGTAATGTCGGTCCGGGCCGCTTCATCCAACAATACCGCCGAACCAAAGTATGACATGCTGGTAGGCAGTATGACTTATATCGCCCACAACTCACTTGTGTTCTACTCGTGCATATAACATCAAACCACAAAACCTAGGCTCTGATACCACTGTTGGGGAACGCAGTAATTTCAAAAAAATTCCTACGCACACGCAAGATCATGGTGATGCATAGCAACAAGAGGGGAGAGTGTTATCTACGTACCCTCGTAGATCGCAACGGAAGCATTGACACAACGTAGAGGAAGTAGTCGTACGTCTTCTTCCCGATCCGACCGATCCAAGCACCGTTACTCCGGCACCTCCGAGTTCTTAGCACACGTACAGCTCGATGACGCTCCCCGGGCTCCGATCCAGCAAAGCTTCGGGGATGAGTTCCGTCAGCACAACGGCGTGGTGACGATGATGATGTACTACCGACGCAGGGCTTCGCCTAAGCACTACAACAATATGATCGAGGTGGAATATGGTGCAGGGGGCACCGCACACGGCTAAGGAACGATCACGTGGATCAACTTGTGTGTCTAGGGGTGCCCCCCTGCCCCCGTATATAAAGGAGCAAGGGGAGGAGGCCGGCCGGCCAGGTGTGGCGCGCCAAGGAGGAGTCCTCCTCCTAGTAGGAGTAGGACTCCTACTAGGAGGGGGAAAGAGGTGGAGAGGGAGAAGGAAAGGGGCGGCGCCGCCCCCCTCTCCTAGTCCAATTCGGACCAGGGAGGAGGTGGCGCACGGCCCACCTCTGGCAGCCCCTCTCTCTCTCCACTAAAGCCCATATGGCCCATTACTTCTCCCGGTAGGGTTCCGGTAACCCTCCGGCTCTCCGGTTTTCTCCGAAATCACCCGGAACACTTCCGGTGTCCGAATACAGCCGTCCAATATATCAATCTTTATGTCTCGACCATTTCGAGACTCCTCGTCATGTCCGTGATCACATCCGGGACTCCGAACTAACTTCGGTACATCAAAATGCATAAACTCATAATAACTGTCATCGTAACGTTAAGCATGCGGACCCTACGGTTCGAGAACAATGTAGACATGAATGAGACACATCTCCGGTCAATAACCAATAGCGGGACCTGGATGCCCATATTGGCTCCTACATATTCTATGAAGATCTTTATCGGTCAGACCGCATAACAACATATGTTGTTCCCTTTGTCATCGGTATGTTACTTGCCCAAGATTCGATCGTCGGTATCCAATACCTAGTTCAATATCGTTACCGGCAAGTCTCTTTACTCGTTCCGTAATACATCATCTCGCAACTAACTCATTAGTTGCAATGCTTGCAAGGCTTATGTGATGTGCATTACCGAGAGGGCCCAAAGATACCTCTCCGACAATCGGAGTGACAAATCCTATTCTCGAAATACGCCAACCCAACATCTACCATTGGAGACACCTGTAGAGCTCCTTTATAATCACCCAGTTACGTTGTGACGTTTGGTAGCACACAAAGTGTTCCTCCGGTAAACGGGAGTTGCATAATCTCATAGTCATAGGAACATGTATAAGTCATGAAGAAAGCAATAGCAACATACTAAACGATCGGGTACTAAGCTAATGGAATGGGTCAGGTCAATCAGATCATTCAACTAATGACGTGACCTTGTTAATCAAATAACAACACTTTGTTCATGGTTAGGAAACATAACCATCTTTGATTAACGAGCTAGTCAATTAGAGGCATACTAGTGACACTTAGTTTGTCTATGTATTCACACATGTATTATGTTTCCGGTTAATACAATTCTAGCATGAATAATAAAAATTTATCATGATATAAGGAAATAAATAATAACTTTATTATTGCCTCTAGGGCATATTTCCTTCACTAGAGGCCTTCCCTCGTTCATCCTTTTCTCTCACAAGATAGACTACTCATACAAATGCATCTTGATGTTCCGTGGAACGCACGAGGATGTTTCCTTGGGGGTCTCTCCAGCGCGGTGTGGCCGTAGTTGCAAGTTGACGCCCCTTGAGATGCCGACGTTGAGGGGCACTCGGATTTCCTCTGATGAGCAGGTAAGATGAGTTTGATCACATAGTAAATGCATTCTAAAGACTACTTCCGTGTCCATTTCCTAATTCTCCCCCTGCCCACTGTTTCACAGGTTAGGCTCGGTGCGAGTGGAGATTAGCTTGCATATGTACGGGAGGGTACCAACATCAATTTGCACAACATTTACAACGGTGACACCGTTCCTGTAGAATCTTTGTCCAACATTGGGATCAGCCATGCAACGGGCCACCACATGAATTGGTACGATGGAACCACGATGACATTGAATAAGATAGCACGAACCTTGCACATGGCGGTCAAAGGCGGACCATGCTGTCTGCGGCTGATTTGTTGCCGTACGAGTAGGAAGACGTTGTGATCCTTTCTAACTGCATCTTCACGGTGACAAACCAGGGGACTTATTTTGTATGGGACACATCCTACGATATACTCCCTCTCTCCCAGTTTATTTGTTTTGAATCTTTTTGTTTTATAAGTTTCAAATTCAAATTTAGAGCTCCCCATCACATGATGAGATTACAATGTCCATTAAATCGTTGCGTGCATGTATAGTAAAGAAACAAATCTCGAGTTTGGCACGAGTTCGTGTTGCGGGAGCACCACAAGCCCTGGCGCAGGAGTTACATTTCCCTCTCAGGGCCGTCGGGACTGAGCTTCAGCGCCTTGCTACACCTACCTTTGAGTCAATAACATGTGGACCCGATAGGTGACTGGTCCACATGTAATGCTCCTGTAGGCAGAGGGGCAGTGGGGCCAAGAGGGGTGAGCCGCAGGTCAGGGACGTGTGGTTTCATGGGTTCGAGCGGCGTCGTAGGAATTGCGGGTGGCTGTGGTAGAAACTTGATGCTCGCCGCATTTTAGGTGGCCCACATGTCATGCACACAAAGGAAGAGGGGCGGTGCGGCCAAGAGGGGTGAGGCGCACATCGGGGGGCGTGGTGCCGTGGGTTGGAGATGCGTCGTGGGAATCGCGAGATGAAACGTGATGGTCGCAGTAGTTGAACTTCCATGGACAAGTTGTCATGTCTACGGACACATGCACTTCATACCGATCACTGGAAGGAGTAGCAGAGAAAGCTATATATGCGGATAAATAGTTCCTTATAGTCAAGCGGACCCATGCTACTACTCTGTTCCAAAGACATGCACACCATCGAAATAGTCCATTTATATCAATATACACCGAGAGGGAATAATTTTTTTTACAAGAGAGGAAATAGTTCATCCATCCATAATGCCCTCCTGCTAGTGCAGCCTTTTCT
Organism: Triticum dicoccoides; assembly: GCF_002162155.2. Lineage (NCBI taxonomy): Eukaryota > Viridiplantae > Streptophyta > Magnoliopsida > Poales > Poaceae > Triticum > Triticum dicoccoides. The sequence goes on from NC_041384.1 coordinate 753,821,177, forward strand.
CTATGGGAGACGGATTCGCAACAAGCTCTTTGGACCTTGCAGCTATCTCGAAACTCACACGGGCATCGAGGGCAGCATATTTTATCCGCTCGTACGTCAAGGGATAATTCTCCCATCCAGACGACCTTAATGCCACCGTCTCGTCACCCTTCCGAAGATTTGTACCGAGCACAAAATTTGCTACGTCGAATAGGGATGGTGTCTGTTTATCACAATCTTCTACAGGAATTTTGATTCTGGTTTGTAGGTCAGCGATGCTTTTCAAATCAAGGTTGTACGGCTCCAGCTTCTGTTTGTCCCCTTCGATGGCTACCCCATAGAAGTATATGTCCTCCCGAGACAAGAAATCGTGAAGCTCACCTGGTATGGAGGGCGAGTGTATGATGTGGTACACCAAAACATCATCTTCGAGGCACAACTGAAGGATGGCGGTGCGCTGGATCTTCCCAGGGGCACGCTCCGTGTACTCTGCGTCGAGACCGATGACCCTCGTCTCTACCTTTTCGAGGGAGTTGGATACATTGTTGATCCACTGCCGAACAACCCTTGGGTGGACGGTGATGGTGGCAACTATGCGCATCGAGCCTTCGACGAGGACATGTTGGACGCTAAAAACCTGCATCTCGATCTCTTTCGCCATTTGGAACCGCTGGAACGGAGGGCTATGGTTTGGAGAATTAGGATCAGATGGCTAGTATAACTGAAGTAGTATATGATTATTTAAAGAGGTTAAAACAATGTGAACGCAGTGGGTTTTGGATGCAAATGAAGACGAAGGGGAGGTGAATAAGCCGAGGAGAATCAGTTCCCGATGGAGAAGTAAATGGGAGAAGTGGCGTGCAGGCAGTTGATTAGACGGCTAGGTAGACTACACGAAAAGGCTATGCGGGTAGACTGATGAGTCATACCTGTTCGTGTACGTGCCCATCCTTCCTGATAGGTGGGACCTATGCAAACAGATAAAAAAATGTGTCGTGGTTTCTTTTTAGCGCGTGAGTGGGAGACACAACATTCTCTGGTTAAGGAATACTCCCTCCATTTAGGTGAGTATAAGTCACCTTATGAAAATCAGGTTTTCCCGAAACCTTTAGGCATGGAGCATTAACTTCCTGCTCGATTCGCTCCGAGCCAAGTTAGCCAGCGTTCTCTTCCTCTGCTGCCGCGTTCTACCTTTCCATTTTTCCTCTTCTCAAGTGTGGAACGATCTGCATGCTGTCCTTGATGCACCAGAACGACCACTGCATGCATCGCGGCCGGGCGTTGATTGGGCATGCACGAGAATTTGGTTCTGCTCGCAATATGGATGATACCTGGACGATGAAGTGAACAGGCATGCTAGCACGGGGGACCTATTTCCGCTATACAATACTGGAGTACTCATGCTCCTCCTCCTCCTACTACTACTACTACTACTACTACTAGTAGTAGTAGTAGTAGTAGTAGTAGTAGTAGTAGTAGTAGTAGTAGTAGTACAACTATGGTACACTTGATGGTCAAAATACTATTCATCCAGTCCTCACAGTGAAGTGACAACACCCTGCGCCTGACACTAGTCCAGGCGGCGTGTTCGAGTTACCAAAGTCAGCCTCACCCTGTGCACTATGCAGTCTGTCACCGCTGTTGTACAGCACATTGGCGCCTCGCCTCGTCTCCCTCTCCGCTCCCATAGCACCACTCCATCTCCATCTCCTTCTCCGTCTCTGTCTCCGTCTCCATCTCAATGTGCCCCCGTATACCGTTGCCTCACTCGCCTCCCCCAGTACCAATATTCCCTCGCTAGCCACTCCAGCACTGACATCCTTCTCCCCCGTAAATTAAGCCCCCTTCCAAACTCCACCATGGCCGAACGTGAACCGCGCAGCATCCATATGAGCCGCAATTGGAGCAATCTCCCCAGTGACATCCTCAACCTCTGTTGTTCGTGTATGGATATGTTGAGCGCCCTGCGGCTGGCTGCATGCTCAAGGGACATGCACACGACCATCGTCGAAGCCAGGCCTAAGCTTTTCAAGACACCCTGCTTGCTGCTATCTAGTCTTGCAAGATTGGCTCACCATGATACGGAAGCGTGCATGATGCCCCTTGACTTCAATCCGATCTCCATTAGCCGAAACTTCTTTGCAGGTATGTAGTGGTCACCGTACATCATTTCCCTCGACATCGATTCGATCACCATCGCCCGAAACTTCTTGGCAGGTATGTACTGGGTCGGCATGAACTCCCACTGGATGGCTGCCTTCAGAGAAGACGGTAAAAAGTTGGTGCTCGTGAACTTCCAGACCTCCCATGAGATTATCCTCCCTTCGTTGGATTATATAGAGTATTACCACCATGGTCCAAGTCATCTAGATTACTACGTCAGTTGGACGGACCTTGTTTTGCAGAAGATTGTAATCTGCCAAGTGCCCACACGACATGCGAATTACGCAGACTTGAAGCTAATTGCCTTGTTCGACCGCGGACTCGCCTATCTTTACGCCGGTGCCTTCTTCAGCTGGAGACAACTCGGCTCGCAGCGGATCATCGTCAAAGCTGATACACACTTCTGTGATGCTATTGAACACAATGGCATCATCTACGCGATCAACAAAGCAGATGGCACCACGTATTGCTGGGACGACGCGTGTAAGTTGTTTCCGTCTCATGTTAATGATGACGCCATGACACTGTTTGAACTTTTTGTGATGATTGGCATATCCCTGTTTGAGCAGAATTTGAGTAGAACTATGGAAATGTATTAGAGACGCCGTAAATCAGCTATATTTGGAATGAGTTAATTCATGCGATTGTGACCATGTCATTACAGCCAATTTGTACCCTGAATAATCAAACGGTTAGGAATATATGGATATTATCCTTATTTTACATTAATCTATATACTACTACTAAATATGAGTGTGCATCAATGGCCATGTTAGTTTCCTCATTTTCATGATGTAGAAACATGCACCACACTGTTGGTTTCATCTAACCATACATTAGGGAAGTAAATGTGCATATGGAGAACTCTATATTTGGAAGTAGTGAAATCCTGCAATGCTTACCATGTGTACATACCTATATTCGCCCTTCAGCAATAAATGGCTAGAATAATATCCTCACAAAAATTTTGCCCACTGAACACGAGTATATAACAATGCATGGTCTGTTAGTTACCTTGAAGAATTTTTTTGTGAGGACAGAACATGATTACATAACATGCATGACATGGTAGTTTCCTGTGAAGAATCGATTGCGAGATAACATGAGTATAACCATGCATGGCACTTCTATATTTTTGAACCCAGTATATATTTCCCTATATTTTCCTCCCAGTTCCAACAGGGACATATCAATGTTGTTTTTTGCATTATCCTACTCATACTCTGAACAATGCTGATCTTACATTGAAAATGTCTGTCCTTTTTGATATGATGCAGTGTCCCTACAGTTACTGCCCTTTGTAATCACACCACCTTTGCCAAAAACAGGGAAGCACAACTGGTTCCTCGCTCGATCAGACGATGGCAAAAGACTGTTGATCATTCGGACACATGAGCTGGAAAAGTTATATTGCAAAAAACCCACTGTATACAAGCACTACTAGGAAAAAGGCTACTAGCATCGCGGGTAAAATGGCTACTAGCAGCGCGGGTACCCGCGCTACTAGTATCGCGCTACAACTAATAGTTAGCAGTAGCGCGGGGTAAACCCACGCTACTAGTACGCCTGTTAGTAGTAGCGTAGATGGCACCGCGCTACTACTATCTCAACCAGCGCTACTACTATCCTAGGTAGTAGTAGCGTGCACTTCTCCTCCCATGCTACTAGTAGCTAATTAGGAATTAAAAAAATTAGACGCATTATTCCTGGATAGAAAATAGACATGCCCAGTGCAAAATAAACTCATGTCAAGGAACAACATCTCAACTGAAAGAAATCACAACATCCCATTTAACATCAGACTCGAGTCAAGGAACAACATCTCGACTCAAAGAAATCACGACGTCCCATTTAACATCAGACGAACACAACCATCATCTAAAGGTGGGTACCTTCCCTAGCATTCCACCACCAACCTAAACAGACCACTTCTCTAGATGTATCTACTAAGGCTTGGAGTTCAGACACCGGTGGACCTCCCCTTGGACGGTGGCATCGAGGACCTCCACCTTGGCGACCTCCGACATCGCGATCACCTGGATGATCATCTGTGTGCAGTAGTCACTGGGCTTCACGGTGAAGTCCACCTCCAAGTGGTTGAAGAGCACGACACCCACCAGGCCATGAAAATCCTCCTCGATCAGCCCTGCACCCATGTCAGGAAAGTGAAAACTTGTTGGTTCACGTGCTGTGTCCAAATCTAGTATTGTATTTTCTTTCGTTTTTGCGCATGCACATGAATCAATAGTAACAGCCGAAGGCTGGTCCTTACTTGTTGCTCGACATGTGAAGAAGGCCGGGTACCCTCCTTATTGCACGAACGAATCCAAGGAAGACACTGTTTGTGGCTCCGAACACGGCTTCCGCTTATCTATAGACAAGGAATAGTTTCAACTAACAAAGGAAAATGACAACAAAGAGCAATCAGTAATTCTGAGACAAGAAATAACTTCTGTTGTAACCCGTGCATTGTATTCTATCCCAAGCTAAACTACCTAGTATCTGTCGTAGTCATGGTGAACTCGCTTTCATTTTCAGAAAATCCTGTATTTTCATGTTCCTCTGCAAGTTTACGCCGGGCTCATTTGGCTCCGGCAACGTGGCATTCTCACCGGCCAGCCTCATGACAACCAAAGACATCATCGGCCTGTTCTACAACATGGGCCTTTTTTTATAAAGAACCTCTACCAGAACCAGACTCGGATGGTGTTTTTTTCCCTTTTAGTATGAACTGGTGGTGGTGGTGGTGTTGAGAATGCAACATGTGAGGGGACACCGGCAAAATAGAGATTCTCCTGTTGCTATTGTCTAGGAAGGGGGACATGAGATGGATAGTGCATTGGCTGGAATGTTGGCGTTCGTGGACTGCTTGATAAACTAAGAAAACCATCAGGTGGATGGGTATACATTCACCTGAAACAAATAAGAGGAAGTAAGACAACAGTTACTTAACAGCAAAGTAAAGAAATTAACGCTTGCTGTTAGAATCTGCTCCTCCATCTTCCTACCCTTCAGCAGGATAGCCTCAATCGCACATGATATACTCATATATGTCACTGGAACAAAGATGCAAAGAATATGATTAAGTGCTAAAAACAGGTTGACCAAGTAAGGTTCAGAATTGGACAGGGTAAGAAGTTATGCATATCTAAACAAAGAACATGGCATAAGAATATTCTGATGCGGAGATGACACTTTGTTCCTATAAAAAAGGTGATAACCTCAATACGACGTCTTCATAATTTCGGAGGAAAATCACAGATCAATATTAACCTATACTGCCTGTAAATATATAGTTCACAAATCAACATCTTGTTGTTTGCACATTATGTCAACACATCAATCGCCTATGAAAAAACTTCACTAAAAACCATGGTTGACCAAGTAATGGTCATGAATTGAAATAGGTAGTTAGGTGCAGAATTAGGCAAAAAAGAAATCTGATATCCTTGTAATGATGTGTTCTAAAAATTCAGAAGGAAAGCCATAATGGAAACATGCAGACCATCATTTAATATGTCTGTCATGCATAATTTACAATCAAAAGCCTGGTATTCTCTTTACACATTGAGCACAGTAGTTCCAAGGAGCTTCCTACAGTATAGAGATTCTCGGAACTATATTATGCTCCTTGGAACTACATTATATAAATGACATACATAGGAATAGATCCAAATAGTGGACAAATTTAATCAAACTTCATAAAACAGAACATACAAAGAAAATATAGGAAGAGACGTGAGGTTCTGAGAGGAGTAAGAGGTGAGTGACCATGGTCGGGTTGGATGAATTCGTCAGTGTTTGACTCGACTAACTGAACCGAACTGAATTCAGTTTGATTATGTAAAAGGATTGCTACCGATTTACATATATGTGCAGATGTCCTTCAGTTAGTGATACTTCTGAATATGCTGATACTACTACTGTACATACTTCATTCCTTTCAATTGTGTACAAAAAATATTATCTAGTGATACAGGTTGACTTGCGTAGAGTAAAATCAGTATGTTTCAACAACACTCAAATTAGACTGTCATGGTGTGCAAAAGAAACCGATGAAGTGTACTTACTATAAGAGAATAATATGGCAAGAAACTCGGAATGGATGGACTTAGATTCCAGTTTCTTATCAAATTAGATGGCCATGATTTCTGAAAAACTGATACTAAATCAATGGATGACTGCAGTTTATATCCAACTAGGAATCCATGGACATGTGAAAAATTAGATTGAAAAGAGTAATAAGATAGAAGTGATCTATCAACCTGCGGTCATGCAGTCATGCACGAGAAGTGATTCAATTGAAAAATTAGATTGAAAAACTGATACATAACCTAGGTAATCGAAGAGGAGGCGGCGAGCGAGCGGACCTTGAGCTCGGCCATGACATGGGAGACGGCGTCGGCGGCGGTGGCGTCGAGGAGGGAGTGCTTGAGGGCGGCGGCCTCGGCGAAGTCCTCGGCCTCCACGGCCTCCTCCAGCTGGAAGCGCAACACGGACGCGTAGCTCTCGGCCTGGTCCACCTCCGCGAAGTGCCGGCTCCAGCGGGTCCAGTCCGACGCCGACGCCGATGCCGTGGGGGAGGAGGCCGCGGTGCAGCGGCATGCCGTAGCGGAGGAGGA